>NC_139386.1:36217500-36787500 GCF_054392235.1 Sus scrofa | reverse complement strand
CGATTCCTGCAGCCATCACCAGCTCGGCATCATAGGTAAGAGCATCCCATGATCATTTCTTTGGACGGTGGTTGTGAGCTGTGCGTGTATTTTGACAGTAAAGCAGAAGGATGACTGAGTGAACTCAGGCATCAGACCCGGGCTTAAATTAGCACCCTGTTCTCTCTCTAACTACAAAGTCTTAAAAGTTACTTCCCACTCTATACTCCAGTATCTTTGTGTATATGAAAGGGGGAGATGGGAATAACTGTCTCATGGAATTATTCTCAAGAATAAATGGAGATATGCCTATAAAATACTTAGCACATGTGCTGACTGTGTAAGCTTATAGTAGCCTCTTAATAAAAGTTAAGTTAGCATAGTTATTAAGAAGAAAAAGAAGGAGTTCCTGTCATGGCTCAGTAGTGAATGAATCTGAATAGTAACCATGAGGTTGCAGGTTCGATCCCTGGCCTTGCTTAGTGGGTTAAGGATCCAGTGTTGCCGTGAGCTGTGGTGTAAGTTGCAGACTCAGCTCAGATCCCGCGTTGCTGTGGCTGTGGTGTAGGCCGGCGACTACAGCTCCAATTAGACCCCTAGCCTGGGAACCTCCACATGCCAAAGGAGCAGCCCTAGAAAAGACAAAAATAAAAAATAAAAAGAAGAAAAAGAATTAATTAGTATATAGCCCTCTACACACCATGTTAAGTGGCGAGGCTAGTGTAATAAGGTTGATGTGTTTGAAAGAGTAAAACAAGATAAAGCCCTACAGCATGTATCTGGCAGTACTTCCTTCCGCCTGCCAGTTGTTCCCATCCATATCTGCACCCCCAGGGCCCACCTCAGTACTTTGTGCAGTGTATTTATACATGTGGCTTCACTCTTGCTTTCTGCTTCAAAGCCAGCGGAGGCCCCACTTCTGCCTGCTTAGGAACCCCATGTGTGTCTGGCTGGAGCTTCATCTTGCAGACACTTCAAGGTTCCATTCCTAGAAAGAAAATGCAGGAAACTTCTGTCAGGGCTTTTAGTCTTTTTTTTTTTTTCCAGGGCTGCACTCGCGGCCTGTGGACGTTCCCAGGCGAGGGCTCGAACCAGAGCTGTAGCCATCAGCTTACGCCATGGCCACAGCAATGCCAAATCCGAGCCGCATCTTGACCTACACCACAGCTCACGGCAACACTGGATCCTTAACCCACTGGATCAAACCCATGCCTCTGCAGTCGGGTTCTTAACCCTCTGTGTCATAGTGGGAACTCCTTGAAGTTTTTTGTTGTTTTTGTTGTTTTAATCAAGATTTTTAGATCACAGAATTTAAAGGTAAAATTAAATTTTAAAATTTAAGTTTTGGATTTCTATTTTATATCCCGTTACTCCAGGCTAAAGTTACTACACAGATTTAAAACTTCAAATTTTAATATTTTATGCATGTTGGAAAACTTTGGCTGCAAGTAACAGAGAATCTGTTGATTTATAGCTGTAAGGAATGTTTTGGTTCAGGTAACTCAGAAGAGCCCAGGCAGGCTCTAAACTCAGGATGGCTCTGGCCAGAAATAATAGAACCGGAGCAGTTTCAGGCCTGAAGTCGGCACAATATCACTGTCCAACAGGAGAGAGACACCATTGCTCTTGGTGGCATTAATGAAAGAATGAGGAAATATATTGCCCCAAAAACTTAGCTTTTTAGCCTATCATTCTGTTGGCTCAAATTCTGTTGGCACTCATTCTAATGAGTCATGTGCCCGTTCCTGAGCTGGTCCCCATGCCAAGACATGCTCTACCCTGATTGGCTCAGGCCTGAGTTCCTGATCAGTGGGAGCAGCTTCCCCTGAACACACGAGCTGAGTGGGAAAGGAGTGCCAGCCGAATGCATATCCAGGTATCTTAGGAAGAAGGACATGGATCCAGAGCAGGGAGTCAGCCTTGATCCTTGCAAGTTTATAGGTAACAGTCATCCTTGGGACTCTGTTTGCGGATAACCGAAAACCCAACCCTTCATGGCCTAAGCAAAAAAAAAAAAAAAAAAAAAAGTTGTTTATCGGTACCTCTTGAGCAAAAGTCCACAGGTCGAGTGGCTGCAGGGAGGCCGAATTCAGGAGTCGGGCTTCTCTTTCAGCCCCTCCTCCTTGGCCTCTCACTTGCTCTGTGGGCTCCGTTCTCAGACCATTTCTCCCCTCTTCTCATACAGTGGCAAAATGCCGCCTCCGTTTGTTCTCACGTTCCATGGGAAAGAACAAGAATTCCCTCACCAGGAGCTGCCACTAAAATCTCACCATTGTTCACTGGCTCTCACAGGGCCATCCTGACCAATATAATTATTGTGGCCAAGGGGATCTGATGTGCTGCTTAGTAAGGCGATGATTACCCCAAAAGGTAGGGCTTGGGTGGGATCCACCTTAACTAAACCACAAGAGCAGACAGCGGAGGAGGGGTGACGTTTCAGGGAAATTTGGAGTCCTGGACAGATGTCTCCTTCAGGTTTTCATGGGTTGGTGTGTCCATTTTTCATGAAATAATCCTAAACCAAACACTCCCGATTTGTATCTCCAGCAGAGAAAAGAAGGCATGCCAATATGGATAAAATGCTAGAATCTCTTGTATTTTATTTTCTAATTTGAAAAAAAAAAATACCAGTGTCATAACGTTTTAAGTATTTCTACTTATAGCCAATGTATGTTTTTACTTTGTATATATATAAGTTTGGTTCCATTTGGACTTTAGCTCTGTATGGCATGTGGTCAAGTTCATTTCTAGGATACTGAAAATTTTGTAGAGCTGCTAACATGAATACTTTCTTTTTTGTGTGTGTGTCCCATAGATGAAAAAATGTTTACAACCCTTAAGGAAGAAGGAAATCAGTGTGTAAAGGACAAAAACTATAAAGATGCTCTCAGTAAATACAGTGCGTGCTTAAAGATTAACAGCAAGGACTGTGCCATTTATACAAACAGGCAAGTTCTTTGTAACTTTATATATTTCCTGTGTGAATATTTTCAACTGTAACGTTAGACACGTGAATTGCCGAAATTGTTTCCCATGGTCCTGCGAATTTCTATAGCAAATTGTTTTAAGTGAGTGCTTTTTAAAGAGGTAGAGCCTTGGGAGAGACTGAGAACGGGACATGTCTTGGAGCTGGGAGGTCAGACGTGGTCTCTGCTGAGGCTTCTGCGAGGCCATCGTGGCCCTGGCTCCTCACTGCAGCTGGTGTGGAGGCCTCAGCCTCGGCCTCCGGAGTGGAAGCAGGGATCAGTTGCCTTTCAAACTTTTCTCTTGAAGTGCTAAGGGAAGGGCCTGGCATCTTTTAGCACACAGCAGAAATGGGCAGATTGTTCTAGAACACTGCTCAGGTGCCATCTGTAACACATTGTGGTATAAAAAGATAGTTCTGTAGACTATCATGATTTGGGGATTTTTAGGGAGCAGAGAGAATATTCAGTGACCAGGAAGAATGAGGCATGGTTCCTGAAGAGGAGCGACTCAGCTTGAGTTTTCCTAGTGATTTCAGGTGACTTTTTTTTGTTTGTTTGTTTGTTTTCTTTTCGTATTTTTTTTTTTTAGGGCTGCACCTGCGGCATATGGAGGTTCCCAGGCTAGGGGTTGAATTGGAGCTACAGCTGCCGGCCACAGCAACGCCAGATCTGAGCCACGTCTGTGACCTACACCACAGCTCACGGCAATGCCGCATGCTTAACACCCACTGAGTGAGACCAGGGATTGAACTCACAACCTTATGGTTCCTAGTCAGATTCATTAACTACTGAGCCACAGCAGGAAGGCCTCAGATGAGTTTTTTAAACTTAATCTCTCACCGCATTGTTTTTGCACACGTTTTCCTCTTTTGGCAACCTTTCTGCAAAAAATTCTGTCGCTCAGTCCAACAGGTAGTTGTCCACCCATCTCCTGCTCAGCCCTGTGGCCTGGGGCCTCAGGGCCTGCTCTGTCTTCCCTGGAGGCCCGCTCTGCCCTTGGCTGCGGTGCAGACAGCTGGCTCTCTCTGTCTCCCTCTAAAAGAGGGCTCTTCTCTCCCTGGTCTTCTCGGGGTTCTAATCATGTAGGTCCCTTGCTCACTCAAACATCCTCTGGGCCATTTCAGCCTCGTCCCCTGCGTTTACCCCCTTCCAACTGTGTCCCCAAAGTCTGTCTCTGAGCCGCGGACCCAAGCACTTCCCTCCCTTCTGCACTTGCGATAGGATGGGTTGTCTTCCCTGACCGAGGCCTCCTGCCCCAGCCTGTCAGCAGCTCTTCCCAATTCCTTTCTGTCCACCCTCACCCACAGCACCTGCGCTGGGCCGTCACCGTCTCTTCCCCGAGGCCTGCGGGGCCCTCCCAGGTGTCCCTGCCTGTGGTCTTGTTCCCTCTCCTCCAGGCTGCAGCTAGAGCCATCTTCCTACCAAATGGTGAACATAGGCTCTGTTTTTTTTTTTGTTTTTCTTTTTTTTTTTTTTTGCTTTTTAGGGCCGCACTTGCAGCATATGGAGGTTCCCAGGCTAGGGGTCGAATCAGAGCTGCAGCTGCCGGCCCACACCACAGCCACAGCAACGCCAGATCCGAGCCGCATCTTCAACATATATGCCGCAGTTCACAGCAGTGTTGGAACCATAAGCCAGAGTGAGGCCTGGGATCAACCCACGTCCTCTTGGAAACTAGTCAGGTTCTTAACCCACTGAGCCACAGTGGAAACTCCTTAGCCTCTATTTAAAAACTATCATGCTGGGGATAAAGCGCAGCCTCCTGCAGTGGTTCACAAGGCCCTTCCTGAGTTGGCCTCCCACTCTCCCAGCCCCATCCCTGCACCCCTGCCATTGGGCTCCCTTCTTAGTCCATCGGGAGCAGCGTATTCTCTCACTGTAGGACTCTACAGGTCCTGTGCCCTTGGCCTCCACTCTCCGCTGCCTGCATCTTGCCTCTCAGCTCTGAGCCCTGGTATTGGATGATTCTCACTCTGTGTTCTGGGCTTCAACTTAAATGTCGCTTCTGGAGTTCCTGTCATGGCACAGTGGAGACGAATCTGACTAGGAACCCTGAGGTTGCAGGTTCAGTCCCTGGCCTTGCTCAGTGGGGTAAGGATCCAGCGTTGCCGTGAGCTGTGGTGTAGGTCGAAGACGTGGCTCGGATCTTGCATTGCTGTGGCTGTGGTACAGGCCAGAAGCTACAGCTCTGATTAGACCCCCAACCTGGGAAGCTCCATATGCCACAGGTGCAGCCGTAAAACGACAAAAAAAAAAAAAAAAAAAAAAAAAGTCGCTTCTACTGGGAAGTCTTCCCTGACTCCTCCTTCCTCACTTCAGCTCCACCAGCTCTGAGGAGCGTCTCAGCTCTGTGCTCCCAGAGCATCCTTTACAGATTTTATTGTGTTTGCTTCTTTTAACTACCTGTCTCTTCCCCTGGACCGCAGCAGCCTCCTTGAGGGCCCAGACTGTATTTTGATTACAGTTGTATCCCCAGGGCCCTCATTACATGGATTGCCAGACAATGCCATAACTGGAGAAAAACGTTAGGTTTTAATCGCAACAGTTGTGGCATAGACACAGATTTATTTCGCTCTTCTCTGGTTTCTGTTAGCTGTCCAAATTCATAGCTGTGTTGTCTTTACCTCTCCTGATGCTGAGTTCCATTACGTTGCACCAGAGCTCTCTGTTACTTGAAGCTGTGCCAGTTTGAAGAGGCGAAGCAGGACTGTGATCAGGCGCTTCAGATAGATCACGGGAACGTGAAAGCGTGCTATAGACGCGCCCTGGCTCAGAAAGGACTCAAGGTGAGGAAATCTTCATTTGAACATGTCCGTTTCAGCTCTGAACTCATCACGTGGTTTTTCTTCATAAACATGAATCGTGGGCTTCAGGACGGGGAGTGACATCTTCCTGGGGCTTAATCCTTGTGCAAGTGCTCACCAGTCCTAAAACCTTGGAAGGTGCCTCAGAGTTCCCCAAACTATGGTGTGGAGCTAGATCATTTCTAAGACCCCGTGTAGCTCAAAAAGTATGATTCATTTCCCAGAGTTCCTGCCATGGCTCAGCAGAAACGAATCTGACTAGCGTCCATGAGGACGCAGGTTCGATCCCTGGCCTCGCTCAGTGGGTTAAGGATCTGGCGTTGTTGTGAGCTGTGGTGTAGGTCGCAAACGCGGCTTGGATCCTGTGTTGCTGTGTCTGTGGTGTAGGCCAGTGGCGACAGCTCAAATTTGATCCCTAGCCTGGGGAAGAATCCATATGCTGTGGGTGCAGCCCCAAAAAGAAAAAACAAAGATTCATTTCCTGATTTTCTTAGGAATGTTATTAGTTGTCATAGGTCCACTATATGGGACAGGAGGGTTTACTACTGACTTACTGACAGCCACCAGCAGCGCCACTGGAGGAGGGCATCAGAATGGAAGTGGGAGTGGGAGGAGGGGATCAGAACAGAAGATAGAGGTTGGTAGAGAAAAGTCAGAGGTTGGGAAGTTCATGGTGATTTGGGCCTTAAACTGGCCAGTGGTCAGTGTTAGGCTAGAGAGTGGCATTCTTCTCTAAGGAAATGTCACCATTATTTTCCAGGAAAGTGTGTATAATTACACTTTGCTTTTTGCTGATTCTTCTGCATGGAAAACTTTTGTGAGTGTTCACATTTGTTGAAAATAACCTCACAAAAATCAGAACATACTGGGATATGGCATTTCCTGAAATGGTATTCTTAAAGAATCAATTTGATTAAGGTTTAATACAGCGACATTCACACATTGTAATGTGTGACATTTTCTCCGCATCCTCACCAGCCCTTGTTATCTCTTATTCTTTGTTTTTTCTCTTTAAGGTTTTTTTAATTGAGCTATAATTGATATATTAGTATAAGGTGTACAACATAGTGGTTTAATATTTGTATGCTTGTGAAGTGATCACAACATGTCCAGTTCACACATATTTATATTTTTTTTCTTGAGATGATAACTTTTTTTTTTTTTTTTTTTTTTTTGCTTTTTAGGGCCACACTCAAGGCATATGCAGGTCCAGGCTAGGGGTCTAATTGGAGCTACAGCTGCCAGCCTACACCACAGCCACGGCAACCCCAGATCCAAGCCACGTCTATGACCTACACCACAGCTCATGGCAATGCCAGATCCTCAACCCACTGAGCAAGGCCAGGGATCCAACCTGCAACCTCATGGTTCCTAGTCAGATTCATTTCTGCTGCGCCACTACGGGAACTCCCGAGATGAGAACTTTTAGGGTTTATTTTTTTTAGACTCTGAAATATATGATGCAGTATTATCTCTAGTCATCATGCTGCACACACATCTCCATGACTTACTTATTTTCTGAGTAGAATTTTGTCCCTTTTGAGCACCTTCAACCATTTTGCCCATCCTCCATCCCTTCTTCAACTTCCCTCTGGCAACCACCAATCTGTCCTCTTTCTATGAGTTCAGATTGTTATTGGTGGGATTTGGGATGGGTTTGTGTGGGTGGGTGGGTGGGTGGGTATGGATTCCACATATACCTGAGCTCACATGTACTTGTCTTTGACTAATTCTACTTAGCGTAATGCCCTCAAAGTCCATCATGTTGCCACAAATGGCAGGATTGCCTTCTTTTTATTGCTGAATGATATTCCGTTGTGTAGATAAACCACATCTTCTTTATCCGTCCATTCACCGATGGACACTTAGGTTGCTTCCGTGTCTTGGCTATTATAAATAACGCTATCGTGAGCATAGGAGTGCAGATATCTTTTCATGTTTTCATTTCCATTGGATAACTACCCAGAAGTAGAATGGGTAGATCATATGGTAGCTGTATTTTTATTTTTTTGAGGCGCCTCCATAATGCGTTCCACAGTGGCTGCACCAGTTAACATTTCCAGCATGGAGCACAAGGATTCCCTTTTCTCCGCATCCTCACCAGCCCTTGTTATCTCTTATTTTTTGACATTAGCTCTTCTAACAGGAGTGTGGTGATATCTCATTGTGATTTGGATTTGCATTTCCCTAATGATTAGGGATGTTGAGCACCTTTTCATGTACCTTTTGGCCATCTCTATGTATTCTCTATCCAGTTCCTCTGTCCACCTTTTTAATGGATTATTGTTTTTTCTAATATTGAGGTGTTTGAGTTCTTTTTTTTTTTTTTTTTTGTCTTTTTAGAGACACACCCATGGCATATGGAGGTTCCCAGGCTAGGGGTCTACTCAGAGCTGTTGCTGCTGGCCACAGCTACAGCCACAGCCACCCCAGATCCAAGCTGCATCTGCGACCTACACCATACCTCACAGCAACGCCAGATCCTTAACCCACTGAGCAAGGCCAGGGATCGAAACCGCAACCTCATGGTTCCTAGTCGGATTCGTTTCGCCTGTGCCACGACAGGAACTCCTGTTTGAATTCTTTATACATTTTAGATATTAACCCCTCATCAGGTACATGATTTGCAGATATTTTCTCCTACTCGGTATGTTGCCTTTTCATTTTGTTGTGGTTTCTTTTGCTCTGCAGAAGCTTTTTAGTTTGAGGTAGTCCCACTTATTTATTTTTACTTCTGTTGTCTTTGCTTTTGGAGAAATACAAAAAAATCACCACCAAAAGCAATGAAGGAACTTTTTACGACCTATGGTTTCTTCTAGGAGTTTTAAGTTTCAGGTCTTACATCCAAGACTTTAATCCATTTTGACTTAATTTTTGGTACAGGTAAGATAGCGGTCCAGTGTCATTCTTTTGCATGTGGTTGTCCAGTTTCTCCAGCACCACTGTTCAAAGGGACTATCCTTTCCTTGAGAGTTCTTGGCTCTCTTGTTTTAAATTAACTGACTATAAGTGCACAGGTTTATTTCTGGGCTCTCTGTTCTGTTCCATTGTGTCTATTTTTATGGCAACACCATACTGTTTTGATTGCCATAGCTTTGTAATATCGTTTGAAGTCAGGGACCATGGTGGCTCCGGCTTCGTTCTTCTTTCTCAAGATCACTTTTGCTACTTGGGGTCTTTTGTAATTCTATACAAAGTTTAGGATTGTTTGTCCTATTTCTGTGGAAAATGCCACTGGAATTTTGCTAGGGATTTCACTGAATATGTAGATCGCTTTGGGCAGCCTGGACGTTTTAATAATATGAATGCTTCCCATCCGTGAGCACAGGACATCTCTCCATTGATTTGTGTCATCTTCAGTTTCTTTCATCAGTGTCTTAGAATTTTCAGTGTACAGGTCTTTCACCTTCTGAGTTACATTTATTCCTAAGTATTTTATTCTTTTTGATGCAACTCTGTAAATGGGACTGTTCTCTTAATTTGGTTGTTGACTTTTTTTTTTTTTCTTTTTGTCTTTTTGCCTTTTCTAGGGCATATCTGTGGCATATGGAGATTCCCAGGCTAGAGGTCTAATTGGAGCCATAGTCACCGGCCTATGCCAGAGCCACAGCAACACGGGATCCGAGCCATGTCTGCAGCCTACACCACAGCTCACAGCAACGCTGGATCCCCAACCCACTGGGCGAGGGCAGGGATCGAACCTGCAACCATGAGGATCGAACCATGAGGTTCCTAGTCAGATTCATTAACCACTGTGCCACGATGGGAACTCCAGTCATTGACTTTTGAAGAATGAATATCCTCATGCCTCCACTGCCCCAAGAAAAGAACATTTGCATCTCTCCAGAGGGTTATCTCTGCCTGTTGCCCTTAATCTCGCTCTTTTCACCCCTACCCCCAGGCAACCACTCATCTGGTTTCTGTCACTATAGAGTAGTTTGCTTCTTTTTGACATTGACAGATGCAGTCGTACAGAATGTACACTACTCTTTGGCTTCTTTTGTTCAGCACAGCATCTGAGTTTCATTCATGTTGTGGAAATATCAGGAATTGCTCTTTTTACTGCTAAGTTGTATGAATATACCACCAATTTTTTTTTTTTTTTTTTTGTCTTTTTGCCTTTTCTAGGGCTGAACCTGCGGCATAAGGAGGTTCCCAGGCTAGGGGTCTAATTGGAGCTGTAGCCACCGGCCTATACCAGAGCCACAGCAACTCGGGATCTGAGCCGCGTCTGCGACCTACACCATGGCTCACGGCAATGCTGGATCCTTAACCCACTGAGCAAGGCGAGGGATCGAACCCGCAACCTCATGGTTCCTAGTCGGATTCGTTAACCACTGTGCCACGGCGGGAACTCCCACCACCAGTGTGTTTTACATATTCGCCAGTTAATGGCATTTAGGTGTTTCCAGTTTGGGGCTATTATGAATGATGCTGCTGTGCATGCTTATGGACATCTTTTAAGGACTGGTTCATGAACTGGTACAGCTGGAGGCCAGGGGCGGGTGGGAGTTGGGATGGAGAGAGATGGTCAGGTCATGAGGGGCTCCAAGGCCGTGCTGGGGAGGCTTGATCCTGTAGGTGATGGGGGGGGGGGAGCCCAAAGGGTGGGAAAGGCTGGGCTGCATGATGGATCAGATCTGGGGACAGTGTAGGTGGATCCCTGGGGCCCAGCATGGAGTAGGGAGACTGCTGAAAAGCCACCAAGCTGAGAAGCAGCTGTCTGAAGGAAAGTAATGGCAGAGGGACAAGAAGGAAGGTACATTAGTTTGCTAGGGCTGCTGTGATAAAGGACCACAGTTGCTGGTGTAAACCACAGAAATTTATTTCTCCTGGTCCTGAAGACCGGACGTCTGAGAGTAAGGTGTCGGCAGCATTGGTGCCTTCTGGGGACAGTCAGGGAAGGATGTGTTCCAGGACCCTCCCCCAGGTGTCTTCTCCCTGTGTCTTCACTCCGTCTTCTCTCTGTACCTGTATGTGTCCCAGGTTCCTCCTCTTAGAAGGACCCCAGTCGCATTGCCTTAGGGCCCATCCTCTCGAGCTCATTTTAACCCGATTGTCTCTGTAAAGAACCTTTCTCCAGATAGGTAACCTCCTGAGGCTCTGGGGGTTAGGACCACAGCAGGTGACTTTTCCTGGGGACACACTTAAGCCCATGACAGAAGGTGAGCTGAGGGATTAATGGAAGGTTGTTTGCTGGTAAAGTTGAGAGGCCGTGCCGAGCAGTAAAATGTTGGGGGGAAGGAATGAAGGGGCTGCCTTCCAGGTTCCCGTCTTGGGTGCTGAGTGGTGCAGGCTGACCAGGGAGGGTGCCCAGCACGGTGGCGGAGGCTGGAGGGAAGAGTGTGGACCTTACTGAGTTTGAGTTGATTCTTTTCTTTCCGTGCTCATTGTTGACAGGGAAGGAAATACCTAAAAATATATTCTGCAAAACCCAGGGTTGAGAGAGGGTGGTCATGTCTTTGTGTCCTGTATCAGATGAGTACAATCTGGGCGCCTGCAGTGATCAGGCTTTTCTAGATCCCAAATCCCCTCAGGCTGCAGTGGAGCCGCACCTGTACTGATGCTATTAGATGTGACCGCTTATCAGTGGGGCCTTGCAGCTCCCCCCACCTCCCGCACCCCGCATTCTCCCCTTCTTCTCTCCCCCCACCCTTCCATGTTTGTTATAAAGGATACAGATGAACAGCCAGGTGAAGAGGTGCATAGCGCAAGATCCAGAAGGGCCCCAAGCGCAGGAGCTTCTGCCCCATGGAAATGGGGGGGTGCCGCCCTCCCACTGCAGGTGAATGTGGGCGCCCCCCCAGCTGCGCTGTACTCAGTACTCACTCACAGCGCCCAGGCCATCTGACCCCTCCCTTTTTCGTTAGTGACAGCTTCGTTGGTGGACATCATGCAGATTGCCCAGGCGGTATGTGGCACCATGAAGGGAGAGTGGCTTCTTGAAAATTTACTGCACTGTTTTTGAATGGAATGGGCTTGGGTACACGAGGTACTTGTGATCTGCATGACTCAAGGGTTTATTTATGTCCAAAGTCTCACAGGTAGGTCTCCAACACCCTACTGGCTGCCTGACTCTTTGCACTCGTTGGCGTGATTCAAAGTCGGGTGTACCTAATGAGAGACCAGGCGTTTTCACTTCCTTGGAATGAAGTCTAGAAGTTGTATTATGATGCAGAAGGATAATCCCAAATTTGAGTCATCCTGTCCCATTAGGGTGGCAGGAGGAGGCCAGCAGCAGCTTGTTTGCCCGGTTTGATTTCTTCTAGCTTGATTTACATACCGTGTCGTTGGAGTTACGCACCAAGAGAACTTAATTTCAGGATCTTCCAAGGCTTCCACTGCTTATCATAAGCATCAGAATTCTCACCTGGGTGGGCTTCCTCCAGGTGACCTGCAAGGAAGTGACATGGGGGCTCATGGAGAGCTGGGGCCTGCCTAGTAGCTCTCAGCTGAGCTCTGCTTTCTTACTTTTTTTTTTTTTTTTTTTTTTTTTTTTTTTTTTTGCTTTTTAGGGCCACTCCCACAGCATATGGAGGCTTCCAGGCTAGGGGTCAAATTGGAGCTGTTGCTCCCGTCCTACACCACAGCCACAGCAACACCAGATCTGAGCCACGTCTGTGACCTACACCACAGCTCACGGCAACACCAGATCCTTAACCCACTGAGCAAGGCCAGGGATCGAACCCGAAACCTCATGGTTCCTAGTCGGATTCGTTTCTGCTGGGCCATGATGGGAACTCCCGTCACGTATTTTTTTGTTTTCAAGCCGGCTGTAATTCTTTTCTCCCCTGTGTGCCAGCTTTCCTTAATCAGTTATCTTTTCCTGTTCTTCACAAGAAAAGATAACTGATAACTGAACATTTTGCTTTTACTTACAATGTGTTTCATTGCGAGAGGACCACTCAAAGGCTAAGCTTTGGGAGCACAGAGCTGGTGGACCTGGTGCCCACCTGGGGAATTTACAGCCGACTGGGGGTGCTACCAGGCCAAAAGATCAAAAAGAGTAATAAATAGCTCCTTAAAGTGATGGTTATTGTTGTTTAAGTATATCTTTTGATAGCAAATGTTATCATCACAAACACATACGATGATACTTTATTTTCTTCCCTTAGGTCATTAGCAACTTTTTTTTTTCCTTTTATGGCCGAACTCACAGAACATAGAAGTTCCCCCGCCAAGGATCTGATCCGAGCCACATCTGCCACCTGCGCCACAGCTGTCATTAGCAACTTAAGAGTGTTCTCCTTTTTGCCAGAGACGTGTTTTTCTCTCTGCAGGTTGCCCCCCCACACACACACCCGCACCCCCCCATCCCCCCCACCCCGCGTGGCCGGCTTTCCTTTCTTTCTTGTGTTCTCTGTCTCCAAGGAGACACCGTCCCCCTTTGGTGTCATCTCAATCCTTGCTTTTCTTCAATGCATAAATGAGAGTAAGTCACGCTTGCTTTATTTATTCGTTTTATTTGTTTTCTTATTGTTTCCCTTCATGAGACATCTGCTTCAATGAGGGCGGGGGGGGGGGGGGGCCCGGCTGTCCTTTCTCCCACAGTGTCCCGGCTCGGGGTGCTGGTGGCTGGTGGTGGTCTGACCACCTGTGTTGACCCGCAGCCCGGCCCCTCCTCTGCCCCACGCCATCCCCACCCTTCCTGCTGTCCCGCCCTCTCTTCGCACTTGGCTGCCTCTGTTCTAACACTTTGCTAAGTGTATGGCTTGCTTTCTTGGGTTTCCTCCAACTAGACAGATTGCACAGGTGCAGCCCTAAAAAGACAATAAAATAAAAAAAAATAAATGGGGACAATAAAAATATTTATAGGGCTATTGCGAGAGTAAAATAACAATACTTGCAAAATGCTGAGGATGGTGAGTTAGCGACGAATGAATGAATACTCCCTCTGCTTACCCTGCTGCCCCACCTCCTTGCCTTTCGGAGGGAAATACCTGTCACGTGGTTGGTGTTGTGTTTTGTTTTTGTAGCAGGGTCAGCTGTGCTGTTGTGACACAGTGTTGCGTGGAGCTTTGTTAGTACTGTTGTGCTGTACTATAGTTTGTAAATAATTTACTTTAAAAAAAAAAAAAGAGCAGGTTAAGGTTATTCCCTTAAAACACACCCCTCTTGCTCCAGTATGTCGCTGGGTGGAGGGGGATGGGCTGTGGCATTACAGCCCGTCCCCCAGGAATGTCACAGAACCACCACCTTATTTTACCTGTGCTGCAGTGCCCACGGGGCATTGTGTCATGAATACTTGAGAGGTTTCATGTCACTGGAATTCTTTGCCTCCCTCCCCGTATTCACTGTGGTTTAATCAAACATAGGTCCAGCCTGTAGTTCTAGAACATGGCCCGGCCCAGTGGCCTGTGATTCTGTGGCATCTGTCTATACCGCCAGATTCCAGGCTGTGTTTCATTAAGCTCAACCGCTCAGTGTACCATCCGCTTCTTTGTAGAATCAATATTGACTCTAGGAGCCTATTTGAAAGTATACAACCTCGAAGGGTTTTATGGAACAGGATATTATGGTAACAGCTAATATTTGTCCAGCTCTTTTTTAGGGTTAAGCCTTTCAGATATTATTTTATTCATTTCTTACCTGCCACAGCCTAGTGAAGACTAGAGTAACGGTTTTGTGATCCCTATTTTCTTTCTTTCTTTTTTTTTTTTTGTCTTTTTGCTATTTCTTGGGCAGTTCCCAGGCTAGGGGTCTAATCGGAGCTGTAGCCACCAGCCTACACCAGAACCACAGCAACGCGGGATCCGAGCCGTGTCTGTGACCTGCACCACAGCTCACGGCAATGCCAGATCCTTAACCCGCTGAGCAAGGTCAGGGATCGAACCCACCACCTCATGGTTCCTAGTCAGATTCGTCATGGTTCCTGCGCCACAGTAGGAATTCCTGTGATCCCTATTTTCAAGATGTGAGAACTGAAACTCAGAAAGGTTAAGTGGGCTAGTGTTCTTTTTACTGCGAGCAGGTGCTGCTGTTCTTTTGTTTATTCACTTAGCAGACAACACATGCCTGTGCGGGTTAGGGACTATGAACGTTGTGATACAGAAGTGAACTCGAGTCTGTGACTCTGGATTCAGTGCTGGCTCTTCTATAGAGGATGTCCTCCGTGCTATGGGTTATAATATTGTAGCCCAAGAATTCCTCACAGGCCTGACTTTGTAAGCATGGTCCTGATAATGTGGCCGTTCCCACTCACACACACCGCGTGCTTCCTTCACCATCTCCCTCCCACTCGGACTCATCTGTGCCCCTTCTCCGTTTAGTTAAGAAAATTCTCTTCTCTGCCTTCCTACTTTTAGAATTATCAGAACAGTTTAAACGATCTCCATAAAGTTCTCCAACTAGACCCACGTATTGTTGAGGCGAAGATGGAGCTGGAAGAGGTCACCAGAATGCTTAATACTCAGGATACTGCAGCATCATTGAGCCCAGAAAAGGAGAGAAGGAAAATTGAGATTCAAGAGGTACGTGTATTTGATTACCTTTGAAATTACTCTTTGGGGGATTCTGAGGTCATATTGCTATGAAATTTTAAATTTTCTTTTGTCTTTTTGCCATTTCTTGGGCCACTCCCACGGCATATGGAGGTTCCCGGGGTAGGGGTCAAATCGGAGCTGTAGCCACCAGACTACACCACAGCCACAGCAACTCAGGATCCGAGCTGCGTCTGCAGCCTACACCACAGCTCACGGCAACGCAGGATCCTTAACCCACTGAGCAAGGCCAGGGATTGAACCCGCAACCTCATGGTTCCTAGTCGGATTTGTTAACCACTGAGCCACGACCAGGACTCCCGAATTTCTAAAATTTTGTGTTTATATTCTGACAGTCCATGAAGACATTGTAACAGGTTATACTGACAAGGTTTTTCCTTGTCGTGATAATGAGTCATTGCATTACCCACCTTGGGTCCAGGGAAGTTGAGATGTCTGCATCCTTTCTTCCTGGGTCCCTTCCCCCCCACATCTGGCCTGTGGTTTTATCGCTTCCACTCCAGGTGGCCCTGGTAGTCTATGGCCATAGAGCTTGGCTTGCAGGTCGACCTGGAGAACCCCACAGGGCTGATTCAGTTTGAGGGGTCCTCACACCACCCCCATAGACATGTTCCCTGTTGATTCAGACGTTTAGTGTCCTGAAACAAGACCGGCCTCATCAGGGGTCTGGGATTACCCCAGGATCAAACCTACCTACCTTAATGAATTTAGGTAACTACATGTCTTGCACGGTAGCTTTTTTTTGCTTTGCCTTTAGTGAAGAACGTCAGCTCACAATTCCCGTGGGTTCATGAATGCTAGTATCAAGCCACCGATCGTGTTACCTTTCCACCAAGAGTAAGAGGCTACCATGTGAAAGAAGCTCCAAAGGTTTCTCCCTCTAAGGAGGGAAGAAAAAAACCATTTTAAGAGAATTGAAAGATGTAAGTTCATTTCTCTGTTAACGGTAAGGAAATAAGTAAATGTAAAATACATCATGAAGGAGAGATACAAAATTGTTACAGGCCTTTTACACAGCTTTTATTCATGGAAAATTATAAAAATTTTATTGTGATACTTTCAATGTCAAAAAATTTTTAAACTAAAAAATACCTTGATGAATTGGTACTCACACCTTAAAACTTCTCTTCTTGGAGTTCCCTGGTGGCCTGGTGGTTAAGGATCCAGCTGTCACTGCTGTGGCTTGGGTTCTATCCCTGGCTGGGGAACTTCTATATGCTGCAGGTGCAACCCCCCCAAAAAAATTCTTAAAAAGTAGATTTTATGATTCATTACAGGTTGTATGTTTTTCACTTAGAACGTGATTAAAATATAGTCAACGTGTGTTTTTCAGTTCCTTCCCATTTTAATAAAGGTGACTTCAGGAGTTCCCATTATGGCTCAGTGGTAATGAACCCAGCTAGTATCCATGAGGTTGCGGGTTTGATCCCTGGCCTTGCTGAGTGGGTTAAGGATCTGGCATTGCTATGAGCTGTGGTGTAGGTCACAGATATAGCTCGGATCCCACATTGCTGTGGCTGAGGCTGTGGCTGGCAGCTGCAGCTCCACTTCAGCCCCTAGCCTGGGAACTTCCCTCTGCCACAGGTTCAGCCCTTGGGAAAAAAAAAAAAAAAAAAAAAAAAGGTAACTTGGAATGTGTGCAGTGGCTGTTGTTTGTGTCACAGTAATTTTTTTTCTCCTGAAGGTGAATGAAGGCCATAAAGAAGAGCCTGAAAGGACCTCGGAGGAGATTGCCACAGACTGCCTTGCTTCTGAGAAGGGGGACACAAGCAACGGGCCACGGGAATTTTACGAAAAATTATCGATCACCAAGCCTAACAACGCCTACGAATTTGGTCAGGTTATAAACGCCATCAGCACGAGGAAAGATAAAGAAGCCTGTGCGCACCTGTTATCCATCACGGAACCGAAAGATCTGCCGGTGTTGCTGAGCAACAAACTTGAAGGGGATGCATTCATCCTTCTCATTCAGTCTCTGAAAACCCATCTTATTGAGAAAGATCCCTCTTTGGTGTATCAGCATCTTCTGTATCTGAGTAAAGCAGAAAGGTTTAAGGTCAGTGGCCGCATGTCTTATTCACAGAGATTGAACTGTTGTTTAGGGTTTTTAGACCCTGAAAATGTCTGCTACCTAATTTTTCTCTTCTTTCAGATGACGTTAACTCTGATTAGGAAGGGCCAAGAGGAGCAGATCCAGCAGCTCTTTGATGACCTCTCAGACACCCCAAGCAAACACTTCACCTTGGAAGATGTACAGGCCCTCAAAAGGCAGTATGAGCCTTAAGTCAAGATTATTGTTAGATTGGCTTCCAGGCATGAATGTGTTCCAGCCTGCTAATGAGATGGTATGGCAATAGAGTTGCGTGGATAAAACCTGCCTTAGAAAAGATCCCTTGGTCTGGACTCTAAAATATTTTTACTTATTTTTATACATAGAACACATATATTCTACAATCTCCTTTTTATTCGCTGTAAATATTTTCTTATATACCAGAGCTAACATCTTTATATTTAATAATAAGTATGTTTGGAACTTGTTAAAATACATTTTAATTTATATTATACATTTTCTTTCCATAGCTTGTTAAAAATTTAAGTTATGTTTCTTTGGGTTCTAGAGTCCTCTTAAGTCTGATAGAAGTCTATTTCTTCAAAATTTATTTTTAAAAGTGAAAATCATTACCCATGATTCTTACATCACCTTTATTTTCCTGCTAAGATAGTATAAACCCCATTTTATACTACTGGTGGACTATAGTCCACAAAGATGAAATGCAGCAATATGAAATGATTATTAAATGAGTTGTGATTATTTAGAGCTATAAGAGGAACTTATTTTTGTCTAAAATGGAAGTATTGCCTGATAATTAAGAGCAGAAATTGCCAAAAATTCTACCACTTTTTAACTAGATTTTTAAAAGCTAATTTCCATTATGGATTGCTGACATAAGTGATAACAAAACCACTGCTATATAAAAGCAACTAAACCTGCATTTCTCTTTAAACTGTCACTTCCACGTTTTTCTCCATGTTCTATGTCTTCTGTCTCTTTTTTTTTCCCCTCCTTTAAGCATGATCAGACTTACTCCCTCCGTGTAGAAGGGAAAGTGAAGACCGGGTCGTATGGAGAGGTCCCTTGTTAACTGGGTCAAAGCCCAAGTGTTTCTTACAATAAAACATTCAGGTCTCTGCCACTGTGCTGTCATTTATTCCTATAGTCTTTGGTCAGTTTTTTTTTCTGGAACATTTTCCTATTCTTTAGACTTGCCAATGAAAGATGACTGTCATGTTTATTTTGACTATATCCATTATTATTTTATATAATATTTTATAGTTACAATATATGTGTATATTTTTCTTTTTAGGGCCACATCTGCAGCATATGGAAATTCCCAGGCTACGGATCAAATCAGAGCTGCAGCTGCCAGCCTACACCACAGCCACAGCCAAGCTGGATCTGTGCTGCATCTGCAACCTATGCCACAGCTGGGGACAATGCCAGATCCTTAACCCATTGAGCGAGGCCAGGGATCGAACCCGCCTCTTCATGCATGGATAAACTAGTCAGGTTCTTAACCCTCTGAGCCACAATGGGAACTTCTAGAATATATTTTAAAGTATTGCAGGGAAATGGTTTCACACTGTGCCATTTTTCTTTTAAACTATTCTTTCCTAAGTTCATAGATGACATCTACTGTAATGAGTATTTAACGCTAGTCCTCAAGCAAGCAAACTATTTTTCCCCTTGTTAATGATACTAAGTTTTGGTACAAGTAAATGATGAAGTGTTAGTAACTTTATAGGAGGAAAAATAAAAAGGAAACGTTCTCTTTCGTTGACAATCACATACCCAGTAGGAGCTGCACAGACATCTTCTCCTGGAGGAGGTGGGAAGCAGTGAGTCAGTGCCAGGCCATTCCTATTGTTGGGGTCCCTCCTGGCAGAACCTCTTTCCCCCACAGCAGCACCCAGAGCTTTGGGGTGGGACCTCCATGACTGAAGGAAGGGAAGAGAAAGTGAAGGCAAGAGGTAAAACCATCAAGGGCATTAAAGGAGCACAGTTCCTGCCGACTGCTTCGGGACCCAGCACGAGGTCTGCCCGCAAGCCTCCAGGAGTAGCCCACTCAGCAATCTCCCCATTGGGCCTGTGGGTGCCCAACACCCCAAGTGCTAAACCCATACCTGCTCCCATTCCGTGGCCGGATCCTTCTGCATCTCCCGAGTGTGGCAGTGAGAGCAGGCCCAGTGGTTGGAGCAGCTCAGAAAAATGGACTAGGGTCCATGAGTAAGGGAGGAATTACAACTGGAGCTATGCCACCATCTTCTGGAAAACAAAAGAGAGGTTTCCAGCAGCCAGCCTGGGGAGTTCTAAGGAGAGGAAACATAAAAGGTTGAGAATTCTGCCCCAAGACAGAACAAGACGAGTGGAACAGGTCTACCCATTCAAAACTGAGCAAACCCTTCCTGTGGCAACACCAGGGATCCGCATCCCAGCTGAGGGCAGCCAGTCAAGATTTTAGGAGGGGTCTGCTATGTCACATGCAAAAACAGCTATGGAGAAATATAGGAAACATGAAAAAACAAGAAAATATGTTACCCCAGAAGATATCAATAATTCCCCAACACCCGAGCTGAAAGCCACAGGATACTGTGATTTAGCAGATAAAAAATTCAGACTTGCTGTCTTGAAGAAACTCAATAAACAATAACAAGCAGCAAAGACTGTCATTATGTAATGATAAAGAGGGTTGGTAAACAAGATAAAACAATCATAAAGATGTGTGCATTCAACATAGGAGCAACTAAATATAAGCTTTAGCCGGTATTTATCCTTGGGATACAAGGATGGTTCAACATACACAAGTCAATAAATGTTATACACCACATTAATGGAATGAAAGAAATGTCACAAAATACATATAACAAAATGCAGCATCTTTTCCACAACAGATTGGATATGGAAGGAATATACCTCAACAAAATAAAGGGCAGATGTGACAAGCCCTCAGCAAACATGCTCAACAGTGAAAAATTGAGTTTTTCTTCTAAGATCAGGAATAAGACAAGGATGCCCACTCTTACCATTCTTATTCAATATTAGCATTCTAAGTCCTCACTAGAGCAGTTAGGCAAGACAGTGAAAGAAAATCTATCCAAATCAGAAAGGAAGAAGTAAAATTTTCATTTGCAAAGAGATGATATGATACAGTCAGCCCTCTGCACCCATGGGTGTCAGTGGGGGTTCTTGAAATCAGTCTCCTGCAGATACCAAAGAATGACCATATCGGAAAATCTCAAAATCTCAACCAAAAAACTGTTAGAAGTAATCAATGAATTTAGTAGGATACAAAATCATCACACACAAGTCAGCTGCATTTCTGTACACCAACAATGAAACATCTGAAAAATAAAACTATCCCATTCCCAATAGCATCAAAATACCAGGAATAAATTTCATCAATGAAGTAAAAGATCTGTACAATGAAAACTACAAGACTGTTGAAAGAAACCAAAGGCGATGCAGACAAATGGAAAGATAGCTTATGCTTATGAATTGGAAGGATTGATACTGTTAAAATGTCCATTTCTACCCAAGCCATCTATAGATTCAATGTTATTCCTATCAATATTCAAATGACATTTTTCACAGAAATAGAAAAAAAATCCTAAATATTTGTATGGAACCACAAAAGATCCCAAATAACAAAATTATGAGAAGAGCAAATCTGGAAGCATCATACTTCCTGGTTTCAAACTATACCACAGACCATAGTAATTAAAACAGTATGGGACTGGTATAAAAATAGATACACAGAATGGAACAGAGTAGAGACCTCAGAATTAAACCCCCACATATATGGTCAACTAATATTAAGGGAACCAAAAATACCCAATGGGGAAAGGATAGTCTCTTCAACAAATGGTATTTGGAAAACTGGATAAACAAATGCAGAAGAAAGAAACGATTCCTTTTATACTCACAAAAATTCACTCAAAATGGATCAAAGATTTTTAAGATCGGATACTGTAAAACTTCTAGAAGAAAACAAAGAGCTTCCTGATATTGGTCTTGGCAATGATTTTTTGGTCTATGACACCAAAAACACATATGACAAAGGCAAAAAATTAACAAGTGGGACTACATCAAACCAAAAAGCTTCTGCACAGAAAAAGAAACCAACAAAATGGAAAGGTAGCCTACAGAATGGGAGAAAATACTTGGCAGGGCATACGTACCAAATAAAGAGTTAATACCAAAGAGTTAATAACCAAAACACATAAAGAATTCATACTACTCAAAACTCATACCGGTTTAAAAAATGATTGGAGACACTAGACATTTTCCCAAAGATATCCAAATGGCCAATGGGGACACAAAAAGATACTCAACATCCCTAAGCATCGGGGAAATGCATATATAAACCCCAGTGAGGGGAGTTCCCACTGTGGTTCAGCAGGTCACGAACCCAACTAGTATCCATGAAGATGCAGGTTCAATCCCTGGCCTCGCTCAGTGAGTTAAGGATCTAGCACTGCCATGAGCTGTAGGGTAGGTCACAGATGTGGCTCAAATCTGGAGATGCTGTAGGTGTGGCCCTAAAAAACAACCAAACAAAAAAACAAAATAACCAAAAAAAACCCACAATGAGATATCATCTCACACTGGTTAGAATGGCTATCTTTAAAGAGACAAGAGACTTAAACACACTGCTAATGGGAATGTAAATTGGTGCAGTCACTATGAAAAACAATATGAAACTTCCTCAAAAAATTAACAATAGAACTACTATGTGATCTAGCAATTCCACTTCTGGGTATATACCCAAAAGAAATGAAAACAAGATATCAAAGAAATACATACATCCCCATGTGTATTGCAGCAGCATTCACAACAGCCAGGATATGGAAACAAAGTGCCCATCAACTGACAAATAGTTAAAGAAGATATAGAATATATATACACAAAGGAATATTACTTAGCCATGAGAATGGAGGAAATCCTGCCATTTGTGACATCACAGATGGACCTTAAGGATATTATACTAAGTGACATTAAGTCAGAGACTAATATGTAGGCTATCACGTATATGTGGAATCTTAAAGATGAACTCACAAAAACAGAGCATAAAATGGTGGATACCGGGGGGTTGGAGGTGGAGGAACAGAAGAGATGTTAAGGGTACAAGCTAACAACGATTACACAAGTAAGTCCTGGAGATCTAACGCACAGTGTAGTGATTGTAGACAATAATATTATAAACATCAGACTTAATAATAAACTAGATCTTAATTATTCCCACCATAAAGAAATGATAATTACGTGATGTGATAAAGAGGCTAGCCAGCACTACAACAGCAATCATGTCGCGGTAGATAAATGTATCAAATAACATGCTGCACACTGTAAAACTCAGACAATGTTGTGTGTCAAATATATTTCAATTAAAATAATTGCAGGTGATTTTTTTTTTTTTTAGCTCCACTTTGCGCCAGGGACTCTGTGTAGTTTATCACACATTGTTTAATAAGTCTCTTACAGATGAGGAAACCATGGCACAAAGAAAAATTAAACACGGACAGGGAGTTCCCATTGTGGCACAGTGGAAACGAATCCTACTAGGAACCATGAGGTTGGATTCAATCCCTGGCCTCAGTAGGTTAAGGATCCTGTGTTGCCATGAGCTGTGGTGTAGGTGGCAGACATGGCATGGATCCTGTATTGCTGTGGCTGTGGCTGTGACTGTGGCCGGCAGCTATAGCTCCAATTCAGCCCCTAGCCTGAGAACATCCATATGCCGCACGTGCAGCCCTAAAAAGAAAAAAGAAAAACACAGAATTTAAATTAAATTCTTATACATTGACAAGGATTACAGATGTAGAAACAGTCCAAGAATCAAACCTAGGAAGTCTTTCTTTCAAACTGATATGCACTGTGCTGTATAATGGAAAATATTACATATATGAATGGAAAAATGAGTAAAGCGCCTGGCCTTTGAGAGTTACAACTTACTAGTTCCTGCCGTGGAGCAGTCAGTTAATGATCCAGCCTGTCTCTTTGAAGGCACCAGTTCCATCCCTGGGGCCCAGCACAGTGGGTTAAGGATCCGGTGTTGCTGCTCCAGCTCGGATTGAATCCCTGACCTGGGAACTTCCATATGGCACGGCTGTGGCCGAAAAAGAAAAAAAAGAGAGACACAGCTTACCCAGGCAATGGATGTGTAAATTACCAATCTTGATACACCGATAGAGGTATTTAGGGTGATTACACAGAGAAAGAGGAGTCCTCAGCCCTGCCTGTGAGAGGGTTAGGAAAGGTTTCAAGGAGTTAATTTTGCAGCTTGAGTGCCATGTGGGGAAGAGAAAAGGATGTGCCAGGCAGAGGAGACAGGAGATGCACGGGTATCGAGAGGCATCTTGATTGAAGGTGCACGTTGAATGAAAGGGTGAAATAGCTGGGCGTGTTCGGGGAACTGCTTCGTGTGATAAGCCTGCAGGAATGATAGTTGGATAATAGAAAGCAGCATGCTGCATATAAAATAGCAAAGATGCCAGAGGTTTAATTGTACAGCCAGTTCCTTTCTGAGTCAGGCATTGCTGCTCTTAACCAATACTTGTTTTTCTTCCGCTTCTGGGCATACACAAAACGGTATTTTTCAGCATCTTTGTGATTGGCTAGAGCCAGGTGATCACTTCTGCCAATAGGGTAGAGGTAGAAGCCATCTGTCACTTCTGGGCCAGTTATTGGGTGACAAGATGTGACCCTTCCATCAGCCTGGTTCTTCTCAGGGTTGGTCTGAAGCAGAGTCTTGCTAATCTGCATTGGACAGAGAGCATGAACAAGAAACAGCTTTTTTTAGTGTTAAGCCACTGAGATGTTGGATTTTTTGTAATTATATCCAAAGACTTACCTTCTATATCTCTGCTATTTTAAGCCCTTAAATCTTTCATAGGCACCTGACCTGTGACGCCAACTTCAAACAGTTTGTCTCCACATGGATCTCTCATCACTACAAGTGGAATAGCCCCCAACCTGAACTCTCTTCCCTCAAACTCGGGCTTCACTTGTTTGGTGAAAGGCACAGAATTCATACACTGGCCTAAGCCAGAAACTTGGGCTTCACCTAGACTTTTCTTGCTCTCTCGGACTCAACAGCCAATATTCCGTCAGGGCAAATTATTTGGTTACCAATATGGCGCAACAATTTTTGGTTACTCAACATCGACTGCTTTTGCATGGGATGTTTCCCTGTTCCAAATACTCTTCTTTCCTCCCTCTTACCTCTAAGAAAACCACAAGGTGAATTCTTAGCCATCCTTTTTATTATTTTTTTTTGGTCCCACCTGAATTTCCCAGGCCAGGGATTAAATCCATGCTACAGTGGTAACCCGAGCCACGGCAATGACAACACTGAGTCCTTAGCCCACTGCACTACAAGGGGATTCCGTTAGTCATCTTTTAAAATCCAGTTCAGGAGTTCCCGTTGCACAGCAGAGACTAATCCGACTAGGAACCATGAGGATGCCAGTTCGATCCCTGGCCTTGCTCAGTGGGTTAAGGATCTGGCATTGCCATGAGCTGTGGTGTAGGTCGCAGATGGGGCTTGGATCTGGCGTGGCTGTGGCCGTGGCTAGGCTGGCAGCTGTAGCTCCAACTCAACGCCCAGCCTGGGAACCTCCATATGCCGCAGGTGTGGCCCTAAGAAACAAAAATAAATAAATAAAATGAAATAAAATCCAGTTCAAAAGTCTAGAGGCCTTTCCTCACGTGCCTTGGTGAGTTGGCTAATCTTTTTATTCTCTTGGTGACATGTACAGAGATCTGTCATAGCTCTGTCCACTGTTGCATTTTGAGTTAATCTGTCTGTGGAAGAACATGTCTGGTTTAGTTCTGTTCCCCATCTTGCTCAGCAAAACACCTGGCACAATAGAGACAAAAAAAAAATTTTTTTTTAGGGCCGCACCTGCAGCATATGGAGGTTCCCAGGCTTGGGGTTGAATCAGAGCTGTAGCTGCCAGCCTGCACCACAGCCACAGCAGCATGGGATCAGAGCTACATTTGCAACCTACACCACAGTTCATGGCAACACCAGATCCTTAATCCACTGAGTGAGGCCAGGGATCAAACCTGCGTCCTCATGGATACTAGTCAGGTTCTCAACCTGCTGAGCCACATGGGAACTCCGAGACTCAGAAAATCTTCACTGAATGAATGAGAAGCATTACTAACTTAATAACTATATTTTAGAGTACACATATTACTTAAAGTATTTCAGCACTTGTTCTATCTGATGGGTTGCTATAAATCACACACCCAGCAGTAGAAAAGTCTCAAAGTAATTCTATACAAACTGAGGGTAATTTATCATCAAGGTTTGACTCATGCCTTAGGGACATTTTAAGTGGTTTCTAGACTAAAAGAGAAGGACAAAGTAGTAAAACAGAAAAGGAGGGGCAAAAACAAAGGCTCTTAAATTAAAACTGTACATGAAAATACTTAGGCGTATAAAAACACTCAAGCAAATACAGTCACAAAGTGTGCCTCTTTTTAAATGCTTAGTAGTTACCATCTGGGCTGACAATCACATTTGTTGTGGAATAACCCGTAAAAATACTTTTTAAGCTATATACAACCAAGAGACTATCGTTATTTCTAGTTCATGGAACTTGAAATCTAGGGTTCCACATGTCCTAACCGTGGACCAGAAGTTAATGTCCAGCCTCTGCAGTTGTTACAGGATCCCAAGGCCCTGGCCACCCTCAGCCTCCTGACCTTAACACAAGCTGAGGCCATCCCATCACGCTGTTCTAATCAGCTTCCCTTCCTCTGAGCTCACCACTGCATTTCCTCTGTTCTTCCTCTCTTCCAGAAAGCTCGGTATCCCATCCCCTCTCCAAGGACTTTCCTCCAGGAAACACACATCTTTTGCATCTGCAATTTGCCCCTTTCTCTTACCACCCTCCTCAGCCTACAAACGGACTCAACTCTTCCCCCCTAAAGAAACCTGGCTTCTGCTTCTCATAACTAGTGAAACTGCTCTTGGAGTTCCATGGTGGCTAGCAGTGGCAAAGGTTTGATACCCCTGGCCTGGGAACTTCCATATAACACGCAGGTGCAGCCAAAAAAAAAAAAAAAAAAGGGAAAAAAGAAACTGCTCTTAACAACCTTGATCAAATCCAGAAAAGCCTTTTCTAACTCAGAATTGGGTTATATTGTTGAGGCCTAAAGAGATTTTTTTTTTTTTTTTTTTTTTTGCCTTTTCTAGTGCTGCTCCCTCGGCATATGGAGGTTCCTGGGCTAGGGGTCAAATCAGAGCTGCAGCTGCAGGCCTACACCAGAGCCACAGCAACGCAGGATCCGAGCCCCATCTGCGACCTGCATCACAGCTCACAGCAACGCCAGATCCTCAACCCACTGAGCAAGGCCAGGGATCAAACCCGCAACCTCAAGGTTCCTAGTCAGATGCGTTAACCACTGCGCCACAACGGAAACTCCTAAAGAGAGTTTTTTAAGAGAGCTTCTCACCTAAATCTAATCCTTAAAGCCCAAATAAGAACACAAATGCCAAGGAGCAAACTGTATTGTTTCTGCCCTTTTGCTACGATTTATGGGCAAAAGAGGTGAAATTTGGAAGGTAAAGAAGCAAAGCATTAAGGGCAGCTACAACACGGAATCTCAGCTGGCTGTGATAGTTCTGATTTGCTCAGAATGAGTGATCATCCACTCGGGCAGATTCAGAGAGTACCACCTCCACGAGCAAGATCTCAAAATGCAAAGGGCTGTAGACACCGACGCTGCCCAGTGGTGGATATTTTGAGAATGTGATATTTGTCAGGAAAACATCAAAACCATGGAGCTTTAAGTTTGGCTTTTTCATTTCTACTGCTTATGCATCTGGGTGAAAATTCCCTTTATATGACCAGTGTGTGGCGCCTCGCTGTTAGCAGTGTCCTCTTCACTGGAGACCGTCTCAACAGGAAGCAAAGGGCTGACGACACTACGTGCATGCAAAGAGATTAATCCTGAGTTACGGCAGAACATTACATTAGAGTTCAAAGATGCTTTATTATACATGTTCTTCTATTGTATGGGTTTACTATCTAGAAACAGGATGAAGCAAAGTGTGTTCATTTGGAATTTTACTCTCCAATCAGCCAGGTGGCGCTACCCAGACTGAAAGGACTCCTAGGGACTGATGGGGAAGTCCTAGGCTGCTGCCCCTCTCAAGTCCTTCTCCACACAAGGATACGTCTGTTACTAGAAATCTGTCTCCAGAATATAATGCATTTTGTCACATTTGTAGGTTTTGATGTCTTTTGCCAAAAATCAAAATAAAAGAAGGTTAATTGCTGATAAGAAAGATGAATGAAAAAGAAGCAGGAAAGCATGTGAGAGACTCCCACAGCAGCCCCCTCTCTTTTTTTCCTGGGAAACTGCTTTAGAGCATAGGCTTTTGCATCAGACACACCAGGGATTAAATCCCAATTTGGGATTTCAGTAATACCCAGGAGCTGTATAACCTGGAAAACTGTAGGTTCCTCATGGGCATGACGAGAAGGCTAACTTCCGGCCATTCAAGGTTGTAGGACTATGGAGTTGTGGAAAATGCGTTATCTTCTTCCATTCCTTATCTTACCTTCACGTGTAAAACGACTCTCTTCCCATAAATATAATGATCTCATCTAAGTTGTTAGAAAAGGATAACAGCGCTCTTTTCAAATACTACAGACACATTTATATTTACTTATTGGATAAGAGACACGCATTGAGATCAGGCTAATAGAACAGTTATAGCCAGAGAAGCAGTCTGGTGCCACCTTCTGGAAATTAGTCACATTACAACAGCCAAGAGATTCCTCCACAGGTTGAGCTTAAGGGAGA
Source organism: Sus scrofa (assembly GCF_054392235.1). NCBI lineage: Eukaryota > Metazoa > Chordata > Mammalia > Artiodactyla > Suidae > Sus > Sus scrofa. The sequence goes on along the minus strand of NC_139386.1, from coordinate 36,759,371 downwards.
CTCTGTGTGTAATAATAGCATGTGTCTTTCTTCTCCAACCTGTCACTGTTTTGCGGGTGAGCCAACACAGATATCCATTCAGAATCTGGCCAAGGCTGGTGCGTGCTTGGCAAATATTAAGGGAATGAATCTAGAGAACAGTGTCCTCAAAGGTGCCAAAATTCATGTAGAGAAGTCCCTACAGCTGAGAAGTTTACAGTGATCCTCCAAATACTTCTCAAACAGTGGTTCTTGGAATATTTGCATCAGAATCATTAGGGAATCTTAGAGTCCAAGGGGTTGGGAATCTAACTTTTAAAATACCACTTGCAGGAATTCTCCTATGGCACAGTGGGTTAAGGATCCAGTGTTGTCACTGCAGCGGCTTGGGCCACTGCTGTGGCGTGGGTTTGATCCCTGGCCTGAAAACTTCCAAATGCCACAGGCATGGCCAAAATAAGTAAGTAAATAAAATAGGCAAATTGGAATATGTCACCCACTGTACTAAAAGCCGAGGGTGCAATAGCTAAGGAATATCTGAGTTGCTTAAGCATCGTAAGGGAACTAAACTATCTATGACCCTATGAATGAAGTATTGCGGGGGATAAATAAAAAAGAGAGCTTTTGCTTTTAATGAGTTTATGGCTAATTTGGAAGAAAAAGAAAAGTTCAAGAGACTCTAGTAGGGGAAAAAAAGCATCAATAAAAGGTTTAAGTGTCAGAGTTACTAAAAGGGCCAAAGAGAGTTAGTCAGGACTATTTTTAGGGAGTGGTAAAATATAAACCATGTTTTTATTTTTATTTTTTTTAGGGCTGAACTTGCAGCATATTGAGTCAAGTCAGAGCTGCAGCTACTGGCCCATGCCACAGCTCACGGCAACGCCAGATCCTCAACCCACTGAGCGAAGCCAGGGATCGAACCTGCATCCTCATGGATGCTAGTCAGATTCGTTTCTACTGAGCCACGATGGGAACACCTAAGCCATGTTTTTAAACTGACTTGAGGTGATTAGGAGGAAGAGCTCAATACGATTGAATTACTTTACTGTAGACTCTCCAATGTAACAGTGCACTGGAGACAGTCTGAAATCCCACCACTTGCAGGCCTGCTTCACTGCATAGCAGGCAGAAAGCCCACGGGACACTTACAAACCGAACTGACTTGGTTTTCTGTTTTTCCTTATAGTTTTACTATCGACCTAAGTCAAATCTAAGAATAGCTGAAAGTTTAATGGGACCACCTGCCCTTTGACCTCTTTTAGGTCAGTTTCCCATCTGTAAAACAAGACAAAGTATTTGCTATAATTAAGCAATGGGTTGGGAGGACTATTCCAAGAAACACAGTTTTAATCTTAATTCATATTTGTGCTAAACAAGGGAAAAGATTTCCCTAAGATGTTTATAATAAAAAGATAACCACAAATATTGGCAAAGATGTAGAGAAACTAGAAACCACATATATTGCTGATGGGAATGTAACATGATGCAGCTGCTTTGCAAGACGTCTGGCAGTGCTTCACAAAGTTAAACAGTGTTTGCATATGTTACAACAATTCCACTCCTGGTATTATACCCAAGAAAATTGAAAATATATATTCGCACAAAAACTTGCATAGACATGTTCAGAACATCATTTACAGTAGCCAAAAATGTGGGCACAACCCAGATGTCCATCAACAGAGGAATGAATACATAAAATGTGGTATGTTCATTCAGTAGAATATTATTCAGCCATGAAAAGGAATGAAGGGCTGAAGCAATGCTACTCCATAGATAAACCTTGAAAACACTGTTAAGTAAAAGAAGTCAAACACAAAAGGCCACATATTCTCTGATTCCATTTATATGACATGTCCAGAATGGACAAACCCATGCAGGCAGAAAGTAGATCAGTGGTAGTTGCCACAGGCTGAGAGGAGGGAGGATGGGAACTGAGAGCTAATGTGTATAGGATTTCTTTCGGGGGTGATGAAAATGTTCTGGAATTAGGTAGTGGTGATGATTGTGTAACCTTGTGAACATACAAAAAACAACTGACTTTTACACTTTGAAGAGGTGATGTTATATGTGAACTATATCAACTTTAAAAAATTGGGGTGGGGGGGGAGCAAACCACCAAAGGCAGAAAATAACTTAGCAGCAAACTCCAGTAGGTCCAACAAAGTCACTCCTTTAAGCATGTCAGGAATTTATCAGAAGGGGAGTTCCCGTTGTGGCTCAGCTGACTAGTATCCATGAGGGTGCAGGTTCAATCCCTGGCCTTGCTCAGTGGGTTAAGGATCTGGCGTTGCTGCGAGCTGTGGTGTAGGTCACAGATGCACCTCGGATCTGGCATTGCTGTGGCTGTGGTGTGGGCCGGAAGCTACAGCTCCAATTCAACCCCTAGCCTGGGAACCTCCATATGCCATGGGTGCAGCCCTAAAAAGCAAAATAGCAAACAACAACAACAACAAAAGATTTTATCAGAAGGGATAAAAGCTAAGATGAGTGAAAGAATAAATACTTCCACACTGTAACTGGAAACAAGGATGTCTACTTGTAACCATTCCCATTTAATGCTGTATTGGGGGGGGGGGGTGAGACCAATAAAAGAAGACCAAAAAAGAAAAAAGAAAAGTTACTACAGGCTTCCAGATTGGAAAGGAAGAAAAAAAGTTGCCTTTGTTTGTAGATGTAATTGTCTATGTAGAAAAATCATAGAGAATCTGCCAAAAGGTTATTAGAATTAATAAATGACTTACAAGTTTGTAGGATTCAAGGTCAATCTACAAAAGCCAATTGTACTTCTAAACAGGCAACCTCGGAGACACTACGGATTTCACTCCTGACCATTGCAATAAAGCGAGTCATATAAATTTTGGGGGTTCCCAGTGCATATTAAAGTTATGTTTACATTACACTGTCATCTATTTAGTATACAATAGCACTATGTCTAAAAAAATCATACATACGTTAGTTAAAAAATACTTTTTTTGCCAAAAAATTCTAACCATCATCTGACAATGGTAGGGTTACCACAAAACTTCAATTTGTAAAGAACACCATTATCTTTGAAGCACAAGAAAGCAAAATGGAATAAAACAAGGTATGCTTGCATACTATTAATGAGTAATCAGATCTTCACACTGAAAACTAAAAAGCACTGTTTTAAACACAATTAAAAACTAAGTAGGAGTTCCTGCTATAGTGCAATGGGATCAGCAGCATTTCTGAAGCACCAGGACACACGTTTGATCCCTGGCCCAGCACAGTGGGTTAAGGATCTGGTGTTGCTACAGCTGTGGCTCGGATCTGATCCCTAGCCTGGGAACTCCATATGCCATGGGGAGACCAAAAAAGAAAAAGAAACTAAAAACTAAATAAATGGATAGATACAATGTGTTCATGGATCAGAAGAGTCTACGTCATTAAGATGCTAATATTCACCTAACTTACCTACTGATTCAGTGGAATCACGATCAAAATCCCAGCAGGCATTTTGGTAGGAATCTAGAAATTCCAGTATAACGATAGTGGGAAAGTACTGTTATACTGTGTATTTTAGTGGGAAAGGAGAATTGTTTAACAGAGCCGCCACAAACAGCTTTTCATCTGAAAGAAAAGATTGGACCTTTATAATGTATACTAAACATAAATTCAAGACATATTAAAGCAAATGTAAAAAATTAAATTAAAATCTCTTAAGATATCTAGGAGACTTTGAGTGTCATTTGGGAGCAGGGGACACCGTAACCATGACTAGAGGCCTGAAACAGACCATTAGACATAATTGAAAATAGAGCGTTTGGAGTTCCCTTGCGGTGCAGTGGGTTAAGGATCTGATGTTGGCACTGCAGTGGCCTGAGTCACTGCTGTGGCCTGGGATCATTCTTGGCTCAGGAACTTCCACATGTCACAGGCACAGCACCCCCAAAAAAAGTAAAAAAGAAAAGAGAGCTTTCATAGGGCAAAAATATATTGTAAAAAAAGGTAAACAATATTTATATATTACATAAATGTACATATATACATTTATATATATATTAAAGAGCATATGGGAAGCCTCTGAATTATCTTTGCAATTTTTCTATAAATTTAAAAATATTCTAAATAAAGCTTAAGAATAAAAATGTGCAGCAAAAAGTTAATAATCAAATACTAGATTTGGAGAAAAATACAATAAAAATCTACCTATTAATAGCTATAATATATATAACATAGAGCTAGTAATGATAGTTATATAATAAAGGTATCTTTCAAACTAACAAGAAGAAAACAACTCAAAAGAAAATAGGCGAAAAAAAGTAGTCAATTCAGAGAATAGCAAATCCAATACACCATTTCCCTCCTGCCATAAAAAAAGAAAACCACACAAAAAGACATACAAATTCACTAGTATCATGGATATGAAAAGTCAGGTAATAGATATTATTTTATACCAAACAGCCCTGCAAAAACTATAAAGCTAATATTACTGTTGGTGGTATACAGGGGGAAGGGGACTCATGCATTGTTAGTGGAATCGTAAATCATGACAGCCTTTTTGGGAAGGCAACATGATAATCTTATTAAAATTAAAAAAATACATACAATTTTCATTGCAGCTATTTGATTTCTATAAATATCTCCCATAATTCAAAGTACCAGAAAATAAGGACTCTTGTATAAGGATCTTGCTTTTTTTCTTTTTTTTTTTTTTAGCTTTTTTGGGACATACCCATGATATATGGAAGTTCTCAGGCTAGGGGTCAAATTGGAACTGCATCTGCTGGCCGATGCCACAGCCACAGCAATGCCAGATCCCAGCTGTGTCTGTGACCTACACCACAGCTTGTGGCAACACCAGATCCTTAACCCTCTGAGCAGGGCCAGGGATCAAACCCACCTCCTCAGGGATCCTAGTCAGGTTCATTACCACTGAGCCACAATGGGAACTCCAGGATGCTTCTTGTAATGTTTTGTAGACAGGAAAACAAAACAAAAGAGACACAAAGGGAATACCCATCGATGTGTGGCCATTAAAAAGCATGGACTGGAGCTACATCACTTGGCTTGGATTGATTTCTGTTAAGACACTGAGAAAAAGTAATACTCTATGTAATACATGCATTGTGTGAGATGATATGAACGTGGAGAAAGCTATGCTATCACATATACTTGGTCATTTGCGTGGTTATGGGTGAAGGTGATGTGAGAAGAGGGGCAGGGAAGAGAATGCGGAGCAAAGAAAAAGAAAGGAAAAAGGGGAAAGGAAAAGAAATTCTTTTGTGCGCCTTTTAAACTCTCAACAGTAATTGTCTCTAAAACATCAGTCCACACATTACCTCTACAGCAACAATGATTTCTTAATTTAGCTGAACATATTACATGTTCGTTGAATAGAAAAACAAAAAGTCCCTGGAAACAAAATTTACATGCCTTGGCTACTCCAACCCTGAAAAAAAGATGTTCCAGTGACTGTCGTGCATCCTAAAATATTTATGAATTAACCTATTTGGCATACAACCTCGTTAACAGGGAGTTCCCTTACAGCCACTGTCCTGTTTCAAAACTTGTTCTAGTGGACAATGTAATGAAGTGATTGGTCACCAACTCCAAGGCCTTGGCCCACACGCATTCTCATGCCTTTGCTTAGTTGTTCTGTCCCATCATGACAAGCTTATCCTCAATTCCCTCTTCATGGAAAATAAGTACACACGTATAGGAACAACGAAAGGAAAGATAAGGTTTTTGCCCTTGAGAGCCTACAGTTTCTTTCTTTTCAAGCTTTCTGTTTTCCTAGCACCCTGAATTCAGAATTCGCAGGTACCTGGTACACATGGAGTTTTGAAAGACCTCTTTTACCTCCTCAATGCAGGACAAAAGTTAGCAGAAATAAGGGCTCCAATGCTCTTAGGCAAAAGGCTGGGAAGAAAAACAATAAATGCAGGACCATGTCGGCATCAGACATACTAGCAAAACTCCACCTTCTAGGATTAGCAAACTCTCATAGCAGAAAGAGCTTTCCATGCCTGCTGCTCATTTTATATAGTTGAAAAGGAATTGAGGAATTGCTTACTAGCCCTGAAAACCTGGCTCTCTGTGGTATTAAAAAAAACAAACAGAGTTCCTGTCGTGGTTCAGTGGAAATGAATCTGACTAGCATCCATGAGGATGCAGGTTCAATTCCTGGCCTTGCTCAGTGGGATAAGGATCCAATGTTGTTGTGAGCTGTGGTGTCACAGACATGGCTCGGATCCCACATTGCTGTGGCTGTGGTGTAGGCCGGTGGCTACAGCTCTGATTCGACCCCTCGCCTGGGAACCTCCATATACTGCAGGTGCAGCCCTAAAAAGACAAAACAAATACTCCAGAAGATTCAGACAGCCTTAATAGCAATTTCTACCAAAGATTCGAGGAAGACATACTATCAGCCTTACACACTCTGATATTGAAGTTTATCCCAGGAGGTTAGTTTAAAATTTGAAAAATCAATATACGCATTGTTTGAGACTATATGAACGTGGAGAAAGCTATGCTATCATACATACCATATTAACACATTCAAGGAATAAACCACAGTTATATGATAGATGCCCCTCCTCCCTAAAAAATCACAGCCAAATAAAATTCAACATATTCCCAAGGTGAAAACTCTTGGCAAATTACGAGTTAGAAGAGAATTTAATAAATTCGATACAAGGTAATTGAAATATCTGAAGCAAATATCATAATCAGTGGTTGAAACGTTGAAAGGTTTCCCTTGGAGATGAACAAGGCAACAATACTCCCACAACCACTGCTAGGTCAGCATTATACATTTAGTCCTAGTCAGTGCAGATGGTCCAGGAAAAGAAATACAGGAGGCGACAATCAAAGAGGAAGAACTGAATCCCTGTTCTGCCACTTACCAGCTATGTAATTCTGGGCAAAGTACTTAATAATTCTGTGTCTCAGTTTCCTCATCTGTAAAATGGGGATAATGAGTACCTCCTCCACAGGCCTAATCTAAACAATACATAAATTAATATTTTAAAAGTACATAGTCAACTATACTCCATTAAAATTAATGTAGAAAGTGTGTGACACTTCAAAGCACCAAAAAATGTTTGTTAAATAAAAATAAATTATTCATAGGTGATTGTGTATAAAGAAATCTCAAGGAATCTAGAGATCAACTCTTGAAATTAAGAGTACCATTCCCAGAGTTCCCGTTGTGGCGCAGTGGAAACAAATCCAACTGGGAACCATGAGGTTGTGGTTTGATCCCTTGCCACCACTCAGCGGATTAAGGATCCCTTGTGGCTGTGGCTGTGGCTGTGGCTGTGGTGTAGGCCAGCAGCTGTAGCTCCGGTTGGACCCCTAGCCTGGAAACCTCCATATGCCGCGGGTGCGGCCCTAAAAAAACAAAAGAGAGTACCATTCTCCAGATGCAAAATCTAAGACAGAAATTAGCTGTATTTCTATATACTATTAATAACAAGCAGAAAATATCTAAAAATATCAAGTACCTGGGAATAAAATTCAAGATGTGTAAGATCTCAAGGGATAATTATAGATTCAATGCAATCCCAATGAAAAGTGAAGGAATGCAACAAAGTTTATTCTAAAATGTTTACGGAAGTATAAAGTGCTAAGAACAGTCAAGACACTCTCCAAGAAAAGCAAGGTGGCCAACATCTTTCTACATATCAAACAAGTTCCAGGATTAAGGTCTAAATTGTCCATTAACTCACCTGGGAGAAGATCTCTTTCTCGAATGAACATCCTATAGGTGTGTCTTCATACTTCCGCCCTCATTTCCTTTAGATCTTTGCATCAATGTCATCTAAGAAGACATCTTTGCAGTCTGCCCTGTATAAAACAGCACTCACTACCCAACAGTCACTTTTCCCCGACTCCACAATTTTTTTTATAGCATCTGTCATCTGACATTATTTTAAGCCATGTGTATATGTTTATTACTTGTGTCACACTTCTATAAGCTCTCTGACTCCAGGGAATCTGTTTCTTTGGTACAACGCTGTACCTCCAGATTTACTGTTTCTTTGTTGAATGAATAAATTGGCAGAAAACCACAAAAATTCTGACTGGCACAGGAAACGCAGTGACTAAATTCAAACTAAATGTATAAACTGCAAATTTCCCTTCACTACTCATCTATTAAATGATGGCTATCAAAATACTCTTAACTCTCCCCTGTTTAAGGCATTCAAAAGGAACCAGTACGTAAATACTGGCTCTTAGCAATGGTATCTCATATTTAAAGGAAATAAATGAAACAACAAATCCATTAAAACAACCATGTAAAATATAGCTTTGAGAATCTTGACTCTAAAATTGGCAAAATGCTGTAAGGAGCAGGAGGTTGGCTATTTTGCTGATACTATATATATGAATTAATAGCAGTGATGGTTTTCAGTATACTTTATCCTTTGGTGATCAAAGCTTTATTGAAACATAGTTTACATACAATATTATGTTCCTTTCAGGTTACTACATAGTGATTTGACATTTATACATTACAAAATGATCACTGATAAATCTAGGAACCATCTGTCTCCAAAGTTATTACAATAATATAGACCATATTCTTTATCATGTATATTACATCCCTGGGGCTTATTTATTTTAGAACTCAAAGTTTTATATTTTAATCCTTATCATCCATTTTGCTAAAAACACTCCCTCTTCCCTCCAATCTGGCAATCACCTATTTGTTCTCTGTACCTGTGAGTCTGTTTTCATTTTTGTTTTTTTACATTTCACATATAAGTGAGATATGTTTCTTTCCCTTCTTGACTTACTTAGCATCAATCCTCTACATCCATGTTATTGCAAATTGTACAATTTCATTCTTTTTATGGCTGAGTAATATTCCATCTCCCTCTCTCTCACATACACACATACACATACACACATTTCCTCTATCCGTTCACCTACCAGTGGGCACATAGACTATATCCGTATCTTGGCTATTGTAAATAATACTGCTATGAGCATAGGGGTGCATATGTCTTCTCATATTACTATTTTTGTTTTCTTCAGAAAAATACCCAGAAGTGGAGTTGCTGGCTCATACGATAATTCCATTTTCAAATTTATTTATTTATTTTTTTGGCCATGCCCACAGCATGCAGAAGTTCCCAGGCCAGGGACTGAACCTGTGCCAGAACAGCAACCAGAGCCACAGCAGTGACAATGCTGGATCCTTAACCTGCTGTGCCACCAGGAAACTCTTATTTCCATTTTTTTGAGGGGCCTCTATAGTTTTTTCCGTAGTGGTTATACCAATTTACATTCCCACCAACAGCGCAGGATTCCCTTTCCTCCACATCCTTGTCAATACTTACTATTTGTTATCTTTTTGATAATAGCTGTTCTGATAGGTATGGAATAATATGTCTTTGTGGTCTTGATTTGCATTTCCCTAATGATTAGTGATGTTGAACATCTTTTCACATGCCTGTTGGCCATCTGCTTGTCTTTTCTGGAAAAATGTCCATTCAGGTTATCTGGCAATTTTTAAATTAAAAAAAAAATTCTTCTTTATGAGTTCTTTATATATTTTAGATATTGACTGCTTATCAGACGTATTATCACTTGGAAATAGCTTCTTCCACTGAGTAGGCTGCCTTTTCATTTGATTGATGGTTTTCTTCACTGTGCAAAAGCAAGTGAGCCTGGCTCAGGCGCCTTTCAAGTTTCTGTCTCTGTACTGAGATTTCCCATGTGTCCTTTAAGAGCAGAGTCTCTGTGTGCTAGACTCCTCCAGCTCTCAAAGCCAGCCCTGCTTTTTAGAACCAGCCTGTTCTCCAAGCCAGATATCCTGGGGGCTTATCTTTCTAGTGCAACCCCTGGGGTAGAAGCCCGATATGGGGCTCAGACCCCCCACTCCTTGGGGAGGATCTGTGCGCTGATGATATTTCTGTTAGTTAGTCCTGACTCCCAGGCACATCTCCACCCCTCCTACACGACGACTTGTGGTGGCTCCTTCTTTCTGTCTTTAGTTGTAGAAAATCTTTTCTGCTAGACTTCAAGTCATTCTCACAGATAACTGCTCTGTAAATAGTTGTAATTTTGGTGTGCCCGTGGGAAGAGGTAAGTTCCGGGTCTTCCTTCTCCACCATCATAGAGAAGCTCTCCAATTAAATAGATAATATGCTATGGCAAGTCTTACATATTTACAAATCAACCCAATATATGGTGAAAATAAGAAAAATGAATTGTGTGAATTTAATATAAAATTAAGCTAATTCAGTACTCTGGAGCTGGAACTTTGTACATTTAACAGAATCCAGGAATTCCTGTCATGGCTCAGTGGAAATGAATCTGACTAGTATCCATGAAGACACCAGTTTGATCCCTGGCCTCGCTGGGTTAAGGATCCAGAGTTGCCATGAGCTGGGGTGTAGGTTGCAGACATGGCTTGGATCTGGCATTGCTGTGGCTGTGGCTATGGCTGGTGGCTACAGCTCCAAATCAACCCCTCACCAGGGAACAAACCTCCATATGTCTCGGGTGCAGCCCTAAAAAAAATAAATAAAGAGAATGCAGGAAGCTGGAAGCCCACACAATGAAGTAGGGTAAATAATCAGTCTTTGCATTCTTCTCACTACTCTGCAATTTCCCCCAGGGGTCTTAAAGAAGGCAGAGTATAAAGGTTCTTTTAAAAGAGATTTTAATGAGTGAAAGCCTGTCTTGAACCCTGGAGTATTCTCTTATGCTCTGCTAGCCTTGGGTTCATCTCCAGAGGACTCTGGTTTGGGCTTTAATCAATCCAAGTTTGAAGGAATTTCTGAAGTCAGCTCAACAGTTTAGACCATTTTTAAAGTGAAACGGGTTGGGGGTACAACCAAAAGAGAGATGAGGTGAACCGAATGCACTGGCCTCCTAACATGGCAGCGCTTGCGCCGTATTCCTCCTAAGGCCACTGAGCTTTCCGTTTAGTCATCAGCCTTTTACAGAAATGGCAAGAAGGCAGTCAATATATTCATACACATTTTTCCATGAAGTATTAAGTATGTAACCAGAAAACAGAAAAACCATCTATGCACTTTATAGAGGCAATGAGAAATTGAAAAGTGTTTCATTGCCATTATTAGCTGAATTTAAATAGCTCTAGTTCCACAATCTAATGTTGCCAGAGTAGGATCTCTTAAAACAAATTTTAACATCTTTTTACTTTTCTGTTAAGACGAGGATTTATCAAACTGATCTCTTCACAATTTAATGATAGATCTATTTACTTTCCAACCAATTTTCTTTTAAAAATGAAATTATGTTGAATAAAGCAGCTTCTTTCTGGAGGAAAGGCAGGTGTTAGACATGAAGAGAGGATGGTTTCTAACATTGTTTGTTGACACATGCAGCAGATGCTTCCCTCTGGGCCAAGATCAGAATGCAGAATCATTTCAGTGGCTTGAAATGTTTATGAATTTGCCACAAGGCAAACTGATACTCCTGCTCTTATTAAAAAAAAAAAAAAAAGAAAACCAAAAAACCACTTCTGTGCACAAACCATAAGGCAGTGATACATTAGTATTTACATTTATTTCATGTATGCAGTTTACACACTCACTATTGAACAAAACTGGAATGCAAACAAATATACAAATACCATAATAAGCATTATCAAATAAAATAACTGGCACTAGTGTTATAAGCATATTAATGGGCCTGGTGAGAAAAAGTGATGAAAGAAGACTGCAGCCCATGGCATTTTTCTTTTTACCAAAAGAAAACGCTCAGTAGCACCATAATGGTAATACTTAAAAGAAACATTGAAGATGGGACACTTTAACTGCTATCACGGAGGTTAGCCTGTTTTATTTAAGTGAATTATATAGGAAGTTAACGGCACAGGCAGTATTTTGGCCAACTTCTGTTTATGTCAGCTGAACATCTTCCATAAACAAAAGCAAAGGAAAATAAAGCCAGCCACATGTGGACCCCTACTTAGTACTCGGTACAAACTCTGCACCTTGCTTTGATTTCATGACTGGAGAAGATACATGTGTGTTAAAAACTGAGGTTACTAAAGCCTGAGTGTGTCTTTGGTAGGCTAATACTTTTTCAGCATTATCGTTGTTAATCGTATTTATGTTTAGCTATCCTGTGTTTTTCTACATAATCCAAGGTGGCTAAAGAGGACATTATGGAAAACAATACAGCAAAATCCTCAAATGAGTAGGCCCTTAAAATCCAGTCTATTCCAAAGGCACCAAGATTCAGTGGGATGCAAACTTCCCCTTAGTCAAAGGTGACTTTTTTGGTAATACTTACAAACTACTGGAATTTTATTTTGCAGTTTTATATATCTTATTTGGTGCTGTCAGTATACTTAATTACCTACTTTTACACTTTTCTTCTAATATGGCAACAACAACATACAAGATACATTAAGAGTACCAGGTATTTCTATTGCAAAGGTGTGCAAAAACTGCCACAATTTTGCTCAAAGTGTCTAAGTATCCAAATGGTAGCAATTGGGCTGCATTAAGCTGTATATATCCACACTGCATATGATGAAAAAAATGAAATTTATGCCCAGTTATGAACAGAAATGTTACAAAGAGTATTATATACTGAGAGTAACCTGCAAGGTTCTTTAAACAGTATCTCTTAGTGGTTTCAATAAAATGTCACTAACCACTTAACCCTAAGCCTAAAGTCCTCTTCATAAGAATGCTGTGGAACTGCATTAGTATTTTATATTGATTATAAATTAAGCCAAATTTCTATCTAAATACACAAGTATGTGCTTCAAGCAATGTTTTGTGGCAAACACACAAAACATAATTTTCTTAGGAATTATTGTCCTTACAATAATGCACTTTTAAAGCCTTCATTTCATAGTTTGGTAATTAATATCCACACGAAACACAATGCTTTGCTGAACATAGAAAATGTATCTGCCTTATGACTACATAACCCGGCATTTGCTGGTAACTTGAAACTTAAAATAGTCAGGAGTAGTTCAACCAGCTCCAAACAAGGTTTTTCAAGTGGTAATTATTTTGCAGCATTTATAGGTCTATATATCAGTCTGAATTGCAACTTTTAATTCCATTGTCTGATGTGAGTGGTTGTTATTTGTTTCTTTTAGTGCATTACCAAAATATAAATCAACATTGGGCCTTATTCCATTGTTACTGTGTTCTTCAGCAATATGATTCAACTGTGGATCTTCTGAACACGAAGCAGTTTTAGTAAGCACAGAAATGCTACACTGATGTGGGGAATTTTCCAGACGGTCATTTTCTACCTCAGGAAGAATGTTAACAGTAGCAAAGCGGGCATGATAATCAGTTGAACCATGGCTACAAGAAGTTTTCATGCTTTCTAGGTCAGAACAACTAAATTCAGAAAAATGACTAGAGTGGGAATCTGCTACAGATGGCATACTGTCACTGAGGGATGGAGCCTCAAATTCACTCGAGTTCGTGCTTTGTTGTTCTAACAGTTGTGCATCCATGTCCTCTCTGGTCTCATTTATCTTCATGTTACTCTTTTTCCTCAATTTACCACTTTTTGATTTCTTTCCTGCTGTTGCTTCTTTGGACCACTTGGTGGCACTGGATTTACCTTCAGGCAAACCACCAGACAAACCCCCAGGATGACTTCGGGCAGCACTGCCATCGTCTACACTGCTGCTTCCACTGTTGTGCCTGAATTTGGATGGCTTTGATTCAATATCTACTTGAACCTCCATACTGTTGCCTTCTCTGGAACATAAGAGTAACAAATGTAAATTTTTGATTTCCTCTCTTTTTTTTTTAAACGAAAATGACAGCAAAAGGGGAGAGGTTTCTGTGTGAAAAATTCTAAGATGACATAAAAGCTATCAGAACAAATCAACTAAAGGAAAAAAGCTGCTTGAAATAAAAAGACTGTTTTTATAATAATGCTTCAATTAAAAAAAAAAACAACTACACATATTGCTTATGCTATTCCAGGTACTATGCTACCTCCTCCATTTTTTTTTCCAGAACAGCTTTATTGAGATATAATTTGTGTACCATAAAATTCACCTGCTTAAGTACGCAATTCAGTGGTTTACAGTATATTCAGAGAGCTGTGCAACTGTCACTGTTCTTGAACTTCAGAACATTTTCATCATTCCCACAAGAAACTCTGCATCATTAGCAGCCAGTCTTCTCTGCCACTCTTCCCTCCCCTCAACCCCCTGCAACCACTAATCTACTTTCCGTCTCCATGGATTTGCTGATTCTGGACGTCTCACCAATTTTCTTTTTCCAAAGAACCTAATAGTAGATAACCATTATTCAGAGTAATTTTGCCTAATGATAGGAATAACTCTTTAGAAATTACTTTTAAAAACACTTCTGACTTTACAACATAAATTCTTTCCTTACTTGTCCAATGGGATGTAGGAATTTAGAATGGATCCTGCCATTGCCTTGGTGCTGGCGTTATCACTAACTGTTCCCAAACTGACAGTGCCAGATTCTCCACTTAGACTGTACCGTTCTTTCTGTACATCTGCTTGTACTTCCAACCTTAAAGAGAGGAGGATCAGATAAAAAACCAAAATTACAGATAATATCAGTACTACTTCACATGTGTATGTTTTCTTAATTCAATAACAAGAAGCTATTTTAGAAACAAGCATAAACATTATTTTTCTTAGTTTCTTTTTATTTGATTATTCAAACAGTATAACAAACAGTACCAGCCATCCAAATAAAATGGGGAAATTAGCTGTTTGCCAAGTAAAGTAATAACAGAGTAATAATATAAAAAGAACATAAGGATTTTAACTTAAACGTGACCATTATTCTCACTCAGGATATGGAACTTTTGCTTGCCATGTTTCAGACCAAAATACCAAATTTGAATACATTAAAAATGATTCTACATAATAGATCAGTGAATCAAAAAATCCTGGGTATCTCTATGTTAAAAATGGTTCTAAATATAACACCACTCTCTTTAAAAAAAGACATAATAATATATACCTCTACAATTTAAGAGTTGTGCTTAAAAAGCACACTCCCTAAAAATAAGATAAACATAACCAACTTATTACTTATTTATTTATTTTTTTTACAGTCAAACCTGTGGCATATGGAAGTTCCCGGGGCCAGGTGTCAAATCAGAGCTGCAGCCGTGGCCTATGCCACAGCTATAGCATCGTGGGGTCTGAGCTGCATCTGCGACCTATGCTACAGTTTACAGCAATGCCAGACCGTTAACCCACTGAGCCAGGCCAGGGACTGAACCCACATCCTCAGAGACAACACTGGGTCCTTAACCCATTGAGCCACAACAGGAACTCCCCAATATATCTTTTAATTCATGTACTGTCTCATGTATTAAGAAAAGAAAAAAGCTAATAAGCAGAAGTAAAGAAAACTAAATTAAAGAGGAAATAAGCAAAGATAAAAATGTTTTAACTTATGTTTATCTGGATTTTTTTGGTGAAAAGATTTTGTGAGAATGAAATAACCATTCATACATAAAAGGACCCAGGCAAATTAGCCTGGCCTTAGTTCATGCATTCTTGGATATCCTTCAGCTAATGCCTCATTTCCTAACATCCAGCTGTGGCCGCCTCCAATGATAAGGACCAGACTTAAGAAGTGGCTTTACAGTGTTTACTGAAGCAACTCCCACTTGATTTATAACATGGAAACTCAGACAAGTGCAGTGGGAAAAAAATGGCATAACATGAACCCTTGGACTTGGTTTTAACCTCATCAAGTCTTACTCACTGTTCACCACTAAATTACTTTTTTTTGTTTGTTTGTTTGTTTTAAGGCCACCCACAGCATATGGAAGTTCCCAGGCTAGGGGCTGAACTGAAGCTGTGGTTGCCGGACTACTCCACATCCACAGCATCACAGGATCCAAGCTGCACCCACAACTTACACCGCAGCTCACAGCAACACCAGATCCCTAACCCACTGAGTGAGGCCAGGGATCAAACCTGCGTCCTCATGGATACTAATCGGGTTCTTAACTCACTGAGCCACAACAGTAACTCCTAAATTCATTTTCTGAAACCTTTTTGTTTTCAACCCTGAGACGGTAGGGTTATACGTAATCATTATGCTTTGTGTTAAAAATTCTTCTCATCTAATTAATAATTTGCAGTTAAGGGAGTTCCCCTCATGGCGCAGCGAAAAAGAATCTGGGAACCATGGGGTTGTGGGTTCCATCCCTGGCCTCGCTCAGTGGGTTGAGGATCTGGCGTTGCCGTGAGCTGTGGTGTAGTTCGCAGACACGGCTCGGATCTGGTGTTGCTGCGGCTGTGGTGTAGGCTGGCAGCTACAGCTCCGATTGGACCCCTAGCCTGGGAACCTCCATATGCTGCCAGTGCGGCCCTAAAAAGACAAAAAAAAAAAAAAATTGCAGTTAAGGAAAAAACACAACAAAGAACATCTTTCTTACCTGTTGAAACAGTTTACCATGGCGCTTCCTGACAAACTCCCTGTTATACTGGCTCCAGCTAGTGCCATGGTGCTGGCTGTTTCACTCAGGTTGTCCCGGATGGCTCCTATTCGATCCATGTGGCTTCCACTTGCACTCAAACTGCCAGTCAGACCACCAACACTTCCCTCCCCTATGCTAGGGTTGTGTCTTGCTTCTGCTACTGAAGTTGTGTCTAAATGCAAATATTTCAAAGAAATTAAATAAGTATGATTGTTAATTTCCCTTTCCTTAAAAAATTCCATGATTTCAGGTAGCACATATTTTCATATAAAGTTTAAAATATGCACAGGAGTAGAAAAGATGTCTGGAGTCAGGGACAGTTAACTATGGGATAAGAGTAAAGGGAAGCATCTCACAGAGTAAAGGGAGGCTGGTCCACAGTTTTAAATAGTCACTACAGGCATACCTTGGAGATACTGTGGGTGTGGTTCCGGACCATGGCCAGAAATCAAGTCAGTCACAGTGCACAGAAAGGTTATGTTCACTATAATCAAGAGTGCAATAGCATTCTGGAGTTCCCGTCGTGGTGCAGTGGTTAACGAATCCGACTAGGAACCATGAGGTTATGGGTTCGATCCCTGCCCTTGCTCAGTGGGTTAAGGATCCGGGGTTGCAGTGAGCTGTGGTGTAGGGTGCAGACGTGGCTCGGATCCTGCGTTGCTGTGGCTCTGGCATAGGCTGGCGGCTGCAGCTCCGATTGGACCCCTAGCCTGGGAACCTCCATGTGCCGCGGGTGCAGCCCAAGAAATGGCAAAAAGACCAAAAAAAAAAAAAAAAAAAAAAAGAGTGCAATAGCATTCTGAACGTATGAAGTATCACTATTTGGAATAGTGCATGGAAACTGAGAAGCTGATTGTTCATTTAAGAGGCTATTACAATAATCTAGGAAAGAAGAGAGTAGCTTGGACTAGTGGAGTAGCAATGGAGAGGGTGAGAAACAGTGAAATTATGAAGGTTAAACACTGAAGGAAGCAGTATAATTTGCTGATGGATCAGATGTAGGGTAAAAAAGAAAAAGGGACAGTAACTGTAAGTGAAGATTTGGCACAGCAACAGCAAGAATGGAGAAAAGCTACTTAACGAGGTGAGGATGACTAAGAGGACAGTAGATTTTATATTTTATTTTTATCTTTATTTTTTTGCTTTTTAGGGCTGAACCTGCTGACATATGAAAGTTCCCAGG
The DNA here is from genome assembly GCF_054392235.1 of Sus scrofa. NCBI lineage: Eukaryota > Metazoa > Chordata > Mammalia > Artiodactyla > Suidae > Sus > Sus scrofa. The sequence continues at coordinate 36,741,793 of NC_139386.1, read as the reverse complement.
CTAGGGGTTGAATTGGAGCTACGGCTGCTGACCTACGCCATAGCAATGCCAGATCTGAGCCACATCTGCAACCTACACCACAGCCGGATCCTTAATCCACTGAGCAAGGCCAGGGATTGAACCCCAGTCCTCATGGTTACTAGTCGGATATGTTTCCGTTGAGCCACAAGGGGAACTTCCAAGGACAATGGGTTTTAGAGCGAAGAGTTTAGTTACAGAGAAGTCAAACTTGGAATTCTTGTTAGACATCCAAGTGCAGATTAAACAGGAGAGAGAGATGTACAAACTGAAGTTCAGAGGACAGTTCTAGCCTAGATATAAATTTAAGCATGGTCAGTCTATTTATCATTTAACAGAGGGGATTACCCAGGAAGTAAGTGAAGAGAAATCTGAGAACTGAGCCCTGGGAAACTGCAATACTTGGTGATCAGGAGAGGAAAATGAACGAGCAAAGAAGACTGAGAAGGAGTTGCCAAGACAATGGCTATCTAGAGGACAAGGAGAGAAAATGTTTCAAGAAGGAGGGCATGGTCTACTTTGCCAGGTGTACTGTTATATTAAGATGAAAAGCAAGAACTGACCACTATACAGAGGTGACTGGTGACTCTGCTTTGGTGCAGCTGTAGAGAGGAAATTCTGGAATGGTAGGGACAAAAATCTGATTAAGGTGAATTCAAGAGAGAATGGGAGGTGAGAAAGAGAACATTATCTTTGCATAGATGCCTGATTATAGGCAAACCTCAGTTAATTGTGCTTTGCAGATACTGTGTTTTTTATAAGTTAAAGGTTTTCATACAACAGTGAACTTAATCGATAAATGCGTGTTCTGACAGCTCCAGGGATGGGCTGTTCCCCCATCTCTCTCCCTTCTCCTCAGGCCTCCCTATTCCCTAAGACACAACAATATCGAAAGTAAGCCAATTAATAGCCCTACAATGGCCTCTAAGTGTTCAAGTGAAAGGAAGAATCACACGTCTCACTTTAAATTAAAAGCCAGAGATGAGCAAGCTTAGTGAGGAAGGAACATCAAAAGCCAGGGCAGGCTGGAGGCTAGGCCTCTTGAACACTTTAGCCAAGCTGTGAATGCCAAGGAAAAATTCTTAAAGGAAATTAAAAATCCTACTCCAGTGAACACAAAAATAGTAAGAAAGCAAAACAGCCTGATATGGAGATATCGATATGGAGAAAGTTGCAGTAGTTTGGAACGAAGATGAAATCAGTTACAACAGTTTCTTAAGCCAAAGGCTAATCTAGAGCAAGACTTTAACTGTCTTTAATTCTACAAAGGCTAAGAGAGGTGAGGAAGGTGCAGGAAAAGTGTGAAGCTAGCAGAAGTGGTTCATGAGGCTTAAGAAAAGAAGCTGTCTCCATATTATAAAAGTGCAAGAGGAAGCAGCAAGTGCTAATCCAGAAGTTGCAGCAAGTTATCTAGAAGATTTAACTAAGATAATGAAGGTGGCTATACGAAATAACATATTTTCAATATAGATGGAACACCGTATATTGGAAGAAGATGCTACCTAAGACTCTGATAGTTAGAGAGAAGTCAATGCCTAGTTTTGAAGCTTCAAATGACAGATTGGCCCTCTTACTAGGTGCTAATTAATGCAGCTCATGATCTGAAGTTAAAGCCAATGCTCATTTATCATTCCAAAAATCCTAGGGTCCTTAGGAATTACACTAAATCTATTTTCCCTGTGTTCTATAAGTGAACAAGAAATTCTGGATGACAGCACATCTGATGGAGATATACAACGAGCACAAGAACTAGAATCAGATGTGGAGTCTAAAGAGGTGACTGAATTGCTGCCACCTCATGACAAAACTTTCATGAATGAGTACTTACTGATGGAGAAGTAAAGAAAGTGATTTCTTGAGATGGGATATACTCCTGGTGAAAATGCTATGAAGACTGTTGCAACGACAAGAAAGAATGGAGAATTTTATATAACTTTAGTTGATAAAGCACTGGCAGGATTTAGGAGGATTAACTTAATTCCCATTTTAAAAGAAGTTCTACTGTGGGTAAAATGCTATCAAACAGCATTGCATGTGAAAGCATTACTGAAAGAAGAGTCAATTGATACAGCAAACTTCAATGTTGTTTCATTTTAAGAAAATGCCACAGCCACCCTAACCTTCAGCAACCACCACTCTGATCAGTCAGCAGGCATCAACATCGAGGCAAGACCCTCCACCAGATAAAAGATTATGATTCGCTGAAGGCTCACATGATGATTAAAATTTTTTAGCAATCAAGTATTTTAGAATCAAGCTATATACATTGTTTTTTAGACATAACGCTATTTTGCACTTAATAGACAATGGTGCAGTGTAAATGTAACTTTTCTATGCAGTGGGAAAGCCCAAAATTCATGTCTTGCTTTATTGTGATATTTGCTTTATTGGGTGCAGTGGTCTGGAACAGAACCTACATCACCAAGGTATGCCTGTTCTTCCCTAAGACAATTTCTTTAGCAAGAACTGTCGGAATAGCTTTAGCAAAAACACATTTTTAAAGGTTTATTAACCTATACTCCCACTGGTAGTCTACGAGGACCTTTTTGTGCTCCAGTTTTTATTCTAATTCCTATTTCTCTGAGCAGCATTAAAGATACTTCTACTCATTGGGCACTGGCATTTCTTCTTTTATGAACTGCATTTCTCTCCTATCCTTTTCTTAATGATCTGTAATGTTGTACACAAAATTAAAGATTAAAAGTCTACAATTTCTGAGATATTACATTTCCATTGGCGGATACAGGTACCCGGAATTATTCTGCCCTCTTTCATCCACTTACCTTTCCTCAGCGGCTCTTTTCTCTGATGTACTTTTGGATGAACATCATTATGACCCATAAGAGAACAAGGGGAATTCTGACTTGTGTGTTACTCTACAGTCTCCCCCATCCACACTATTAGTAAGTACATCGTCTTCCTTTGCTGAAAGTACTTACCTACAGCTGTGTTAGTTCCACCAACATTTATATCATTTTCATCATCAAATTCAATCCTGACTCCTTTTCCATTGCCTGCTGAAACTCCGCAACCTCCGCTTCGACAGAGAGAAATTGGAACAACGCCATAGACATAAGCTAGCATAATAGGAACACCAATACCTAAAGAGGAATTAAATCGACCATTACTAATCAAAAATTAAATCACAGAAACACACGTTTTAAAACGTCTTTTCAAGAGAAGGTATACATGAGAAAAGCGCTAGGGTTCTGCAACTCCTGCCAAAAGTGAATTCCCCTTGCTGTTAAAGGATGCAAGCAGGTTCAAAGCTTCTGTCTAGCCTATCTGGTGACACATATAAGGGGTAGAAAAAAGATATAAATCTTTTTCCTTTTTGGCTGCCCCCCAGGCCAGGAATCAGATCTGAGTGGTAGCTGGTGATCTATGCTGCAGCTGTGGCAATACCAGATCCTTAACCCAATGTGTCAGGCCAGGGATTGAATCAAACCTGCATCTCATCACTCCAGAGATGCCACTGACACCATTGCGCCATAGTGGGAACTCTGTTCACCTTTTTCAAGTTCTAGGGTTCTAACTGTATTTTGGTGGGGATTATTAACCACTAATAATTTGCCAACCAGCCCTAAGGCTAGGCTCTTGAGTTTATATTACTTTTAACCAGTATGGTTACCAAATGAAAGGCTTTATGTAACCTCAGCTTAAACTATCCTTAAATATAGTAACTCTTATCTTCAACAATATAATACTCTGTTTTTCAAAATTCTTCCATAAAAGTTTAATTTTATAAAACTTGAAGTATCAGTATTTTTAAGCACATCTTACCTACAGTTACTGCAGCTACCACTGGAGATACGATTACAGACAATGTTACACCACCTGCTATGGCCAAATTCCGTTTGTGCTTTGAAACATCCTTGCCTTCATATCGATTGTGAATCTTGAAATGAAAATAAAAATGGGGATGATGGATTAAAGAAAAAACCCATTACATACTTAATTTAAATGAAATAGACATATATTTGCTAGAAGTTTAAAGTGATTTCATTCATAATTTCAGTTGTGTCCAAATTATTTATTTATTTATTTATTTTGTCTTTTTGCTATTTCTTTGGGCCGCTCCCACGGCATATGGAGGTTCCCAGGCTAGGGGTTGAATCGGAGCTGTAGCCACTGGCCTACGCCAGAGCCACAGCAACTCAGAATCCGAGCTGCGTCTGCAACCTACACCACAGCTCACGACAACGCCGGATCATTAACCCACTAAGCAAGGGCAGGGACCGAATCCGCAACCTCATGGTTCCTAGTCGGATTCGTTAACCACTGCGCCACGACGGGAACTCCAGTTGTGTCCAAATTAAAAGTAAACATACTATTGTTCTTAAACCATATTCTTATATATAATTTGCTCCTTATTAATAATGTCCTTACATAAGACAGTGATTTAATAGATTTTACTTTGTGTTTTGTGTTTACTTTTAAATAGTCTTGGTAAAAGTGGTCCTTATAATGTTTTGTTTTTGTTTTTGTTTTATGGCCACACCCATAGCATATGGAAGTTCCCAGGCCAGGGACTGAATCCAAGCCACAGCTGTGACCTATATAACAGCGGTGGCAATGCTAGATCTTTTAATGCATTGCACTGGGCCGAGATCAAACCTCTGACTCTGCAGTGAACCAAGCCACCGCTGTCAGATTTTTAACCCAGTGCGCCACAGTGGGAACTCCAGCCCTTATAGTCTTATTCAAGAACGAATCATGTTCTGAGCGAAGAAAAAGGAATTAAGAATATTATTTTCAACATAATTATGAGTTGGATGTTTGACCAACAGGATTACTAAGAAATTTATCATTCCACAAGTTTCTAAATAAGGATTTCTAACTGGTAAAAACTGGCTCCCAGGGGCGGTTTCTACAATCTTTTTTTTTTTTCCTTTAATCAACCTTAAAAAGCAGCACTAATAAGCAAACATTACCAAACAGAATCAATTTTTTCTCAGATCCCTTTCTATGAAGAAAATTTTTATCAAATGACTCAGGATCCTGGGCTCTTGTTTACAGTTCAAAGTAAGGGGGAGAGGGAGAAAAAAGAATAAATATTGTTGCCAGAGGACCAGAGTTAGATCTACTTGGCATCTTTGTAGAGTGTTAATAAACAGAACTTAGTATCACCATGAAAGTGGTTGTGAGGTATTATATGAACTTCAGGAAATAGTTCAGTATCTTTGTTCTCATCCCTCTTTGTTTGAAGAGAGATTCAAAACAGCCTCCAAAGTATACAAGGAGTCTCTAAAATAAAATACTTGACTTACAAACAATGCTACAGATGAGGCATAATAAAGTACCATTATTATCTGGTTATTTTGAAGGCTGTAAAAGGTACAATGAATCTTGTGGGATGTATTAAACAGTGAAAGAACTGGGATGGGGCGGTGGGTTAAGCATCCTCATGGATACTAGTTGGGCTCTTAACCCACTGAGCCAAAATTGGAACACCTTCATTTTCTTTTGCTGGCTGCACATGCCGTATGCAGAAGTTTCCAGGCCAGGGATAGAACCGCACTGCAGCAGTAACCAGAGCCACAGTAATGGTAACACCAGCTCCTTAACCTGCTAAGCCACAAAGGAACCTCCTCATCCCACTATTTCTGGTTCAACATAATTTTTTGTTTTACTATTTTGTGCTACATTTTCTGTTATGTAAAGAAAAGCTCAGCTCTCAGGTACTTTATCAATCTAATAGGTTTTCCTGGGCTGGTCTGTATCCCTAAACACTACCGAGAACACTTTCAATGGAAAACTAGTTCATCGACTTGCAACCACTTGATCACAAGTTAGAGAAAAGGAGATTGCTACTGCACCTAAGACTGAACACTCAGGTAAATAATCTCTCCTCTATAAATTATTTGTAGGTATGTGCAGTACAATAGTCTCTCTTTCCCTTCTACTTCTAACTATCTAAATAGTTTTTGTTTTCAGCAAAAACTTGCTTTGGACAATTCTATAAAAAATGATTACAATCAGCTATTATGACTAGGATTTCAATAATTTAAGTTACTAAAACCTTCTGAAATAAATATTTGGTCCATAAATACCTATGTCTGTCCTTGGTCCCAAAGCTAATCTAAAAAAATATTATGCATTATTTTTCTGATTATAATAGTAACAGATGTTGGACATAAAAAAATGTTGCTGTTACATGAATGAAGATCAGCCTTGTCTTGAGTTTGGTCCCAAAAGTCAGAACTAGAATTTTAAATAAAACAATTTAAAGGGCAACGGACTCTAACTCAACATGTGAGTTTTCTAACACTTAAAGTAACAAAACGAGCTGCCTCAGGAGCTGCTATTGGTTTCCTCATCACTGAAGTGTCCAAATGCTTATTAGCTTGAATTTTATCAGGGATCTTATACAAAGAATTTATGCATCTGGGTTTAAATCCCAGCTCTGCTTCTTTCTGAGTAACTGATGATAAATTATATACATTTTCCTAAACTTCAATATTCTAACACATAAATTGCTATGAGGTTAAAATGAGTCAAAGTACATAAAACACCCAGCACACAGTTGAATTCAAAAACTGATAGTTCCCTTTTGAAAAATTCTTAAACTTTGTTCTACTTGGGTACAGGGTTGATGCTAGATCATTCCTAAAGTTGTTTCTCAATTCTGAGATTCTACTAATTTAGGCAGCGGTAGACTTTCTTAGCCACTTCGTAAATTATCCCTTTAACCTTTGAAAAAAGAATTATTATTTGCTTAGCTATTGAAGTACAATTCATTTTTTAGGCCGGTGGCAACTCTTGGGTGTTCAAACTTCCACAAAATTGCTGTAATCTACAAAACAGCATGTTTACTAATAGCAGTAATCTGAGGGAAAAAAGCTTTAAAGTCAGAAATAATTCAGGAACTGGCTAATTATTCTTTGCCTGAGGACAAATATGTTATTTATCTATTATTTTTTATAGACCTGACTTTACAAGGACATACCTATGAGAAAAATGTTAGGTACATATCCTTTAATATTTTATATGTAAAGTTGATTTATAATGCAAATTTTTACTGACATTTTCAGATTCCCATCATTTTATTTAATTTTTAATTTTAATTTTTTTTATTTCCCCAATACATTATTTTCTTTCCTACTGTACAGCATGGTGACCCAGTTGTATACATTCTTTTTTCTCACATTATCATGCTTCATCATAAGTGACTAGACATAGTTCCCAGTGCTACACAGCAGGATCTCATAATATTCTGATCATTTTAAAGCAAATCTACTTTTTAGGCATACATATAAGCTTGCCAAACACTGGAAAGTTATTATCTTAAAAAAATAATTGTTTAATATTTAAGATACTAAAGATGACCTTTGTCTTTCAAAACAAACAAACAAAAATAGAAGCAAAGCAAAACCATCAATGCTAAATCTGAAGGTTTAAAGTAAGATAATAAATTAACAAGGAAGTGAGCATTTTACCTTACGGCCCACATACACAGGAATGCCAATAATCATTGCAGGGATAGCAATGCCAGCTATTAAAGCAATTCCTACAGGAGCACCAACAAGTGTTCCCAGCTGCCACAATATTTTCTTTTTTCGGCTCCAGGGTTTCTTCCCCCAAAAAGTACATCCTGATGGACTAAGGAAAAAAAATTATAATGTAAAGTAAAAGCTGCAAAACATCACAATAACAATTTACTACCATACATTCAGCAGTGACCATAACAGAATTCTCAAACTTGAGAACGAATTTTTTCCTCCCTTTCTTTGAATTCTAAGTTCATTAAAAGCCAAAGGGAAAAAAAATAAGGTAAGAAACATCACAAATTATATTAAAAGCATACTGATAAACGGGACTCAGGTTAAATATTTATTCATATTCCTCCACTGGCTTCAAAGCTTTAGGTTATTTTAAGGGTAAATTAATGCAAAATATGCTTATTTTATCCCTGTTTTAGGCAGAGAATTATAAACTCCCTCTGTGGCCTAAATGAATACATTTATATGTGGGAAAAATCAATGAAAATATTTATGACCTAGCATAATTACATGGGGTTTTAAATGCTAGCATTCTAGTTTAACAAAAAACAAAGCCAAATAAAAACAGAAATTTCTTATTTCCTCTTTTTTTTTGGCCACACCCCTGGCATGCACTGAATCCAAGTCACAGCAGTGACCCAAGCCTTAGCAGTGACAATGCTGGTTCCTTAACCAGCTAAGCTACCAGGGAACTCCTCTATTTCCTATTTTTGACTGTTTATTAATCCCAAATGACTAGCACAATAATTGGGTTCATGTTAAATTTATATTACCAAAATAAAACAGATTCCTTTAAGTATCTTATAGATTCCAAGTTTAAAAATACTTTGGATAATGCTTTTTCCAAAAAAAGTCCTTTTCATCCTACAATACAGAATTACAGTTAGGTACAAATAGCCCCTTATATAAGCTTACCTTAGATAATGCAAATCTGAGATTTCTTTCATACACAACCAACAAAACTCACAACCACAGACAGCACATGTCATGTGATTACAGCTCCCATCATTCATCTTTATTATATAAGCAGCACATCGTGGACATGGCTTTATATCATCGGCTATTAAGAAAACAGACATGTTTAATATGTAAAACTGGTCTACAAATAACAATTTCTAGTAGATAACTGCAGCGCTGCCAAAAAAACTTAACACATACAGTGTGTTAATGAATAGCTTTACCCTGCTATTTTTAGTATATAAAGCACCTCCTTTTGAGGAAAGGAACATTTTTTACATTAAAATTTCAAATTGTAAACATTTTTTCAAACAGTAGCAGGACAATGAGAACAAAAAATAACAAAATAATAATATGAGAAATAAGGGTGTTTCTGCTGTGGCCCAGTGGGTCAAAAATCTGACTATAGTCAGCTTAGGTTTCTGTTGAGGTGTTAGTTCGATTCCTGGCCCAGCGCAGTGGGTTAAAAGGATCTGGTGTTTCCACAGCTGTGGCTTGGGTAGCACCTGCAGCTTGGATTCAGACCCTGGCTGGGAACTTCCATATGCTGCGATGCAGCCAAAAATTAAAAAAAATAAAATTTAAAACAAGAGAGAAACGAGAACCAAGGACAGCTCGAGGCAAACTGTGCACAATATAAAGTTTGTCTCTGTTCCTACCCTACAACTGTCTTCAAAGAGCAGCACTTCATGCTCTAGAACTTTTCTAACCATCTCCACTTAAATAAAAAGTAGCAATTCTGTGTATTATTCCTTTAACGAATGAACACTAACAGAAAGTGAAAATTCGATGGTAATCTGAAGCAGTGTGAGTTTACTTCTCTTTTCTAAGTAACATCAAATGTAAGCACTCTAAAAATAATAATACAGATATCTGTAGAACAGCAGCCTTTTTCTTGTATTTTAATTCACACAATATATAGATGGCCCTTGTAAAGAATCAGAACCCAGATAAAACAGAGGACGTAAGAGGTCAAGGAAGGGTTATATGGTTATAAACACTTAATGGGAAACAGTTTCAGAATTAAAGCAATCACTTGTTGATTATGCACATGACCATTTTTATTTAGTCATCTTTGTTCACTTCATTTATTTATTTAAATGCTTCATGTATGGTTACAATGCACAAAGGTGCCAAATTAAAAATCAAGTGATACATAAGAGGTATCTCAAGTTATATCACTATTTTTAACTTTGGCATATATTTAAATAGCAGCCAGTAATTATTTACTGTTATTAGTAGCTGCAGACAGTTATGATATGTATACTGCTAGTCACTGAATTTAAGCATTTGTTCCAATTTCTTACATGATAAGCATTAAGCTATACTTTATTTTTTCTTTCTATAAGTTTTATGGTCAAACTTTAGCGGTGCTTTATCAGTGATTTCAGGTTTCCTTATCATCACTTCATTTAGGGCCTGTTTTTTTTTTAACTTAAGTACTGGTGAATGCTCACAATTAGTGTTTTAATGATTCAAACAATTTCAAGCAAACTGAAAACACTATGCTGCCAGACTGAAACAAATGATAATTATTAGAATGTAAAAATTCAAACTATCCATTAAGTCATGACATAATCCAAAATATAAACATGTTTTGATACAAGAACCAAATCTGCATTAAAATTCTTTTTTAACACTGGGGCACAAATGGAAAAAAAGTTGGCTTTCATAGAGAATATCTAGTACATCAAAATAAAGAAATGGTGATATTATCTGCCTAAGTGGAATACTAATTAACTTCCTCATCCCAGAGTATTCTCAAATAGTAAATATCCCAATTAGAGATGAGAGTAGAGAGAGTCAGGCTTTGGCTCTGATGCATGCAATCTTCAGAACAAACTGAAAGATGACTGTCCCGTTCATTTTCATGGTTTTAAAAATTAAAAAAAGAGACAGGATTAAGATGGCGGAATAGGAGGACTGGTGCTCAACTTCTCTCCTAAAAACAACAAAATTCACAACAAAAGACTGAGCATTCTTCACCCAAATGGACCAGAAACCTTAAAAAAGATATCCTACTCCAGAAGAAAAAGAGGAGGACACATCAAGAGGTAGGAGGGGCGATTTTGTGATATAAACAACCCCATACCTCCTGGGTGGGAAGCTCCACACACTGGAAACTAACTGGTTCACAGGGACTCACCTACAGGAGTCAGAGTTCTGAGCCCCACAACAAACTCTTACGTGTGGGGATCTGGCATGGGGAGAAAGAGCCCCTGGAGCATCTGGCATTGAAGGCCAGTGGGACTTGTGTGCAGGAGCTCCATGGGACTGGGGGAAACAGAGGCCCCATTCTTAAAAGGCACACACAGACTTTCACGTGCACTGAGTCCCAGGACAAAGCAAAGCCTCCATGGGAATCTGGTCAAACCTGACCGCAGTTCTTGGAGGACATCCTGGGAAAACAGGGGTGAACGTGGCTTGTTGTGAGGAAAGGACATTGAAAGCAAAGCTCTCGGGAATATTCAGCAGCTTGCCTTTCTCTGGAGGTGACCATTTTGGGAAAATCTGGCCTCACCCTTCAGTCAGCTGCTGAGAAGCCCTAGGGCAAACAACAATCCAGGTGGGATCACAGCCCCACCCCTCAGTAAACAGGCTACCTAAAGACCCCTCAGGAACACAGCTGCCTCTAATCCCATCCAGAGACTAAGCCCCACCCACCAGAGGGATTAGAATCGGCTCCACCTACCAGTGCGCAGGCATCAGCCCCTCCCGTCAGGAAGCCTATAGCAAGCCCCCCATACCAACTTCAGCCACAGGGGGACAGACATCAGAAGTAAGAGAGGACTTAAAAGAGACACATGCACCCGCATGTTCAGTGCAGCACTATTCACAATAGTCAGGATATGGAAACAACCCAAATGTCCATCGACAGATGATTGGATTCGGAAAATGTGGTATATATACACAATGGAATACTACTCAGCCATAAAAAAGAATGACATAATGTCATTTGCAGCAACATGGATGGAACTAGAGAATCTCATACTGAGTGAAATGAGCCAGAAAGACAAAGACAAATACCATATGATATCACTTATAACTGGAATCTAATATCCAGCACAAATGAAAATCATGGTCTTGGAGAAAAGACTTGTGGCTGCCTGATGGGAGGGGGAGGGAGTGGGAGGGATCGGGAGCTTGGGCTTATCAGACACAACTTAGAATAGATTTACAAGGAGATCCTGCTGAATAGTATTGAGAACTTTGTCTAGACACTCATGTTGCAACAGAACAAAGGGTGGGGAAAAAATGTAATTGTAATGTATACATGTAAGGATAAGTTGATCCCCGTGCTGTACAGTGGGAAAATAAAAAATAATAATAATAAAAAAATTTTAAAAAAAGAAGTAAGAGAGGCTACAACTCTATTATCTGTAAAAAAGGTCACCACACCAAAAACCTATAAAAATGAAAAGACTCATATGAGGGAGAAAGGAAAAACCCCAGAAAATCAGCTAAGTGATGAGGAGATTCTCAGCATCCAGGAAAATGACTTTAGACTATTGATGCTGAAGATGATGCAAGATATTGGAAATAAACTGGAGGCAAAGATGGATAACTTACAGGAAACACTGAGCAAAGAGATACAAGATATAAAACTTAAACAAGAAGAGATGCAAAATACAATAACTGAAATAAAAAATTCACTAGAAGCAGCTAACAGCAGAATACAGGAGGCAGAGGAACGAATAAGCGAGGTGGAGGACAGATTAGTGGAAATTACAGGTGCAGAACAGAAAAGAGAAAAAAGACTGAAAAGGAATGAAAAGAGTCTCAGAGAACTCTGGGACAATGTTAAACGCACCAACATCCGTATTATAGGGGTGCCAGAAGGAGAAGAGAGAGAGAAGGAGACAGAAAAAATATTCTGAGAGATAATAGCTGAAAACTTCCCTAACATGGGAAAGGAATCACTCACTCAAATCCAGGAAGCACAACGAGTACCATATAAAATAAACCCAAGGAGGAACACCCTGAGACACATATTAATCAAACTGACCAAAATTAAAGACAAAGAGAAAATCTTGAAAACAGCTAGGGAAAAGAAACAAATAACATACAAGGGAACCCTGATAAGGTTATCAGCAGGTTTTTCAGCAGAAACTCTGCAGTCCAGAAAGGAGTGGCATGATATACTTAAGGTGATGAAAGGAAAAAACCTCCAACCAAGATTATTCTACCCAGCAAGGCTCTCATTCAGATTTGAAGGAGAAATCAAAACCTTCACAGATAAGCAAAAGTTGAGAGAATTCAGCAGCACTAAACCAGCCTTACAACAAATACCAAAGGAACTTCTATAGGCAGAAAAGAACAAGAAGGAAAGGAAAAAGAGCAGCAAAAACAAATCCAAAGCAATTAATAAAATGGCAATAAGAACATACATATCAATAATTACCTTAAATGTTAATGGACTAAATGCCCCAACCAAAAGACATAGACTGGCTGAATGGATACAAAAACAAAACCCATGTATATGCTGTCTTCAAGAGACCCACTTCACTTCTAGGGGCACATACAAATTGAAAGTGAGAGGAGGGAAGAAAATATTTCACGCAAACGGGGATCAAAAGAAAGCTGGAGTAGCAATACTCATATCAGACAAAATAGACTTTAAAATGAAGAATATTTTAAGGGACAAAGAAGGACATTACATAATGATCAAAGGATCAATCCAAGAAGAAGATACAACAATTTTAAATATCTACACACCCAACACAGGTTCACCACAATATATAAGGCAACTGCTAACAACCTTAAAAGGAGAAATCGACAATAACACAATCATAGTCAGGGACTTTAACACCCCACTTACAGCAATGGACAGATCAACCAGACAGAAAATCAATAAGGAAACATAGGCCCTGAATGATGCATTAAACCAGATGGACTTAATAGGTATTTATAGGACATTCCATCCAAAAGCAACAGAATACACATTCTTCTCAAGTGCACATGGAACATTCTCTAAGATTGATCATATCCTGCGCTACAAATCAAACCTCAGTAACTTTAAGAAAACTGAAATCCTATCAAGCATCTTTTCCAACCACAACACTGTACGTCTGAAAATCAACAAGAAAAAAATTGCAAAAAAACCAACACGTGGAGACTAAACAACATGCTACTAAACAACCAATGGATCACTGAAGAAATCAAAGAGGAAATTAAAAAATGCCTAGCAGCAAATGACAATGAAGATACGACACTCCAAAACCTATGGGATGCAGCAAAAGCCGTTCTAAGAGGAAAGTTTATAGCAACACAAGCCCACCTCAGGAGACAAGAAAAAGCTCAAATAAACAAGCTAACTTTACATCTAAAGCAGCTCGAGAGAGCAGAACAGACAAGACCTAAAGTTAGTAGATGGAAAGAAATCATAAAGATCAGAGCAGAAATCAATGAAATAGAAACAAAGAAAACCAAAGAAAAGATCAATGAAACGAAAAGCTGGTTCTTTGAAAAGATCAACAAAATTGATAACCCCCTAGCCAGATTTATCAAGCAAAAAAGAGAGGACTCAAATCAATAAAATTAGAAATGAAAAAGGAAAACTTACAACGGACATCACAGAAATTCAAAGGATCATAAGAGACTACTATATGCAACTATATGCCAATAAAATGGAAAACCTAGAAGAAATGGACAAATTCTTAGAAAAGTACAATCTTACAAGACTAAACCAAGATGAAATAGAAAAGATGAATGGACCAATCACAAGAACTGAAATTTTAACTGGGATTCAAAAACTTCCAACAAACAAACCTCCAGGACTAGATGGCTTCACAGGCGAATCCTAGCCAACATTTAGAGAAGAGCTAATCTTTCTGAAACTATTTCAAAAAACTGCAAAGGAAGGGATACTCCCAAACTCATTTTGTGAGGCCACCATCACCCTGATACCAAAACCAGACAAAGATACCACCAAAAAAGAAAACTACAGGCCAATTTCACTGATGAACATCGATGCAAAAATCCTCAACAAAATACTAGCAAACCGCATCCAACAATACATTAAAAGGATTGTACATCATGATCAAGTGGGATTTATCCCAGGGACGCAAGGGTTCTTCAATATCCGCAAATCCATCAGTGTGATATACCACATTAACAAACTGAAGAATAAAAACCACATGATCCTCTCAACAGATGTGGAAAAAGCCTTTGACAAATCCAACACCCATTTCTGATAAAAACCCTTCAGAACGTGGGCATAACGGGAACCTACCTCAACATGATAAAGGCCATATACGACAAACCCACAGCGAACATCATTCTCAATGGTGAAAAGCTGAAAGAATTCCCACTGAGATCAAGAACAAGACAAGCATGTCTGTTCTCACCACTACTCTTCAACATAGTTCTGGAAGTCCTAGCCACAGCAATCAGAGAAGTAAAAGAAATAAAAGGAATCCAAATTGGAAAGGAAGAAGTAAAACTATCCCTATTTGCAGATAACATGATACTATACCTAGAGAATCCTAAAGACTCTACCAGAAAACTGTTAGAGCTCATCCACGAATTTGGCAAAGTCGCAGGATACAAAATCAATACACAGAAATCAACAGCATTTCTATACACTAACAATGAAAGAGAAGAAAAATAAATTAGGCAAGCAATCCTGTATACCATTGCATCCAAAAGAATAAAATACCTAGGAGTAAGCCTACCTAAAGAGACAAAAGACCTGTACTCTGAAAACTACAAGACACTGATGAAAGAAATCAAAGATGACACAAATAGATGGAAAGATATACCATGCTCGTGGATTGGAAGAGTTAATATTATCAAAATGACTATACTACCCAAGGCAATCTACAGATTCAGTGCAATCCCTATCAAATTACCAAGGACATTTTTCACAGAACTTGAACAAAATATTTTAAAGTTTGTCTGGAAGCACACAAGACCCAGAATAGCCAAAGACATCCTGAAAAAGAAAAATGGAGCTGGAGGAATCAGGCCCCCGGACTTCAGACTATACTACAAAGCAACAATCATCAAAACTGCATGGTACTGGCACAAAGACAGAAATATAGATCAGTGGAACAGGACAGAAAACCCAGAATTAAACCCACACACCTACAGCCAACTCATCTATGACAAAGGAAGCAAGACTATACAATGGAGAAAGGACAGCTTGCTCAATAAGCGGTGCTGGGAAAACTGGACAGCCACATGGAAAAGAATGAAATTAGAACACTCCCTAAGACCATACACAAAAATAAACTCCAAGTGGATTAAAGACCTAGATATAAGACCAGACACTATCAAACTCCTAGAGGAAAACATAGGCCAAACACTCTCTGACATAAACAACAGCAACAGCTCAGATCCACCTCTTAGAGTATTGACAATAAAAACAGAAATAAACAAATGGGACCTAATCAAACTTTAAAGTTTCTGCACAGCAAAGGAAACCCTAAACAAAACGAAAAGACAACCCACAGAATGGGAGAAAATCTTTACAAGTGAATCGACTGACAAGGGATTTATCTCCAAAATTTATAAATACCTTCTGTAGTTCCATACCAAAAAAACAAACAACCCCATCCAAAGATGGGCGGAAGATCTAAACAGTTCTCCAAAGAAGACATACAATTGGCCGAGAAACATATGAAAAGATGTTCGGCATCACTCATTATTAGAGAAATGCAAATCAAAACCACGATGAGGTACCACTTTACACCAGCCAGAATGGCCATCATCCAAAAGTCTACAAACAATAAGTGCTGGAGAGGGTGTGGAGAAAAAGGAACCCTAGTACACTGTTGGTGGGATTGTAAATTGGTGCAACCACTGTGGAAAGCAGTATGGAGATTCCTCAGAAAACTAAACACAGAACTACCATTTGATCCAGCAATCCCACTCCTGGGCACCTATCCAGAGAAAACCACGACTCGCAAAGACACATGTACTCTGATGTTCATTGCAGCACTATTTACAATAGCTAAGACATGGAAACAACCTAAATGTCCATCGACAGAGGAGTGGATCCAGAAGAGGTGGTACATATACACAATGGAATATTACTCAGCCATTAAAAAGAATGAAACACCGGCATTTTTAGCAACATGGATGGACCTAGAAACTATCATGCTAAGTGAAGTCAGCCATACAATGAGACACCAACATCAAATGCTTTCACTGACATGTGGAATCCGAAAAAAGGACAGACTGAACTTCTTTGCAGAACAGATGCTGACTCACATTGAAAAACTTATGGTCTCTGGAGGAGACAGTCTGAGGGGTGGGGGATGTGCTTGGGCTGTGGGATGGAAATCCTGTGAAATCAGATTGTTATGATCATTATACAACTACAGATGTGATAAATTCATTTGAGTGATAAAAAAAAACAAAAACAAACAACAAAAAAATGCTTTTAATATGTTAAGATTACATGTCAGAAAATTAACACCATAAGCAATTTTTTTTTTTTTTGGCCATGCCAGTGGCATGTGGAAATTCCTGGGCCAGGAATCAAACCCATGCCACAGGAGTGATCTGAGACCCTGCAGTGACAATGCTCAACCTGCTGCACCACAAGAGAACTCTGAGCAATGTTACTATTTCACTCAAATCATTTGGAAGTTTTTCATTCATAATTACTTTCAAAGCTACTTTACATTAAAAAAAACCAATCACTTTCATGGTAAGAACATCTTACTTTGGATCCATCCCAAACCAGTGATTCAACTTGGTATGTTACTTTAGTTGTTAAACTTAGCTGCAAAGGAATTTCTAGTTATTCCCAGAAATCAAACTGACATTAAGGGGATAATTTAAAGTGAATGTGTAAGGTTTTAAAGGTTAAGACCAATAAAGCATTCCAAGACAGCACTGTTCAACAGACATAAAATTTCCCATGGTGACTACTATGAGGAAGACCAACATTCATTTAGATGACTAAATCATGGTGTTTACTTTAAAATAAACAGCAAAAGCCATCTTTTAGTCATTTCTTTTTTAAAAAAAAGAGATAGTCTAGACACATGCAAATCTCTAGAGGGGGACTGTAGTTTATCTCATAGAGCCAGAGCACTTACTATCAGCCAAGAAATGTTTCAACCTATGGACTTATTGGCATGTTTAATTTACAGATGAGCCAATTAACTTGCTCAGAGTCACACAGGCAATAAGTGGAGAAGCTGGAATTCGAATCCAGATAGTGACTCTAGAGTCTATTCTCTTACTCTATATGTGTGTCCTGTAAGTGGTAAGTACCCATTCCCCACTTAGAGAAGAGGGATATCATTTCCAAGAGGATTACTACAAAGCTACAGCTGACTCCATGGAGGACAGTTTAGATACACTCACGTCCTCTCCAAATTGCTTCTGAACCTATCCCTAGAAATTATTATTGATACCTCTGGAGTTCTACCCCAAATCTTCGAGAAAGGAAATAAAACAAGTCAATCAGTGAACAAGCATGAAAATCCATGTCCATTATACAAAATATGAAGTTGAATTTAAAGTTTTTAAGGTCATGACTATCTCAATACACTGCTGGTAGGAATGTAAATTATTTTCCTGATAAATTTCAGTATTTTTCCAAGTTTTTTGCTTTTTATAATTAATGAGAAAAGGAAATATTTTTCTAAAAAACCTGAAATTCCAATAAACAGTGAAAAGTCCTATGAAAGTGAAATATTACTTTTTTGAATTTTTATTCAAAGAACATTAAGATGGTCAGACTTCTCAAGAAATCTTTTGAGGTTTACAAGGTACACATGCTTGCTCATGTACAGTTCTCTGGAAATTTTAAATTCCTAGCCATAGGCACAAAGTTCTTAGTGTGCTCCCATACCAATAAGAAAGGTATAATTTTGAACTGTATTTCACAAAACATGTAAGTGAAAAGGATTCCAAAAATAAATAGTGTTTTTAATCTGTAACTTGTGATATTTATACAACTGGAAATAATCTAAGGATAAAATATTCAAAATTTATATTTTACTAAAAACAGTAGCTAAGCTTTGCATAAACTACCTTTATAAACAACAGTTTCAGACCATCTTTAGCTATCATTATATAAATCACTGACACTTCCTTTTTTCCCTTTTTTCTTTTATGGACAATGAAATCTTTCCAATCTCAATACCACTTTCTTCCACAAGAAAGAATGAGTGCTTCTGGGACAAATGCTAACACATAAAACATGTCTAGAAACTGAAAGGAGAAGAGGGACTGAATACTGAATTTTAAAATTAAAATAGTGTTCTGTACATATCAAATCATTTACTAGAAACAGTTAGATGCAAATACCTGCTGCTCCAGACTCTTGACTATAACTAATGGATGAAGAACGGATAGTTCTCAGTCGTAAACTTTGGGCTCTCTCTTGTCGAGCAGCATCACAGGTCTGGTTGGGGTGCCAAATTTGTTTACAGTGGTAGCAAAACTCTGTTCCACAGCCTTCTCGTCCACATGTTAATTTTGGACAGCTAGCACATCCAAATGCTATCACAGCATACCTTGGAAGAACAAGAAAATGATTTAAAATGTGGTGGTATAAAGTAAGAAATATTCACAAAGTGAAAATACTACTCAATTCAAATCTATTCCCGAAAAAGTTTTCTACGCATCAGCTAACAGTCATAAACCCTAAGACTATCTCAACAATATAAAAATGTGGAAAAAAATGAACAGTTCACAAATGAAGACATAAATGGCTAAAAAAATCTGAAGTTTAATTTTCAACTTCTAACTTTCAACTTTTAACTAGGACACTAAGCTGCATATATAATCCTGATTTTATAAAAATTCTATTAAATTAATATTGTATGCACATAGAAAAGACTAAAAGAGAATGCACCAAAAATCTTAACAGTTTTCCTGCTACTGGGTTTTTTCTTTATATATTTACATATTTCTAATTTTTACAATTAATTGTAAATATTAAAATCTGAAAGATAAAAAACTTACCCATTTAAAATTGTAATGACTATGGATCAGCTATACCTATCAGTTAATGGCAAAAGGCCAATTCACACATTTTGTGACTATTTTGTATTTATGCATACATTTTCATATTTTTATTTCTAACATGTGTGGAAGTAGTCGTCTTTGGTGCCAATCTCCTACTGAAAAGTCCATAAACTTTTTTTTTTCTTTTTTCTTTTCTTTTTTTTAGGACCTCACCTGCAGCATATGGAAGTTCCTAGACGAGGGGTCAAATCGGAACTGTAGCTGCCGGTCTACACCTCAGCCACAGCAATGCTAAATCTGTGCTGCTTCTGCAGCTTACACCACAGCTCACAGCAATGCTGGATCCTTAACCCACTGAGCGGGGCAGGGATTGAACCGGCATTCTCATGGATACTAGTCAGGTTCGTTACTGCTAAGCCACAATGGTAATTCCAAAAAAAAATCTATAAACTTTAATTTCTCAATTAGGAAATTGCGTTTTTTTTGTTTTGTTTTGTTTTTTGCTTCAGATAAAAGACTGAGAACAGCAGATTTATGACTATCCCTAATATCTATTTTCTGAGTTAATATTTTGGGCACTTCAAAAATTTCTAACAAGTTTTGGGCACTCTTAGACATTTATCCCAGAAAAATGAAAACTTATGGTCACATAAAAACCTGTATACAAATGTTTACAGCAGCTTTATATGTAACAGCCCAGATGTCCTTCTTCAACTATGATGATATATATTATGGAATACCACTCAACAACAAAAAGGAACTACTGATATTGGATGACTCTCTGAGGAATCATGCTGATGAAAAAAGTCAATCTCAAACTGCTCAGGACCTTGACTATGGTGGTGGATACACAAACCTACAGGTGGTGAAATAGTATATAACTATAAACACCCACTCACAAAAAGAAGTACAACTGAAGAAATCTGAATAAGATAGGTAGATTGTATCAATACCAATATTCTGGTTGTGACATTGCTTTATAGCCTTGCAAAATGGTACCCATGAGGAAAACCATTTGAAGAATATACAGAATTTTTATTATTTTTTTGTTTGTGCATGTGTGTGTGTGTGTGTGCCTTTTTAGGGCTGTACCTGTGGCATATGGAGGTTCCCAGGCTAGGGGTCTAATCAGAGCTGCAGCCGGTGGCCTACACCACAGCTCATGGCAACGCCGGATCCTTAACCCACTGAGCAAGGCCAGGGATGGAACCCGCAACCTCATGGTTCCTATATGGATCTGTTTCCACTGCGCTACAAAGGGTACTCCTATTATTTCTCAAAACTACATATAAATCTTCAACTATCTCAATGAAACTTTCAATTTAAAAAGTTTAGGGATTTCTGCTTCTCTCTGAAAGAGCAATAAACAAGTAACCCATGTATAAGAGGCTTTTGTGGAGTTCCCTTATGGCACAGTCGGTTAAGGATCCAGCATTGTCACTGCAGTGGCTTGGGTGGCTGCTGTGGCACAGGTTTGATACCTGGCCCAAGAATTTCAAGATGCCACGGCACAGCCAAAAAAAAAAAAAAAAAAGAGTGGGTGGTTGTAAATATCAAACATTTTCCTTTCAAAAAAAAATTTTTTTTTTTTTCCTTTTTACCACCGTACCTGTGGCATATGGGAGTTCCCAGGCTAGGGGTTGAGCTGGAGCCACAGCTGCTGGCCTACACCACAGCCTCAGCAACATCAGATCCAAGCCACATCTGTGACCTACACTACAGCTCACAGCAATAGAATCGTTGACCCACTGAGTGAGGCCAGGGATCAAACCCACTTTGTCATCATGGATTCTAGTCAGGTTCATTTCCACTGAGCCACAACGGGAACTCCACCATGAAATTTTAAATAATAGTTATAACTGAGATTTTTACTGAATTTCAAGATAATCTATTAATTTATGCAAAATGTTGAGTCAGGAAGTTCCTCCAATTTTGGACCTGTTGTACCCATAGTATCTCACTCTTTAAACTTAAATTTTAGGTGTTCAATTCCAATTTATTTTTGATAGACCAATTCTCCAATTACCGTTGTCTATCATAAATGTGTTCTAACAAAACTGAATTAAAGACCATTTAAATCAACACAGGGTAATCTAGCAAAGTTTCATTTCCCTGAGGGCTTATTCATTGCAGTCTCAATAAACAGAAAAAAATTCTTCAAAGACTCTATTTTCTCCCAAGTTATAATCTAAAGCAATCTTTATAATAGTAATTTCAGTGAAAATGGCATTCTCTTCCAAATATCTTCTCTATGATACCTTTTCTTGAAAAAAAGAGGGAAGAGGAGGGACAAAATGGGGAAATGTGTGTGTGTGCAGGTGAAAATGCTAAGAGCAACTCTTTTTTTTAAGTCAGTCACAGTTTATAAAAGCAGAAGAAAAATTTAGACTACAAAATTCCAATATTATCTATATAATTTTATCTAAGTTACATAATCTCCCTACAACTAAGTTTTCCCAAACACAAAATAGTGACTCATTGAAATTTAGCTTCAGTATTGGGTTAGCTTCAGTATTCAGCCAAAAACAGCTTCAGCTTTAGCCTTGACCTTTAAAAGGCCAAATAAGTAAATGACTGCTTGGATGACATTTCTAGTTCCTCTGCATTTATGCTTGATTATCGACTGTGTGATCATATAAGTTACTATCATTTCTACATCAATATAAATAATGTTTGTCATATGGACTAAATATTACTGCCTGAATATTCATTTCAAAATAAACACTGACAGCCTTCTAGACAGAGTAAAAATCTTTCTACTTTATATCATGAAATCTTACTGGACAATTGAAGTATAAATGTAAATTGTGTTACAAGAATAAAATGTAATTCTCGATGATTGTGAAAGTCAAATTTAGATACAACTTAATAAATTTCAAATAGCTAAATAGGGAAACAGATTTATAGTAAAAATAAATCAGATTTATAGTAAATATGAATACTGAAAGTGCTTTAACTAGATAAATTTAGAAGAACGCAACATTTCTGAGCAAATATTTATAAAAATATATGAGGTAGATAAGCAAAAATTGGGCTATGTCATAATTCTAACCTTTGTAGAGGTTGTTTGGTATAATATAGTATATTACTAAACAAAAATTTTAAGAACTGACTTAATTTCTAATTAGTGATTGAGGCTATCTAGAGAAATAACTTTTTTTTTTTTTTTCCTTCAAGAGAAAGCTCTGTTAGGGAATTCAGCACATCCTGGCAAGAAGAACTAAAAGCAAAATGTTAACTTTGCTATTGCAAAATTTACAAGAGAAGTTCCAAAATTTGGCAAAATATCCATTAAAAACAGGAAGAGTTATGGCAAGAAAACTGAGGACTCAAAACATATTTTCTTCTCAAGTAATCAAACTTCTAACTTCATAAAATGCATTAAGATGAAAAAATTGTTAGTTTTCAGTCTAGAGACTTAAGATTGTTGAAAATGACTTTATATTTCAAATAGTATATGTTTATTTAGAATTTTAAAAATATGCAGTGTAATTATCAGGAGTAAACTGCTGACATGTTAGAGTAATTACCATTCCTGCATTATGATTTCAAACATTTTAATGTCTGATTACTTATTTTTTTTAATTTTCTTAAAAAAATTTTTACATTCATTCTTGTATCCCAGAAGGATACAAGACTAGTCATGACTAGTGATATTTGACTTTGACCCTGGAGGAATATTGATTAAACACCTAGCCACTTGGCTTTTGATGAAAATGCATCTCAAAAATTAGGATATAATAGGGAGTTCCCATGGTGGCTCAATGGAAACAAATCTGACTAGTATCTATGAGGACACAGGTTCAACCCCCGGCCTCATTCAGTGCGTTAAGGATCTGGCATTGCCATGAACTGTGGTGTAGGTCACAGACACGGCTCAGATTCTGTGTTGCTGTGGCTGTGGCATAGGCTGGTGGCTGCAGCTCCGATTCAGCCCCTAGCCTGGAAACCTCCATATGCCTCAGGGTACGGCCCTAAACAAAGAAACAAACAAACAGAAATAGGATATAAAGAATAAAAAGAGTAGTGATATTTATGGAGTTCTCTTAGGGCACAGCAGGTTAAGATCCAGACTTGTTACTGCAGTGGATTGGGTTGCCGCTGTGGTGCAAGTTTCATTCCTGGCCCAGGAACTTCTGCATGCAGAGTGTGGCCAAAAAAAAAAAAAAAAAAAAAAAACAAAAAAACAAAAAAAGAGAAGAGTTGTGCTATGTAAATAAAACAGTGTGTATATGTGTGCATGTGTAGTGAGGGAGGGAGGGAGGGAGGAAAAGAGAGAGAGGAGGAAAAGGGAGAGGAGAGAGAGGTGGGAAAAAGAAAAAGAGAACAGTACATCAAACTTGTTTAATGCTACTCTGCAGTAGTTTTTTATAAAAGAAAAGCTAAGCTGTCCTACCCCAGGGTTAAACATTTAAGGCCCATTCAATCTGGGCAAATTCCTAGGAAAAACAGAATTATCTTTAATAATACCAACCAAATATTTTCATGACTGTGAACTTTGATAAGTATAAAAGTTAGGGTTGATTGTCTAGAAGATTTTTCTTATGCTAACCATTACTGAGTGTTTACAATGTAAGTGTTCCATCTTCACACATATTCAATCCTAATAATAACTGTTAAGCGCTTTCTATAATATATGAAGGGGTTAAATGTACCTAGCATTCATATTTTGAAAACAGAATGTGAGGACTTTTGAAAATGATTTTCATTTTTTGGGAGCCAAACTTATTTTTCATTGGAAAACAGTTCTCAAACTATAATGGGAAGCAAGTGGCCAAACTAAATTAAATACAAAATATTTGCTTTAAAGAAAAACTGCAGTGCTCTAGTGCATGAGGTATTATTTGGGAAAACAGGCTCAATAGAAGGTCACAAAAATAACAATAATATTGGTTAACCAATTAAACTCTCTGGCTTAAACAGTACCCACACCTTGGTTTAGATGATAGTTTCATTTCCTTCTATGATCCTTTATTTAACTCAAGTCTTACTTTCTATCTCTATTTTTCAGCTGAAAGTTTCTAGTTACTTAAAATGCTTAAAACTCCCCACTTAGTAGACTGTGGAGGGATAGGAAGAAACTAGGAATAGGAAGGAGGGGAAATAGGAGTTTTTCAAGAAATATTTTCTATTTGCTGGACTGTTAATAGGTGATCCATTTCAAGAAAGAACTCAATGGTCAAGTTAAATTACCTTTTTTTTTTAAACTACAGGATATGCTAAAGGAATTTTTAACATACCAATAGTGTACATACATAGTAAACATTACTTCCCAAACTTATCTGACCATGACATCTAGTTCCTGGAAGTGTTTCAAAATATTAGAGTTTCACAAATTCACAATGGGGAAGCAGGGATATCAACTAGGGTAGTATATTCTGCCCTAGAACAAAGTCCTCATAAAGGAATAAGAAAAACAAATTATACCTAACATGAAAGGGGACCCTAAGATCTCACTGAAAAATGATTAAAAAAATGAAAGATTACTCAGCAGTCCAAGGTAAATTTTTTCCAAAAGCACAAAACTTTAACACAACCTTTAAAGAACAAACATATAATCAGAAACACCAAAATTATATGATCCAGCTAAGGGGAAAAGTCAAGTTTTATATCCAAATCAATAGGCTCATGATTCCACTAGCAAGAAGTTACTGTCACTCTGTGGAAATGGATTGACCACATTTTTGAGAAATGGTCTAGACAAAGTGAGACTCATCTCCTGGTTCCCTCTTTCAGGATCTGTTTTCCTAGAGAGGATGCATTCTGTTCTGCTTTCCAGTACATACTGCAGGGGAAGTCTACAGTTTTTGAGAACTGCCCAGAACATTTGCAGAAGTCTGTCTAATTTCAGGGTGGAGTGTTAGTAAGCTGTTTTGGATGCATAGCTAAAGCTTACTTCCTTAGGTGACGAATTATTAAGGGAAAGAGGATATGTCTCCTGTGTCTTATCACTTTGGTTCTTGTTTTCTAAGACACACATATTTATTCCTCAGGAGAAAATCAAAGTTGGATTTGTTCTATGTATAGAAATTTCTAGGAGTTCATGTAGTGGCTCAGTAGTTAATAAACCCAACTAGTAGCCATGAGGACATGGGTTCGATCCCTGGCCTTGCTCAGTGGGTTAAGGATCTGGCGTTGCTGTAAGCTGTGGTGTAGGTCGCAGACTGTGCCTCGGATCTAGCACTGCTGTGGCTGTGGTGTAGGCCAGCAGCTACAGCTCCAATCCTACGGCTAGCCTGGGAACCTCCATGTGCCGCAGGTGCAGCCCTGAAAAGACAAAAAAAAAAAAATCTACAAGGTTAGCCTACAAAAGCAATTTTGGCATGTCAAAAGAGGGCAAGTTATGGCTAAAACCCTTCTTTGTAGGATGGGAATGAGAGTCATATGGATAGAATAAAATTCTAAAAACACATGTTCTTTGGTTCCTAAGCCTATGGTGCCATTCTTTTTTTTATCCATTATGAACAGTATCTTCTGCCAGAATAAATTATTATTTAGAGCCATTTAAATGTCAGTAAATAAGCTCAAAGCTTCACAAACCTGATTACAGTTGAGCACATTGCTTTAAAATGGTTTACTAACTGTTCCTGAGATACATGATTTCAGCAATGGCACAGTCAGATTTGTTCATTTGATAATTCTTTATTGAACATGGAGTTAACCTGTGGTTATATAGAAAAAAAATACCTTTTTTTTTTTCCTCTTGAGAGGCACACAGATATTAAATTGTTAGTTATATTCCAGTATAATAAATGTTCCTGCATATTCAAAGCTCCCCAGAAGCACTCACATGGGATGACAGGGCTAACGTGTACTGATAGAATAGAAGGGTAGCCTCAGCTAACTGAAGCAAGTGATGTCAGAAATCAAAATGACAATCTTTTGCTATCTGCCTTGACAATGTACAAACCAGGCCAGCTTTTTAAAATATAATGTACCTCTGTATGTTCTGAATTTATTACATGTGGTGACAATTTAATTTTTTCCCCTTAAATAGCTAAATTTCACAATTCTGGATGGTGAATCAATCTTTTCCCAATTGGTTTGGAATGCTTCCGCCCAAATCAAGTTCGCATACGAGCAAGTACCTATGTTAGCCCTCTCTATTGTGTTCTATTAGGCTACTAATGTTGATATTGTCCACTATGATGACATGATCCACCAACCCAGCACAAGAGAACATACCTGTTTAGCGACCAGAAAGCTCATGCCTCTGGGTTTATTTTCTCAATCTCCTCTGGTCACAGGTTCTAACATGTAAGCCTCTTTTTCATTTGTTCCATCACTTTTACATGTTTTCTTTTAAAGGTATTAAATGTTTAAAGGAACTTGTGAAGCACCTCTTAACATAGGGTTGCATGAAAGATAGAAAGCATACCTTCTCTAGATGAAATACAGTATATTTTTATTTGAACTCCTGCTATAAAAGTATTTGCTGTAATGATTTGCAAAACGCTTTTCTTTCAACCTAAAATTTGTAATCCAACTTGGAATCTACTCTAATTAATGTGCATACTTGTATCAGTGAAAATGTTTTGCAGGGGGTTCATGGGATCAAAAGTAATACAATTATATTTAAGCTATTCTTCTGATAGGATACTGTCTCTTGCTCCAATTATTTATTTATTTATTTATTTGCTTTTTTGGGGGCAGCACCAGTGGCATATTTAAGTTCCCAGGCTACGGGTCGAATTGGAGCCACAGCTACCACAGCCACAGTGACATGGCATCGGAGCTGCATATGCAACCCACACCACAGCTCACGACAATGCCGGATCCCTGACCCTGAGCGAGGCCAGAGACTGAACTCATTGCATCCTCATGGATATTAGTCAGATTTGTTTCCGCTGTGCCATAATGGGAACTCCTCCAATTATTTAAAAGTATTGTTCATTTTTCTGATTTTCTTTCTCTTTCTCTTGAGAGTTTAATCCTTCAGGGGTTCCAGAGTTTACTTCTACCTTGGCCCAGTTTAGATAGTATGTTTAACATTTTATTGTTCATGTTATATACAAGCATCTTGCAGTATAGAAGAGCATAATCTAAATCAGATACCAAATAGAGTCCTTCACAAAACTAACAAACTCATAAAATGTTAAGTAGTTAGGTAACATTTTTAGTGCTTTATGTTACATAGAAATCCTTGGCGGACAGTTAATGCTAGTGACACCTGATAAAACTGGTTGGAATTTGCATAGGCTGGAATCACATTATTACTATCCTCATTTAAAATTATGGAATTCATAGATTGGATGCAATCTGAAAAATTTGCTGCTCAACAAGTTTTTAATAATGGATTTGATTAGAGACCTGAAATTGTCATTTGATCAATTAAACTCACATTCCAGCCTTGTCTTTGATTATATGCAGATAATCAAATGCTTGAGTTTTCCCAAACTCTTACTTAAAATCTCTGGGTGACTAATGGTATGCTAAATCTTATCCCGTGTTTTTGGCTTTATTCTTGAAAAGCACATGACTATTTCTTCCTAGTTCTAACAACCATACATGGTAAATGCTACGTAAATGGAGGCTGCTGTTAACATATAAGACATATATAAGCAAAATTATTTTATTTTAAATATTAGTAGAATGGCATTTGTAATTCAAAAACGTGAGGCAAATGAACTTATATGATCTGTGGTTCTTGAGGCTAGCAAATACTCATTTATGTCAACATGAACACATCATATTGCGGCACCATTAAGGAACTTTTCAAAAGGGTCATTTAATTTATATAAATGACTCAAACAAAAGCAAGCAAACAAAAGGCCTGATAGTTTCATCTATTATACCAAAATAAAAATTCTCCAAATGGATGGGGAAAATCAATGTGTCCACTACTACATCCTATACTCTACTAACTTACCCTTTTCTTCTTTTTTTTGGTCTTTTTTGATATTTCTTTGGGCCGCTCCCACGGCATATGGAGGTTCCCAGGCTAGGGGTCGAATCGGAGCTGCAGCCCCCGGCCTATGCCAGAGCCACAGCAACGCGGGATCCGAGCCGTGTCTGCAACCTACACCACAGCTCACGGCAACGCTGGATCATTAACCTGCGACCTCATGGTTCCTAGTCGGATTCGTTAACCACTGCGCCACGATGGGAACTCCCTGAAAATGTTCTTAAGTGAATATGTGATGCAAAGACAGTATAAAGATGAACAACATAAGATTCCTGCCTTTAATATCTGACACTGCTCCTGACAAGTGTCAATATATACTCAATATATTTTTTTTGTCTTTTGAATTAATAAAGTACCTATCATGTTAAGTTTTTTTTTTTTTTTTTTGAGTAATCGTTGGCAAATTCTTATTTTATCCAGAGAAAAAACTAACTCAAGAAAAATCAAACAAATTCTTCTTACCCACAGTCTGGAGCTGGACACCACCTACAATCAGGATCTGCAACAAGCCACCGTCTAAGCATAAATTCTTCATATTTTTCCATCAAGACATCATCACTTAATATCAAGCGAATATCATGGGGATTAAACCGTTCAGTACATTCTGGGCAACTGATATTAACTCTACTTTCAGAAATTTCTATCCTTAGGTATTGTCGCAAGCAATCCACACAAGATCTATGATGACAAGTCATTATCTCAGGAAATCTGTCTTTAGAATGCCGCAAAAGGCACAAGGGGCACTCTATGAAGTCTCCAATTTGTTTGCTGATGGAAGTTAATCCATTGTCAGAGGAGGTATTTGTAGAAAAAATGGAGTTCTTATCAGTACACATTTCAGAATGTATACTTTCGATACTCGCAATTCCATCCACCCCGCCATTTAGCTCCCTTGATTTACGTTTGTTTTCCTTTTTCCTCCGAAAAAGAGAGCCTATTGAAATTCTTCTTTTTTTGGGTGCCTTTTTGACTGAAGGCAAGCTTACAGATGATGCAGAAGACTGAAGATCTCGATCCGAACCCATTTGCCGATGTAAACTCATGTCTAAAATACTCATTAGAATTGAGTTAGGGTCTGTGTTTATACACAGCCCTTCATTATATTTAGAGAGCAAACCTATTTCTTGTTCTTGCATTCAGATTAAGTCATGGTGTAAGAAAATCCTACGTGGCTCCTTAAGAGAATTCTTGAAAAAGTTCAATTTATAGAAGACTTATCACAGATGTTCTGAAAAACAAAAGAAAATAGAATACCAAGATTATTTAATTGCATTCTCAGTCTGCATATTTTTTACAAACTTACAAACTCTTCTCCATGAAACTTCAAAGAAGTATGTTCTTTAACTATTTGTTGGTTTTCTTTTTAAATAAGGCCAACTATTGAGTAGTCTACAAGAGAATATAAAACCAATGCTGAAATAACAAGGATATTCTTTAATCTTAAGAGCCTAGATTTGAGCTGATCTCATTAAAATCTTGTACAAAACTTTTGATCATTATCACACTCAAACATCAGTGATTCCCACTGCCTTTAAGAGTTTTTTAAAAAGTGACAATAAAATGTACATGCAAATACAAAAGTCTAAGGATAGCTTATACTATTTTGAAGAACAAAGTGTATATGTGTGTGTGGGGGTACTCTTACACTGCCAGATATAATTAGTATTATAAAGTTACAGTAATTAAGAAGACAGTGTGGAACATCACAAAGACGGATACAAACACCAATGGAACAGAGCACAGTACAGAAAAAAAAGCCCCACATATACACATGGATACTTCTTATTATCAAAGGAGACACTGCTGAGCATTAAGAATGGCCTTGTCAAGAAGAAAACAAAACCACATAATACAGTTTTCCTGGTTACCATCTGAGAAGAGAAAAGGAACTTAACATGTAGCTAAATCCCCATATAAAAATAAATTCTATATGGTTCATAGAACTAAATGTGAAAAGTAAAATCATAAAACTTCTAAGAGTCAATAGAAGAGAATGTTTTAATGAAAAGATTTCTTAAATGGGACATGCTAAAGTACTTAACTATAAAATAAAAATTGTTAAATTGATTACAATAAAGAGACAGTATTAGGGACAGGGAGAAGATATTTGTCACTTATAACTAATAAAGGAACAGTATCCAGAATATAGAAAGAATACTTAGAAATCAATAAAACAAAGCTGACATTCAAAAGAAAAATGGGCAATGGACATAACAGACACTTTACAAAATATATGAAAAAGTGCTCAACATCATCTGTCACACACATTAAAGCCACACTGAGGGATCACCATACACCCAGGAGGATGGCTAAAATTCTGACATTTCCAAATGTTAACAAATACATGGACTGCTCGTAGGAGTGAAAAATGGCACAAATACTTTGGACAACTGTTTAAAAGCATCTACCAAATGTGGACATATGGATACTCTTATCTTTCAAGTTATAGCTCTACATATGGATCTTGTCCTGAGAACTTATCACTTAAAATATTAAACAAGCGGTACTTAATGAGTATTGCCTAGAGAATTCTTCAAAACATGTTTCTAGAAATGATACCAAATAATTTATTATCCAGATAAGAACCTAGTAAGAGGTGCTGTTAATATTTAAACTAGGATAATAGGGGGAAAACCAGAACAGATGGTCATCCTATTCAGGAAGCCTTTCTAAAATATTGTACAAATAAACAAATACGCCTCAAAGGAAAATAAACCAATTTGAATACTAAAAAATTTTACCATATTTTATATGATAAAAAATACTATAAAGTAGGAAGACATGATAAATTAGTAAAGACATATATAACAACAAACAAATCCCCATAGTATAAAAAGAGCTTTTATACATTAGTAAGAAAAAGATGTGCAACAGTAAAAGGAGCAAAGATATAAGAAGGCAGTTCTTATAAAGAATTACAAAAATTAGGAAGATAGGAACAGTCACAACTAAAGAAATGAAAATTCAAACATTAGATACCATCCCTGTACACATTAGACTGAAAGTTTGAAGGGATTGATGTGTACTGAAAGAAGCACCTCAACATATTATTGGGAGGAACTCAAATCGGCACAACTTCAGGGAACCAATTTGGCACAAACTTTCAGAATGGAACTTTTGACCAGCAATCCTACAGGTAAAATTCATCCTTCAGAATATATAAGGACACAAATATGCAAATATATACTGTACAAGGAAACTCACCACAGCCTTGTTGATACAAGCAAATAAAACAAGGCAAAAAAAAAAAAAAAAGCCCCTCACAAAACCTGGAAATAAATGTCCAACAGGGAAATGGGGAAGAATAAAGGAACCAACCACAATTTGTGTGCAATAATAAGGAAAAGATCTCTCTATATAATACTAAGTGAACAATAATAACTGCAAAATAGAAGGCAATACTACATATAATTGCAAAAATGTACAGCATGAACCTATTTGTGGGGAAAAAAACACCACACAGGCTTACATGTACCTACACAATTTCTGGAAAAATGTCAAA
The DNA here is from genome assembly GCF_054392235.1 of Sus scrofa. Classification (NCBI taxonomy): domain Eukaryota; kingdom Metazoa; phylum Chordata; class Mammalia; order Artiodactyla; family Suidae; genus Sus; species Sus scrofa. The sequence continues at coordinate 36,709,977 of NC_139386.1, read as the reverse complement.
CCATTAACAGTGGCTATCTTGGTGACAATAATCTTTAGTATATACTTTCTTCCTTCTGCATAATACAACTGTATTATGAGCATCCACTGCTTACAGTTAAAAAAAAAAAAACACCTAAGTGAACCCCACAAGCAACAACAAAATCATATTTCTTCCACTTCAGAGCTATCCAATCAAAATTTGGATATGGTCCAGAACTTATATATTCTGAAAATGTTCCTCAGTAATTCAGCTGCACACTCTGGTCAAGAATCACTAATACTAAGACACCCTGATAAACACTTTGACTTAAAAACAGAATTCTATAGGCTTGGCCTCAAAAACACAGCTCCTTGTTTTTCATTACCTGAGGTACTAAAAATAAAAGCTCTGTTAAAAACAAACAAACAAACAAACAAACAACAACACTCAGAATTCCCATTGTGGCTCAGCAGAAACAAACCTAACTCATACCCCTGAGGATTCAGGTTCAATCCCTGGCCTCATTAAGGATCCGGCATTGCCATGAGTTGTGGTATAGGTTGCAGACACAGCTTAGATCCTGTGTAGCTGTGGCTGTGGTATAGGCTGGCAGTGACAGCTCCAATCCGACCCCTAGCCTGGGAACTTCATATGCCACAGCTGCGGTCCTAGAAAGCAAGTAAGCAACAAACAAAAAACCCAACTCAGATTATAGCCATTTTCAGCCTCTAGGGTTACACTGAGTTAGTACTTAACAACCTATGATATGGAAATAAGATCATATATTTAAAAAACCCACATAATTTAATGACTATCCTTGTATAGATATAATCCACGAAAGGTGCTAAAAGCATGTGACTTGAGAGCACTGGGACTGCCTCAAATCAAGGGGACTTTGGCTTAATTTCACAGTTAAAATTTACCCCAGCCATTTGTTAAACACTGAGGTTCTCATCATGACCAAGATACATATGGTCTCTATCCTCAATGTGATATGTCTAGAGAAGAAACAGGTATCACAAAACAAAAAATTATAAACTTACACATTAAAAAAAAATTTTTTTTTTCATTTTTGGCTGCCCCACAGCATATGGAATTCCCAGAGGAGGGATCAGATCTGAGCCACAGTTAAAAGCCACAGCTGTGGCAACACCAGATCCTTAACCCACTGTGCCAGGGCAATGATTGAACCCATGTCCCAGCACTCCCAAGATGCTGCCAATTCCTCTGTGCCACAGCAAGAACTCCAATATACTTATACATTAAATTTGTCTGTTACTACAACTCTTGAAAATAGCTGAATCAATTTTCACCAGATTTAGAAGTAGTCTTTGAGACATTATGACAAACCACAGGCTATTACAGAATTCACCTTAAAAAGATAGGAAGCCATCTTGCAAGCCATCTACAAAAGATTGATAAGAGGCCTTGCATAATAGCAGATTCAGAAGATATAGTCAGTATTTCATCGTACCACTCCACAGTGTGGATATATTCATGCTTCCTTCCTCTCCTCTCAATGATTTGCAAGTTTTAGCCATACCTTCAATGCTTTAATAAGGTTTTAAATTAGAGCTTGAATATTGTGTTTTCTTTAATATAACACAGGGCCAAGATGCTGTCATGAACATAAAACATTGTGAATAAATACCAAATGAGTATTTTTTAAAATGACACAATAATGCTGAAGTGATATTTCATAACCACAAGAAAATATCAATCTTATTCCATTGTTGTAACTCCTAAGCACACACATGCTCTATTTTCTTTTAAGTCCAATGAGTTCATATCAGGCTTACAAAGACAAATATGAGGTCTACTGGATTAAATGCAAAATAAATTATATTTAAAAACCTAGAACAGTTCATACTATTTCAGAGCAGGAACAGATGATGAAAAAGTAAATGTACTTAATGATTTAATTTGAAATATACCCAACTCCTAATAATTCCCAAGCTTGCAAGTTCTTTAAACAGACTTGATAGGATTTATCAAAATACAATGCATATGAGACATGTGGGAATCTTAGACCTGAGACCTTTGCTGCAGTGCTTGCACCTGGACAAGTGTCTCCTCAAGCAAAAAATACAAAGAAACTACATGGGACTAAAAGTAACTGTGTGCACATATACAGTTGCTGCAAGTTATGGACAAGATACAAAAAGACCAAAAAACCCAACTGACACTTCTGAGGAGCTGGGAGCAAAAACAGCATACTGCACATGCCCCCTGCACATACTACCACCAAAGAGGTGGGCAAACCACCCTCCTGCCCAACCCCCTGGACCTGGCCCTACTCTCTACCCATATAAGGAACTAGCTCTGCCTTGGCCTGGAGGAGCAAGAAAGGCAAACTGCTACCTGTTTTCCCTTCCCCCTGCTGCAGCAGGGGCCCCAATAAAGCCATGCCTGAATTTCTTGTCTGGCCTCTTCTATCAATTTCTATTGATTAAGAAAGGCCAAGAACCTTGGTCAGTAACAGACTCAGCAGCAACCACAAAGGGGCAATTGTCCCCTTTCTGGGAGAGGAGCTGGGCACTTCAGGGACCACCAAAGGCAGCTTCCCTATGGTGACAAGTGTCTGCCTGAACCTCTTGTTTCAGGAACACTGTATTTGGTAAGTCTGCCTTAGTGGCCCCTGGGAGGCTCAGGATCCTCATTCAGGCAATGATTTCCCCCTCCCCCTGTCCCTTTCCCTCTCCTGATATCCTTCTACTTCTCCTTTCTCTGTCCTCTCCTTCTGAAAAAGTGGATATCAGGCATCTACAGCATCATTCCTCTCAGCTTTTGTAAGACCATGTTCCCTCTGGCTGGCAATGGCTCACTTGACAGGTGACAATCAGAGGTGGGAGAGGCTCATCTCATAGCACGCAGATCCTGGTCCAGCAGGCTCCCCCTGATGGGGGATTTATAAGAGTGACAGAGGTTCAAACCGTATATTCTGTAGTGGCTGGAAGTCCTATCATCCCAGCATTTTCACCTTCATTTTCCTGATGTCTCTCTTTCAGTCTTTTCTGACTCTCTTCCCTTTACCTCTCCCTTGATCCTTATAACTATACTCCCTCCCCCTTTAGCCTGAAAACTTCTTGTTTGTATCTTTAAGTTTCTGTCATTGGTATATGATGAGAAAAAGGATCTTTGTTTAATATAGTTTTGTCTATCCAACTGCTCCTGCAAGTCTCTGCTGAAATTTTGGGCATAGTGGAGCACTTAAGACTTGAAATACAAACATAGTGACATTGCCTGAGACTCCAGCCTTAGGTTCTTAGTGGGATTTTAAAGAGCGAAAAGAAAAAAGAAAAAAAAAGAGAGAGGAGCTTGCATTTCTCTCTTCTACTTTGCAATTTAACTATTCTGCCTGGGCTCTCAGGAACTATCTGATCCATCTGGAGCCCCCAAGACTGTGGAGGGGGGGGGGGAAGAGGGCTTATAACTTTAAAAAAATTTTGAATTTTTTATTATTAAAAAAAAATTTGGCCACGTCCACAGCATATGTTCCCAGACCAGGGATCAAACCCACGCCACAGCAGTAATCCAAGCCGCTGCAGTGACAATGCTGGATCTTAACCCGCTGCACTACAAGAGAACTACAAAAAGAGGCCTTTTGAAATTCAGGCAGGAAAACTATAAGCTCTCTGGTTCTGTCTGTCTTTATGTAAAAATTAACTTGTAAATGAGCTGTATTTAACTGGCTTAAAGGAAAGTGAGCACTTATTCTCAGAAACGTAAAAGAAACTTATAAGAATACATTTCAGGTCCCTGGGAAATAGTCAATATTGAATTAATATCTGGAATTAAAGCTAGCCTAAGTTTGTGGATTTAATTAATACAGACCTGTCTTTAGAGTCATCAACATTAAATATAATACTTTTATATTTCAGTAACCGGGGGTTACTGAAAGTAAGTACACTTTGTTTTTGTTATACAATCTGTCAATAAGGAAAATAACCTGATATGATTAAATTCTTAAGTAAATATGACTGAGTAAATATTACTTTTTGGCAAACTCTGTATTAATAATTATGTTTTGGAAACGTCCATCTAAAACAGTCCTTCCTAATTAGGTAACTTGAAACTAAATTAAGTTAAATGATAAGAACTCACTGAACATCAGGCCATTTCAAATAAGATAAAATATTGAAACATTATTGCTAAACAAGTCTAAATTTACCTTTTTTCTCCTTATGAGAGAGAAGCTGAAGATGTTTGGTGCCACAATGAGATAGATATTCTCTACCAATCTATAGAGGGCTAGATAGTTCAAGATTGCCTAAGCAAAGCAGGTGTGTGCTTTCAGTAAAGAAGGTATGAGGAATGGAAATACATTTTGTTAAAGGAAAAAAGAGGTGATTTTGTCCTAAAGCTGGTTGTTTCTGAAAGGAAAAAGAATAAGGCACAAAATAACACAACTACAGAAGGCTGTAGAAGGTCTGCAGAAAGGAAACATAGGGAAAATAACTTTGTATGTGGTCAGGATTTTCTAAGGTTGGATTAAATTAAATTAGGTAAATGGATTTTACCAAGAATAGGCTGATACAGGACTGGATTTGACCTCTCTCTCTCATAAAGAGAACAAAGTTTTCCAAGAATGCTGCTTTTGATAACAGATCATGTGAGTTTATGTGCTTTTAAGTGATCTATATTTACCTTTGAAATCTTTTTTTACCTTAGCTCAAGGAGTAAATATTGTTTCACAGCGATCTATGATCCTATATGACTGGGTGCTTAAAATTAATACTTTTTGATATTGATAAGACTTTGGAAATATCAAATTCTAGTTAAAGTCTTTTTGACCTCCAGCTAACTTTGGGGTGTGCTTCATAGGACCCCTGAAGCATCCCAAAGAGAAATCTTCAACTGGGTCCATTTGGTATGTTAAATTACATGAAAAACATTGTCCAAATTCACTGTTGCCCATGCAAACAGATTTATCAGGCTCTCCCCAGTCTGATCATGGCCACCAAACAGATATGGGAAAGGGTTTGAGGTTCTTCTGCTACCTAGTCTCCCACCTTACTCTATGTCCAAAAGTCCCTTATGGGAATACTCCCACTGCTAGGCCCTCAGGTCCCGACCCCCATGGCATTTTTCATCACAATCAACCCCCCCCCATTCCTCTAAGGGTTCCTTTTTATATTTAGAACCCCCTTCACTCCAGGCCCTGGCAGCCCATATACTGTTATACACTATCTATTTGGCTGGCCACTTCCAAGCAGCCCACATCCTAGGCTTTATAGATCCTCAATCTCAAGGAATATACCCCAGCATAAGGAAACTTATTATAGGACATAAGCTTTACAGACAACACATCCTCTTCAAGGAGCATCCTGGCCAACACACTGGTTCAAATGCTTCCCCCTCCCACTGCCCCCAGGGAGCCTCACACAAGCGACTGGGTTGACCAGAGATACCTAGTTAGGCAACGGAAGAGTAGAGAATGCTCAAAATCCCATTAGGTAAGAAGGGACTTCAGAGGACACTCTGACCCCCTTTTGACTAAAGTCTCTTGGTAAATGTCTCTGGGACACGGGATTTCATTTCTAGGAGCGCTCTTTCTTGGTTGCAGGTTACTCAATATGGAATGATCCTCTTCTAAGCCAGAAGAAACATCTCTGGAATGTATTCTTAAATACATGGAAAAATTTCAAAATAGGCTGAAAAGGGAAAGACTTAAACTCTACTTAACACTGGCTGACCTTTATATAAGTTGGGGAATGGAAAAAAATGTCCTGAAAATGGTCCTCTAAATTATAATACCCTCTTGCAATTGGTTCTTCACTGTTGCAAGATGGGAAAATGGACTGAGGTTCCCTATGTTCAAGTCTTCATGATCCTTTCCCAAAACCACAGTCTACGTAGCTCCTGTAATCAAAAGCTTGGGGAATCAGAAAACACTCCTGACATCTTAGATGATGCCCTTCTAAGCTTCCCTAACTCTCAGCAGGGAAACCAAGCCTCCCCTGCTCTCTAGAGCCACCAACTTTCCTGGAGCCACCTACTTCCTGGATCCTTCTGACCCATCTCAAGTTCTGCCTCCCTATGCCCTTTTATATCCTCTGTTGCCCCAGGAAGGAGAGACTAGTCCCTCCAGAGTAACTCATGGTGGAATTTTCTACCACCCAGGATCAGGGGAAATATGCCCTCTTTGGGAAGTGCCAAATGGTGACAGGACAATTAAGAGTACATATGTCCTTCGCTTTAACCAACGTAACCCAATGCAAACAGAGAATGGGGCAATTTTCTGGAGACACTAGTAAATTTGCTGAAGGGTTTCAGGCCCTAACTCTGACCTTCGATTTAACTTGGAAGGATGCCCAAACAGTCCTACCTATTTGCTGTACCCCTGAGGAAAAACAGAATTTGGGAAGCAGCCAAGGGGTATGGTGATCAGCTTGCCAGGACCAACTCTTTGGGGGAAGATGTAGTCCCAAATCAAGAGCCCTGTTGGGATTCCTGGGAGGGACCAGAAGCTAGGAACCACATGATTCAATGTGTATTAGAACGGATGAAAAAGATTATCAAAAAGCCAGTTAACCATGAAAAGTTTAAAGAGTGACCCAAGAAGAAAAAGAAAATCCAGCCCTCTTTCAGGGATGGCTTGTGGAAGCTTTCAGAGAATTTACTAACACTGATGCCTCTACTCCAAGGATCAAGCCCTGCTTGGACATTTTATTAGCCAGCCCACCTGATGTTAGGTAGAAACTCCAAAGTTACATGGGCTCACAGAACCCTATGCCCCAACTCCTAGAGGTGGCCTTTAAGGTATTTAGTAATTGAGATCAAGCTGAGAAGGAAGAAAGAACTTGCTCAACTTGAGAAAGAAAGAAAACGGCAGGCCAGGGCTCATGCTAAACTGATGGTCTTTGCTGCCAGTCATGACTTGCAAATTTAGGATAACCCAAGGGAGCCAAGGAAGCTTAACCATCTATCTGGAGGTAAAACCAGCAAGGAGAAATGCTTCAGATGTAAGTTAACTGGCCACGGGGCCCAAAAATGCCAGAAAACCCAATTCATGCCTAGTCTGCAAATGAACAAGTCACTGAAAACAGGACTGTCCCCAGTCCCATAGGGGAATGGAGACTCCTGCTCCTGAGGTGGCCATCCATGCTAGATGATTGAGATGGCCCAGGGATTCTGGTGGCTCCCCACCATGAGATGTCTATCTCCATCAAGGAGCCCCAAGTGGTCCCTGATGTGGCAGATAAGAAGATCAATTTTGTAATCAACACAGGAGCCACTTATTTGGTCCTGATTTCTCATGCTTGGCCTCTTTCCTCCAAAAGCTATACAGTAACTGGGTCAACAGAAAGCTTCATACCTGTTACTTCATCAGGCCCCTCACCAGCCAATTTGAACAGTGTTTTCTCTCACAAATTTTAGTTGTGCCTGGGTGTCCTACTCTACTACTGACAAGAGAGCTTCTGGTTTCTCCTCATTAGGAGGCCCTGAGCAGCTCCTTTTCTTGACTCTAAGACAAATCAGCTGGAAGAACAAGGGCCTATTCCTAGCCATATTCTACAAGCAGTAAACCCTGCAGCTTGGGACAAAGGAATCCCTGGGAAGGCTGTAAATGTCCAACCTGTAAAAATTAACCATAAGACAGAAGTTGCTTATCCTAACAAAAGAAAATATCCCATAAAGTTGGAAGCAAAAAAAGGTTTACAACCCCTCACAGGTAAATTCTTAAAACATGGTCTCTTGGTGCCTTGTCAATCTCCCTGCAATACTCCTATTCTGCCAGCTATTAAGCCAAATGGGGAATATCAAATGGTACAAGATCTCAGAGCAGTAAATGATGCAGTGGTTCCTATATTCTCTTGTGGCCAGTCCTTATAATACATTAGTCCAAGTTCCTGGAGAGGCCAGATGGTTTACTATGCTTGACCTCAAGAACGCCTTCTTTTGCAAACAGAAACTCTCATCACAGTTTCTGTTTGCCTTCCAGCGGACTAACCCCAACTTGGGCCAAATGCAACAATATACCTGGACAGTATTGCTTCAGGGGTTTGGGGACAGTCCACACTTGTTCGCCCCTAGGAAAAGAACTAAGGGAAAGACCTAAAAGAAGGTGTTATTCTGTAGTATGTAGATGATGTATTAATATGAACTCCTACCATGGAGGCCTCAGATCAGAATACCACTGAAGTCCTTAATTCCCTTAGGGCCTGGGGCTATAGGATTTCCCAGAAAAAGCACAAATCTCAAAACAACAATTTAAATATCTGGGATATATTATAAACCTTGGGAGTGGACAGTTATCTCCAGATAGAAAACAAGCTATATTAATCCTGAGTGCCCCTAGGACAAAGAAACATCTCTATACCTTCTTAGGCATGGCAGGATTTTGCAGAATTTGAATTCCAGGATTTAGGCTGATGGCTAAGCCCCAGGGAAGCCACAAAAGGCTCAGGTATAGAACCATTACTTTGGACTGGGAAACAAAAAAAGGCTTTTAATAATATTAAACAGGCCCTTGCCAAATCCTGCTCTGGGTCTTCCCAATTTAAAAAAAGCTAGTCATCTTGTACATAGCTAAAAAGCAGGGGACAGCTCTTGGGGTCCTTATACAAAAGCTAGAAGTTCCTCAGCCTACAGGCTATTTCAAACAACTAGATTCTGTGGCCTGAGGTTGGCCTGGCTGCCTCCAAGCAGCTGCTGCCACTACTTTACTAGTGAAAGAAGCTAACAAGCTTACCTTTGGACAGCTAATGGAAGCCCACCCCCTCATCAAGTACAAGGGATTTTGGAGATTAAAGGCCACCACTGGCTAACTGGAGGCTGCCTTACTAGAAATACCAGGCTTTACTCCTTCACTCCCCGGAGGTAACCTTCAAAACTTGCCACAGTCTTAACCTGGATACACTGATGCCTGCTGAAAGCCCAGAACTAACATTCCTTCCTTGAAACCCTTGACCGGGTTTATGCCTGTAGGCTTGATGAAGAGGAATGGTTTACTGTTGGCAGTAGTTTCATTAAAGACGGAGTCAGGAGGGTAGGGTATGCCCCTGTGAGTACTCAGAGTGTCACAGAAGCAAAACCTCTGCCACTCAACACTTCAGCCCAGAAGGCTGAACTGATAGCCCTAACCTGAGCTTTAACCTTAGGGGAAAGAAACATTATAAATATACACACAGATTCAAAATAAATATCCTACAGATTCAAAAAAGATCACACAGATTCAAAAAATATCCTACAAGGATGCCTTGTTTTACATGCCCATGAAGCTATTTGGAGAGAAAGAAGACTTAAATGAGAATAAACTTCCCTGTAAAATTCGGAACTGAGATTTTATATCTCATAGAAGTGGCTCAAAAACCAAAACAAGTCTAGATTCCCTGGCTAACCAACTGATAACCAACTGGCTCTAGATTATCTATCGACAGAACAAGGAGGAGTATGTGCAATTGCCAACACTTCTGGTTACACACGTCATCACCTCTTCCCAGGTAGAAACCAACATTGAGAAAATTCGACAACAAGCCGCCTGGCTTCAACAGGCAATTAACCACCAATCCTTGCTATACACAGTATGAGGTGGGGGGTAGGACTGAAAACTGGTTCTGTAGTTTGTTCTCTTGGATCCTACAAGGTATCCAAAACTTTCTGGCAGGAGGTTTTTGTTTTCTCATAACCATTCTCTTCTGTCATACTGATTTTATGCTACATTTCATCTAGTGCTCAGTTGTCTTCCCCACTGTTGTAAATCTGTGGCTAAGGCTTTTCGGTCCAAGGAGACCTGGAACCAAGAGGTCCAGGCCTTCTATTCAGAGAAACATGTTAAACTTTAACCCTGAGATTAACAAAAATATACACCTAAGTAGAGTGGCTTCACAATTTTGGCAGAGGCGATACTGCCTCCACTGTCTGGTCGACACTTAGGGAAGCCCTCCCAAAGTTAATCTGGTTCTTTCCCTTTTCCAAGCCCTTTAGTGGCCATTACTGTGCTCCTTTTTGGCCCTTGTTTGTTTAACCTTTTGGTTAAGTTTGAGTTTTCTAGGCTTCAACAGTTTAAGTAAGACTCATAATGGCTCAAAGAATTCAACCCATTCCAACGAAGGGTGACCCAGGTCCCTACAGGTCCTTGGAACAGTCAGCAAGGAACTTCTATACCTCTAGGGTAAGCTAGGGTCTGCAGTCCCTGTCTAGTAGGAAGAAGTTGCAGAAGAAGAGACCTTTGGCTCCTTGTCCCTTAAGAATAAGGGGTGTAGAATCTCTGAGAGGAATGAGATAGGCTGGGATCTGGGATCCTTCGCTGCAGTGCTTGCACTTGAACAAATGTCTCCTCAAGCAACAAAATATAAAGAAACTACATGGGACTAAAAATAACTGTGTGCATACAGAGTTGGGGCAAGTTATGGACAACAAGATACAAAAAGACCAAAAAAACCAACTGCCACTTCTGAAGAGCTGGGAGCAAAAACAGAATACCTTGCATGCCCCCTGTATACACCACCACCAAAGAGGTGGGCAAACCACCCAAGCCATCCTTCCGGCCCAACCCCTGGATCTGTTCCTACCCCTTCACCCGATAAAAGGAACCAGCTTGCCCTACCCACCCTACCCCCTGCCTCAGAGAGAAAGCAAGGGAACCTATTACTTGTTTTCATGCCCCCCTGCTGTAGCAGGGACCCCAATAAAGCCTTGCCTGCATTTCTTGTCTGGCCTCTTATCAATTTTTATTGCTTAAGGAAGGCCAAGAACCCTGGTCAATAACACAGTGATAACATGAAGAAAAGCAGTGGGGAAAAAAGACAACTGAGGTTTCTTCCATGCTACGGCTAGCTTTCGGCCTCCAAATAAAAGTATGCATCTGTAATTAAAGATGCTAAAAGAGTTTAGTTACTGAAACAGAAGAGAGTAAAACACAAGTGCACCCCATATGTATTTTAAAGAGTATCTAAAATCATAAAGGAGGCGATTCTCTTAACACCAATGTCACGAGGAATTCCATTCACCTGCTAATTAAAATATGAGAAATGTCTTTTTTGCTCTTTCCCAGTATAGCACAACTCCAACAAATAACAAAGACTTTCTGCCAATTGCTGCTACACATGTCATCCCCTTGAAGAAACTGGTTGAAAAACTAGTTTTTTTATTGCTGGCAAAGGAGCCCACTCTTAACCTTTTAGTGTACTTCAATTCAAGAGTAGCATCTGAGATTGGTATTAAGGATAAAGACCTAAAAACTGCTTAACTAACCTTCTCCAGTCCACAGTGTTCCTATCTCTTTAAAGTCAAGACCTCTTTGATTCTAACTTTTTTGTACCTCTTGAGGAATGTGAGGAAGTAAGAAATGAGGAATGGCCCTAAATAAAGGTATTTCTACCACATGTGTCAAAGCTTTGAGGACCATGGAGTTTCTACTGTGGCACAGTGGGTTAAAGGATTCAGTGCAGCCACAGCTGTGGGGTAGGTCACACCTGCAGCTCAGATTCAATCCCTGGCCTAGGAACTTCCATACGCCAGGTGTGGCCATAAAAAAAAAAAAAAAAAAAAAAAAAAAAAAAGTTTTGTGGACCAAAGATTTAGTAGAAGTGCTGATAATTTCATATTGACTCATCATAAAACACATCTAATTTGACAGCATGCTATTTTTTATACTTTATACTGTATTGTTTTAAGTGAAAACATGTTCTAGATTTTAAATGTTCAGCTTATAAACACAGGATATATTAAAAACAGAAAGCTCAAATCCATACAAATAGTGGTCCATGTTTTAAGAAAAGCTGTATGCATCAGTCACTAGCTTGGCAAAAAAAACAAAAAACAAAAACAAAAAACAAAAAAAACAAAGCATTTTCAAAGAGGTAACTCAAGGGCTCATTTACAAAGGTATGGGTAGGGCTAAAGGAACCAATAGGGATGGCAAAGTACTCAGGAATCCACTGCCATCCTTCTGAAAGAAGGAGCAGGGAGACAGCAATTACTGAAGAGGAACTGTCCAATAGCAGCTGCAAGATTAAATATCCAGCTTCTCTCTTCCCTGGATCTCCAGAATCCACCAATGCTTCATATAGAAAATAGAAATCTAAATAGAAATCAACAAAGAACCTAAGTGAGGCAGTCCTCAGACTGCGTCAACCTCCTGTAGCGCACAGAGCAAGGCAGCGAAGGACAAGGAATGGGTCTATAGAGGCAAATAGAAAACATCCAGTCTGGATGTATAAAGAGAATTTGGGAGTCAAAACCTGGTCAACCACTATGTGTTATAAAATCTGAGGTAGGGTACATTCCTGAGTCTGTGATCCCCACTACAAAATGTGGGTGATACCACTTACTTCGAATAGACGTTATAAGTTAAATTGGCATGTCCTAAAATCTGCCACTAACTAAATGTTAGCTGAAATGAAATGTACGACAAGCTTTGTATCTCTAGTACTTAACACAACCTGTAGGTGCTTAATAAACACTGGATAAATTATGACACAAAACACAGAGAAGTAGAAATGAGGAATTGAGGATTCTGTTTATATCTTTGCTTTTGGCTTGTTATTGCCGTAAGGTCCTTTTAAAGTGATACAACCTTAGTACATCCAGATTTTTAAACTGTGAAGAAAAGACTCTACCCTACAGGTGCTACAGGATAAATAAGATGTGTTGAGTATCTCGACATTATACAACTTCAAGAATTACAGATTTAAACTGTTCAACCAATAAACATCTCCTAACCACAAACATTTTAGTAGCATCTACTAACCACCCGCAAGCCTAAATGATTTAAGATTCATGAAAGGGTATTTTGGAGATAGAAGGCTGGGCAGAAAAGTTTATTAAGAAATTGTTTCCCGGAGTTCCCGTCGTGGCGCAGTGGTTAACGAATCCGACTAGGAACCATGAGGTTGCGGGTTCGGTCCCTGCCCTTGCTCAGTGGGTTAACGATCCGGCGTTGCCGTGAGCTGTGGTGTAGGTTGCAGACGCGGCTCGGATCCCACGTGGCTGTGGCTCTGGCGTAGGCCGGTGGCTACAGCTCCGATTCAACCCCTAGCCTGGGAACCTCCATATGCCGCGGGAGTGGCCCAAGAAACAGCAACAACAACAACAAAAGACAAAAAAAAAAAAAAAAAAAGACAAAAAAAAAAAAAAAAAGAAAAGAAATAATTCAAAAAAAAAAAAAAAAAAAAAAAAAAAAAAAAAAAAAAAAAGAAATTGTTTCCCAAGAGAAAATCCCATTATACTCTAGAGTATCTGGTTTTGCCAAAAAATTAGATTTAATCTTTTTCAGCAAAAATTAGATTTCTTCTGTTACTTCTCAAAAAGATAAGAGAAAATCCAATTTATTGTGTTGATAAATACTAAATATAAGAGCAGAGAGTAGCTACAGTTTCTAATTTTCTTTTACTGATGTCCGACACCCACAAGTTCAGCACCTCTAAAATATGAATGTAATAAAAGTAGCATGCAAAAATACTTACTAACACTGCTGAAGAAAATGGAGAGAGGACTAAATATAAAATTTTTTTTGTTTGTTTGAAGTGAGGAGGGAATAGGTACAGAGACTTCCAGCACAGTTGCTATCGATCACTAATTCTGGCCACTAGAAAAACCTGACGCAAGTGACAGTCAAGAAAAAAGACAAAGAAATAAGACTTTCTATTCTAGATGCTAATAAACACTATTTTACATTACAAAAGCATAACAGACTACTAAACTTATTTTGGCACTATATGCTTATGTTAAGAGGTTGAGAGAAGATGAGGAATAAAGACAAAATTTTAATGATGATATATTTGGTATTATGTGTGGTTCTCAAGTGTTTATAAGTCACAACATATCACTTTCTGTAAATGAACCACATGTTCATATCCTGCTGTTGGTATAAGGCCTGTTTTATATATAAAGGAACTTTGCTATTACATGCCAAATATTTATTTTTTTAAATTATACAGCAATTTTCCAATGTTGGAATTTAAAATTTTTTGTGTGTGTTCAAATTCACATGTCTTTCTCTTTATGACTTGGATTCTATAACTATCCTGAACAATCTTGTTCACTCTAAGGTTTTTTGTTTTGTTTTGTTTTGTTTTTGGCCATGCCCATAGCACAAGGAAGTTTCCAGGGCAGGAACTGACCCATGCAACAGCAGAGACCAGAGCGACAGCAGTGACAATGCTAGACCCTTAACCTGCTAGGCCACCAGGGAACTCCCAAGATTGTATTTTTAAAATTCACTCATGTTTTTTTCTAGTACTTCTACAGTTTATTTATTTATTTATTTATTTTTGCTTAACCTTTCATACATTCCAATATTTTTTTCATGTTAGGACTAAGTAGAGATCAAAATTTGATTTTTCCCTAATTGGCTAGCCAGTTATCACAATACCACTTATTGAATAATGATCTCCTTCTACCCACCTCTGACCAATTTGATAAGCTATTTCTTGGTATATGAATTTCTTGCTCTCTAGGTCATATGGTATATGAATTTCTTGCTCTCTAGGTCATATGGACTTCCAAAATACACTCTTGAAATAAACTACCAAACTGTCTGTTCCAATTTTTATGCTTCCACTGAGGTAAGAGGTAGATGGGCCCTGGGCTGAGAAAGGCTAGGATTTGTTAGGCCAAGAAAATTGGGGCTTGTTTCTCTTTGACAGCTCAAGGAAAAAGTTAATTGGCAGGAGCTGAGCTCTACTGGAGTAGAAAGATAAGAGGACCACATCAATCACCCCCAGGGTCAAGAGCTCCCCAATTACACATGCGCATGCAGTAAGACTCCTGGGGGTCAAAAAGAGAGGGGCACCAGGCCATAAGTCTTGATACCATTCTGACACCAGCTGCTTTGGAATCCATCTTTGCTAAAAGATGTTCACATATCAGGAAGGGTCCTGTGTCCAGTCAGGTGTGAAAAATAAAACAATTGCTAAAGACCCAGAAGAACCGTCCTATATAAGTGATTCGAATCACCTCTCTGGTTGGTGCGCTCCTCATTGAGGCTGAGGCCGGCACCCGCACTCCTCTTTAGAGCGTGCATTACTTCTTTGCTTCTACTTCTTCTCTGTGTGCTCTCCCACATGCTGTACCTGTTTTCACAGTTTGGCCTCCTTGGAACATTCTAGTTTTCAACAGGGGTCAAGAATCAGAGCAATTCTGCTCTTAAGTCTCTAGTTAGTTTAGCGGCTGGGATTCCTGGTTTTCAACCAGGCTGCCTAGGTTCAATTCTTGAAAATTAAGCAGAAAATTAAAAAAAAAAAAAAAAGGAGTTCCCGTCATGGCGCATGGTTCCGACTAGGAACCATGAGGTTGCGGGTTCGGTCCCTGCCCTTGCTCAGTGGGTTAACGATCCAGCGTTGCCGTGAGCTGTGGTGTACGTTGCAGACGCGGCTCGGATCCCACGTTGCTGTGGCTCTGGAATAGGCCGATTTGACCCCTAGCCTGGGAACCTCCATATGCTGCGGAAGCGGCCCAAGAAATAGCAAAAAGACAAAAAAAAAAAAAAAAGAAAGAAAAAAAAGAAAACTAAGCAGAAAATTAAGATCTTGCTCCAAGCCATTACTCACTGCTGTCTCTCCGAGATCACTACCAGCTGGAAAAGTGCTTATTTCCTCAAATTCTCATCAATATCCTATGATATTTCAATAGCTTTTTCTAAGCGGCAAAAAAATAAGTACTTTCATTCCCACTTCTTTGATTACTAAATAAACTGTACTTCATCGTACATTTGTTCATACTTACAGCCCTCAATTTTTTCAATGATTATTCTGTTCATATTTTTTGCCCATTTTTACACTGGAACATTAGATTTATTTATTTATTTATTTTTGTCCTTTTAGGGCCGCACCAGCCATATGGAGGTTCCCAGGCTAGGGGTCGAATTGGAGCTGTAGCCGCAGGCCTACATCAGAGCCATAGCCACACCAGATCCAAGCCATGTCTGCGACCTACACCACAGCTCATGGCAACGCCGGACCCTTAAACCACTGAGTGAGGCCAGGGGTCAAACCCACAACTCATGTTTCCTAGTTGGATTCATTTCCACTGCGCCACAATGGGAAGTCCTCTCTTTGATTTTAAATCTTTTTTACTTCGTCTTAATATTTACTAATTTTGTTTTGTTTTGAAGAGTTTTAAAACTCTTCTTTAGACACATCTTTCATTACTTTATATGCTTACAAAATCCTTTCTATGGATGAGATCTGCTATCAACATATTTACCATTTCTGGTATTCTCCATTCTTTTCTTTTTTCTTTTTTCTTTTTTTTTTTTTTTTTTTGCTTTTTAAGGCCACACCTGAGGCATATGGAGATTCCCAGGCTAGGGGTCGAATTGGAGCTGCAGCTGCTGGCCTAAGCCACAGCCCCTAGGGATCCAAGCTGCATCTGAGAACTACACCACAGCTCACGGCAACACCATATCCTTAACCCACTGATTGAGGACAGGGATTGGACCTGCCTCTTCATGGATATAAGCTGGATTTGTTGCTGCTGAGCCACAATGGGAACTCCTCTTCATTCTTTATTAAAGTGGATCCAAGTTTCATCTCCTGTTTGGTGTCATTTCTCTCCAACCTGAAGAACATCCTTAAGCATTTCTTGGTGTTGCAGGTTTCCTAGCAATAAACGCTCTCAAGTTTTGTTTATCTGAAAAATATCCTTATTTCACCTTCATTTTTATGGATAGTTTCAATGAATATGGAATTCCAAGTTGATAGCTTTATCCTTTCAGAACTTTAAATAGGTCATTCCAATCCACTGTCTTCTGATCTCCAAACATTTCTGAAGCCATCCTTCACTGATATTTTGATTCCTTTGTAGCAACAGCTTTTTTCTTTTTTGGCCACCCAGAGGCATTTGGAGCCAGGGGCACATGGAGTTCTGGGGCCAGGGATCAGATCTGAGCCACAGTTGAAGCAACACAGGATCTTTTAACCCACCGTGCCAGGCCAGGGAATCACACCTGCGTCCTGGCACTGATCCGGTTTTGCCCCAGTGGAACTGTTGGTCTCTTTTCTTTTGGCTGCATTAACATTTTCTATCTTTGATGTTCAGCAGTTTGACTAAGATATGGCTAGATGTGGTTTTCTTATAATCACCCCAGTTGGGGTTTTATGAACTTCTTCAGTTTGATGTTTATTTAAACCAAATAAGTGAATTTTTTGGCAATTACTTCCTTACATATTTTTACCCTACCATCTATTTTGTCTTTTATTCCTCCTTCAACTATTCACATGTTAGTTTAAAACTGTCCCATTGGCCGCCAAAGCTCTGTTCACTTTTTGTAATCTTTTTTCTCTGTATTCTTTAGACTGGCAAATTTTTATTGGTCTGGCTTCAGGTTCATCAACTTTTTCCAATCTGCTATTAAATCCACTGAGCAAAATTTTTATTTCAGGTATTACACTTTTCAGTTCTAGACTAATTCTGCTCCTTTATAGTTTCTATTTCCCTGCTGAAATTGCCCATCTGTTCAGTCACCATGATCATGCGTCTCTCTTTAGGCCATTGAATATATTACAGTTACTTTACAGTCTGCTAATTCTGCTAATTTTAGGGTCTGCTACCATTTTGGGGTGGATGGTCTTGACACCAAAGTCATATTTTCCTAATTCTTCATATGTCTAGCGGCTGCCTATTATAAACTGGATATTGTGGATGATATGCAGTGGAGACTTTTATAGCTTCCTATTTTCTCTGAGGAGTGAGGATTTTTATTATACCTGCCAGTTATCTCTTGGCTAATAAAGTCAAACTTGGGAAGGCTTGGTTTTATGTTTTAGAATGGGTCTTCTGAGCACAAATGTTTGCCAAGCCTCTTTAGTTTGGTGGGAATTGAACACCAAATCCTGTCTTCCCTGTAGAGAATAGAAGCCAAAATCTCTAGTCAGTCTTTTCTGCCTGATTCCTATTATTTTCCATTGAGCTCCTTGGAATCTCTCATGCATGTTCAGGGGACAACAAGGTATTTCAGGGGAGTTTACCGAATTTAGGGTTATCCTACTATAACTCTCTCCTTCCTGGGATTTATTCACTCAATTTCCAGATATTCTGGCAGTCCCCAACTCCATCCCCTGACACCTTAAGCCAGTAAGACTTTAATTTTCTGCTTGATTTCCAGCTGCCCTATGCTGCATGAACCTTTCCTCAAGAGGAAAGCTGTATACACTTTGAGGGGAAAATATCCAGCAGTTTTCCAAAGGACCCCTTTACCTAAGGGCCTGAGATACAGTATTCTTGAATCTGTACATGATGCTGTCATAGGACATTTTAGCTAAAGCTTAGTATGCATTTGTTATCGCTACAATATTAACAATTATTCTACTACTTTTAAAAAATGATCTTTTAAAAGCTTCTTGCACTAATACTTGCAACTTTAATGGGTTCTAGGAATACTAAATTTGTTAAAAAGTAATCTGTATAAGCATTAATTTATTCTTTCAACAAAAATGTTCAGTGCCTATAGTGTGCCAAATGCTCTCTAGGTGGTAGATATACAATAGTGAATAAAAGAGACAAGGCCTCTGTTTTGTGGAACTGTCATTCTAGTGCACCCAAACCAAGCAGTGAACAAAGATATTTCAGATTTCCCCAAACAGAGTATAAGAGACTTTGCAAAGATATAAATTATAAGGTGATTCCTTTTTTTCGTAAGCATAATTTTGAAAGAAAAAATACTTGACTTTATATTTGGCCATATATGGTAGTCCCATAATTAAAAAAAATACTTGTCAATATCCATTTTAAAACTTTCTTTCTAAAAGACTATACATTATATGCTTTTGCCACCACTCTTATTTTTCATAGTGACAATGGTTTTCTAGAACCATAAATAACAGACAATTTAAACTGTACAAAGAGGAACCACAAGTTATCTGAGCAAATGATTTAGTATAGAGAAAATTAATTTAGCTCACTGTGCCTAACTTCAGGAACCAATGTTGGTAAACAGCAGAGGATATCCTTGAAACGTGACTTACTTTGGCCTTGCTCTTCCTCTAGTGTTAAGGAAAGGTTCCTAAGGCAGTGAAAAAAGGAAATATCTATCTTCCTAACATCTCCTGCATACAAACAACCTATCGAATTTAAATATGGCTAAGTACAGTTTAATGTAATAGTTAACTACCAAAGAAGAGAATTACTCATTAAAAGCCATTCTTTGATCAGACCACAACTAGAAGTGATGTACTAGAAATGATATATCTGCACGCAAGCTAATTTTGGCCCTAAGTAAATAGAGCTTTTGTACATCTGAACAAGAAGTTCATTAAAATAAGTCTGAGGTATTAAGTTGTTTGGATTTTTACATATGGCTTTCTCTGAACAGTATAAATCACTGAAGTTCATTATAATTTTGATATTCCTCAGAAAGGTTATTTAAATGCTTAAGGTTATTTTTAAGTTATGTCATTCATCTTGCCAAAGTCAAATGTGGAAATGTCATATTTTCCTCTAATAAATTTATTCCCCAATATAGCTGGAAGTTCAGCCACTGTGGCAATGCAGGGTATGGGCATAATTCTTCCTGTCCAAATAATATTAAAGAGATAGACTCTCTTACAAAAACTAACTTATTAAACATATCTTTATACAGTCTGCTAAGGTAAAAATATAATAGGCACAGTAATAAATTTTCAGAGGATAAAAATGATTAAAATAACAGCTAATACATGGACAGCCTTCAGAGAAATCCGTGAAATCCATACAACTGTATACTAAATTGTGAACATATGCATATTCTAGGGATAGAATCCATAGCTTTCAATTGATTCTCCAAGGAGTCTAAAATGTAAGAAAAGGTTAACTGTTACTGCTATATTGGAATTTAATTTGTCAGTAAAATTAACATCAATTTCTGAAATCTTTTCTGCTCTAGTTTACATTATTAGTACAATATTCATATTTGTTCTCATTGTTAGTTCAGCTGGAACATCTTCTATTCCTTTAGGATCTGAAGTTGTAGTTCCATCCAAAGGAGTTAAGTTTGAGGGAAAGTTAAAAAACAACATTCATCTCTAAACAAATGTCTCAGATTCATAATGCAAGATAAATATAAGGTATGAAGATGGCTTAGAATCATCCATCACATGTTTAAAAAAAATGTAATAAATAAAGGCTAATTGTTGTATATTCAAAAGTATTGATTATAAATGCATGATGAAAATACAGAGCTATTAGGTCGTCTTCACTTAAAATAGCAATTGTCACTTTTTTTTTTTTTTTTTTTGCTTTTTAGGGCCACACCCCTGGCATATGAAGTTCTCAGGCTAGGGGTCAAATTGGAGCTACAGCTGCTGGCCTGTGCCACAGCCACAGCAACACGGGATCCGAGCTGCATCTGTGACCTACACTACAGCTCACAGCAACACCAGATCTCTGATCCACTGAGCTAGGCCAGGGATTGAACCCGCATCCTCAGATACTAGATGGATTCATTTCTGCTGCAATACAACAGGAACTCCCAGAAAACATTTTTTAAGGTTTATCATACCTCATATAGTCAATAACAGTATCTCTATTTAAAATGTAACAGACAAAAAGAAGTAAAATATTTGATGCCCAATGAGAGTCAGTAACAGTGCTAGAAATACAACCTGAATGCCTTTTAATTACTGATGTCTCCTCAGAAACATGAACATGTTTTATGCAGATCCAAGAAATCTGGGTTCTCTGGATAGCTACCAAGTGGTTTTGTGGCTTTAGCTCGGCAATAACTTCTCTATATCGTATCATCTTTGGCAGAGATGATGTTTTATACTCATCTGTTTCATTTTCCTTCCACTCACAGGTAGATGCAGCCATGTGTCCAGTCCTGGCCAATGCAATGTGAATACAATGATACATGCCCTTTCCAGGACTAGTCATCCCTTCAAACATCCTTTGAGCTCTCTCTTTTCCCTCACTAGCTGACTGAATATAGTAATTCTAGTGGTTGACTCCAAGCAGGTCCTTGCGGACAGGTGAATCACAATATGGAAGGAAGTGGGATGCCCAAGTCATCCACATGGTTCTTGTATTAAGTGAGAAATTAACCTTTAGAGTGTTCTACTGTGAGATTTTGGGGTTGTCTATTTCAGACATAACTATCTTACCCAAGATAGGATAAAATGAGGTAATAACGTAGAGTAGTTTGGAGGGTGGATTTTAAAAATACTACACATATTATGGGGTAAAGATAGCATATATTTTATTCAGACATTAAAGCATGGACTTTGGAGTCACAAAGTTTGGATTCAAGTTCATATTCCAACACTAATTAGCTAGCTGTGTGACACTGGATTAAATTACTAAAACAGGAGTTCCCGTTGTGGCGCAGTGGTTAACGAATCTGACTAGGAACCATGAGGTTGCGGGTTCGGTCCCTGCCCTTGCTCAGTGGGTTAATGATCCGGCGTTGCTGTGAGCTGTGGTGTAGGTTGCAGATGCGGCTCGGATCCCGCGTTGCTGTGGCTGTGGTGTAGGCCACAGGCTACAGCTCCGATTCGACCCCTAGCCTGGAAACCTCCATAAGCCGTGGGAGCGGCCCAAAGAAATAGCAAAAAGACAAAAAAAAAAAAAGGAAAGAAAAAAAATTACTAAAACAGTTTATTCAACTGTAAAATAGGAATAACAACCTATAGTCCACATGATTATTACCAGGATTAAATAACTTATATAAAGAATCCAGGATAGAGTATGACATATTACTTTAAAATATTAGCTATAAATATCTGAGAAGATGGCACAAATATAACTAAACCATTTACTGGATAAAACTGTTTAAAAGATTATCATGCTTAAGGTTAGAAATAAAATGAAATAAATTATTGGCTCTGAAATTGGCTTTTCTAATGTAGTCTAGCCACTTGCAAGTTTGGAACACATCATTATAGTACATAAATTTCTCCAAAATAAATATAATGTTTTCAGCCTTCTTATGTATGTATGTGTGGTCTAAAATTACTGGAATAAGTAATTTCAACTAACTACTTCTAAGCAGGGGAGGTGGAGATAATTCAACAGATCATGAGCATAGCCGCAAGTCAGTTTAGGAGCACATTTTTTGGAAAGTGAATGCTTACCAAGAACTCAAACATACTACCTTGAGCTCCTAAGGTAACTTAGGATAACTTCTATGATCTCCTAGAAACATAAACTAAAGTTCAGAATAAACTATTCCCATATGCCATAAAACCTCCCCCAAGAGATAGTTCTTAAACAGCCTCACACACACACACCTGCCACATTTACCTATTTAAGCCAATTCTTGATTGGGAGATAAGAGAGAATGGTACTTTGTGGTTTCAATCATATTCATTACAAATAATACTCATTACTCAATCCATTACAAAAAATAAGAAAAAACATTATTCATTCCATTTCTCTTAAAAAATTTTTAAATATTTTAAAATATTTGGACCAGTTTGGACTAGCCCCTTCCAAGCACTCTTTGTTAAGGAGAGCAAACAATGTGCCAATAGGGAAAAGAGAAGAAAAGCACAGTGCAAAACGGGCGGTATGAGGGAGTGCCCAGAGACACGAAGACATTTTTAAATAGGTTTTTAAAAAGATATTTAGCTGTCAAAGATTTTTTTGAACTCGTTAAAACACTCATTGCTACCTATCAACAGAAGGGAGATATTAACTTAGTCTGAGATCTTAGTCAAGTCTGTCTACTTTCTGAATTTCAACTTCTTTTTTGAAAGCTAAAGTTGATTGGACAAGATAATATCTAAGGTCCCTTAGTTCTAAAAGACTATGATTCTAATTAAAAATAGACAGTTGTTATACATAGCATACTCTAGGATTAAAAGTGTATAATATTTTCTGAGATAATTTTACCTCTGTTCTTTTAAAAATATCTGCAGGCGTTCCTGTCATGGCTCAGTGGTAATGAACCCGACCAGTGTCCATGAGTCTGTTGATTCGATCCCTGGCCTTGCTCAGTGGGTTGGGGAGCTGTGGTGCAGGTCACAGACATGGCTCAGATACCATGTTGCTGTGGCTGTGGTGTAGGCCGGCAGCTGCAGCTCCAAT
This sequence comes from Sus scrofa, assembly GCF_054392235.1. NCBI lineage: Eukaryota > Metazoa > Chordata > Mammalia > Artiodactyla > Suidae > Sus > Sus scrofa. Next base: position 36,687,069 of record NC_139386.1, on the reverse strand, counting down.
TCAGCTCTAGCTTGGGAACTTCCATATGCCACAGGTGTGGCCCTAAAAAAGAGAAAAAAAGAAAAAGAAAAATATCTGCAAATTCTCTTAAGTGTTAGTATATTCTTTAGTCTCATTCCAGTGGAATGAGTATTTTATTTGCAAACTGAAACTTTACAAGTTTCATCATTAATCTGAATAATTCTTCTAGGACAATTACAAACATTAAGTGTTTGGGCTAATTTTGTCCTAATCATTTTTTTTCGGAAGGATTTTTTTTTTTTTTTTTTTTTTTTTGAAGCTGATTTGTCTCTTTCTCCTAAAGAATATGAGGAATGGCGGAAGAGGAAACCTCTGTCCAGGGTAAATCATTATGTGTGTGGTGTGCTTAATTTTATGACATATGTACAAAACGAGGTAGCAGAGGCTGGAAGAGATATTTGGTAGAAGTCCTAAAAGCTATTTTTAAAATTTTCTTCAAATTATAAAGTAATTCTCAGAAGGAACACTATCTCTTGGGAAAGAAGAAGCACAATAAGCAAAATCTATCTATTTTCCTTCAGATACACAACATTCATATAGCCTCTCTCTAAACATGTTCCCCCAAAATAAAATCAAAACTGAAATACAAATGAAATATTAATTCTGTAAGGGAACAAAACAAGTAGAGGGAAATTTTTTTCAAGAAAGCAGAATCTATACATGAATTACAAAACAGGTAAACAATCATAAAGGTTCATTACTGTTACGATTTTCTCATTAAGAATTCAAAAGAAACAAAATAGGTTTATAATTATAAAACATACTATACATTAGACATTTAATGATAGAAATTTAACTATAGGAAGCATCAATCTAAAGACCAATTTGAAAAATCAGCAGGGCCGAGGTAGGGTGACCCCGCCGGAGCTGCCACTGCCAGCAACATGTTCAAGGTAATTCAGAGGTCCGTGGGGCCAGCCAGCCTGAGTCTGCTCGCCTTCAAAGCCTATGCATCACCAAAAAAGGACTCACCTCACAGAGCTGCTATGAAAGTTAATGAGCTTTCACTCTACTCTGTTCCTGAGGGTCAGTCTAAATGTGTGGAAGAGCCAAGGATCCAACTTGAAGAAAGCCATCTCCATCCAATCTCTAACATTATTGCGAACCACATACAAGTTGGTGTCAGGACATGTACTCCCAAACTAAGCCCAAGATGCAAAGTTTGGTTCAATAGGGATTAGACAGCTATGAATATCTCCAAAATGCACCCTCCTGGATTTTTTCCAAGGCTTGGTATTAACTGGTTTTGCTGGGGTTGTTGGACTTCTTTTGGCTGGAGGTTCAAAAATAAAGAAACTGGTGTAACCACCTGGTTTCATGGGATTAGCTGCCTCTCTTTATCATCCACAACAAGCCCAGGTCAGTGGAGAGAAATTATATGACTAGGGTTTACGAGGATACACAGTCATAGAAGGTGAGGAAGGAGAACTTTCAAAAGCCAGAAAATGTGAAGAATTCACCTGGAAATAAGTAGAATACTCCATGCTCTGCCCATTTAAATCAGTTATAGGTAAACACGGGAAACTCCACATGGTAAAACAACAGTATTTCTACAGAAAAATGGCAGGGAATTCATTATTGAATGTAGTAAATTGGCATTTTTTCTTCAGGAAAAACTATACTAGGGCTTTTTGTTATTTTGGGTGATGCCATACTACAAGTGGACTAATCTGAAATTCTTTAACCTAGAGATAATATATAAGCCTCCGAACTCCTCTTTATCATGTTACTAACTTTTTTTTTTTTTTTTTGTCTTTTTGCCATTTCTTGGGCCGCTCCCGCGGCATATGGAGGTTCCCAGGCTAGGGGTCCAATCGGAGCTGTAGCTGCCAGCCTACACCAGAGCCACAGCAACGCAGGATCGTTAACCCACTGAGCAAGGGCAGGGATCGAACCCACCACCTCATGGTTCCTAGTCAGATTCGTTAACCACTGCGCCACGACAGGAACTCCTTATGTTACTAACATTCTAAGTTAAAAAAGAAAAAGAAAAATCAGCAATCAAGAGACAAAAGGGAACGCAAATAAGTTATGGAGATACAAAAAATGAAAAGGCTACAAACCTGCAACTATTTCACAAATATTAGTTATGCACAGGTGCATCTGTGAGATACCTATTTGCTCTTAGAATATTGCACCAACTTTATTTGGCTGTGGAACCTATCCTTCTTGTGACACTAGTGTTCCAATTTAACCTTATACTTTGTGAGAAAGTAAACTGTAGTCTAGAGCTACTCGGTTGAATATATCATTATCAGCCACATGAAGCTAAGTTTAAACGACTTAAAAACTTTTAAAAATTAAATTTCAGTTCTTCAGTTGCACTAGTCACATTTCAAATGCTCTACAACCATATGTAGCCACGAGCTACCATACTGGATAGTGCAGGTGTACAATATTTCCATTATTGTAGAAAGTTCTACTGGACAATGCTGGTCTAGCGATTATTTGATTCATCTATACAGCTAATGTGGCACAGCCAAACTCTCAGTCCTCTTTGTCCTATTTTACTTCCTAGACAAGGACTTCACCAATCACCTGGTTTCTGAATGATCACGTCGGCGTTTTTGTTAAGTTCTGCTTACAAATCTCCATTCGCTTTTCAAACTTTGCATGACATTCAAAGCCTTCCACAAGCTAGCCTTAGTCTCTCACCATTCTCCTACATAAAAATATACTCTGTGGAATTCCTGTTGTGGCTCAGTGGAAATAGTATCCATGAGGATGTGGGTTCGATCCCTGGCCTTGCTCAGTGGGTTAAGGATCTGTCGTTGTCATGAGCTGTGGTATAGGTTGCAGATGTGGCTTGGATCTGGTGGTGTTGTGGTGTAGGCTAGCAGCTGTAGCTCTGATTCAACCCCTAGCCTGGGAACTTCCATATGCTGCGGGTGTGGCCCTAAAAAGCAAAAACAGTCTAGCCAACCAACCTACTTGTTAAGCATATTAACAAAACAGTTTCATCTCTATGACATTTCCTATGTCTTTGTCTCTGCCTGAAATACTCCTTTCCATCTTCATACTCCACTTATTTAATGTTCTTTCAAGGCCCACCTCCTTTCGTATCTCCACAAGATCATTTTAGGTCAGTAATTATAGGTAAACTACTAAAAATTGTTCCCTACTTTTATTTAGAAGTTTACAATTTTCTAAATACTTCACCTAAACATTTTACTGTGATTCTTTGCTAGAATGTGGGGGGAAAGTTAAACAGAATAAAAGTAGCCAGGAGTGTGTCTCTGTGTGGTGCCGATTACAATTTTTTAAAGGGTGATCAGAGTTTACTGAAAAGATGACAGTTAAACAAAGACTTGAAGAGAGTTAGTCATGTGGAAATCTGGGGAAAGAGCACCCAAGGCAGAGGCAAGAGCCACCACAAAGGCCCTAAGGTAGGAATGTGCGTGGCATGTTCACGGAATATCCCAGAGGCCAGAATGTGGTCAAAGGGAAATGAGCAAGACAAAGAATATATCAGATAAGTCAGAATGTTATGGGGCCAGGTTGCATAGGGCTTTACAGGCCACTGTAAGAATGTATGGCTTCTATTCTATGTGAGAAGTGAAAATTTATAGGGCTTCTAAACAGAGATAGTTTATAATATGAATAATTTAAAAGGATGTTAAGAATAGAATGGGTAGGAGGAGTTAAGGATAGCAACATGGAGAAAAGTTTAAAGGCTACTACAATACTCTAGCAGCAAATGATGGATATAAGATATGTTTTGAAGGTAGAACTGACAGATTTTCTAATGATTTCCAAGGGGATTTGGGCCTGATAAATCAGGACAGAAAGAGCTTTCCACTGAAATGTAGAAGGCTTGTGAAAAGAACAAGTTTTAGGGAGGAGCTAAGAATAGGGGTCTGGAGTTCCTGTCGTGGCACAGCGGAAACGAATCCTACTAGGAACCATGAGGTTTCGGGTTCGATCCCTAGCCTTGCTCAGTGGGTTAAGGATCTGGTGTTGCTGTCGCTGTGGTGTAGGCTGGCAGCTGTAGCTCTGATTAGACCCCTAGCCTGGGAACCTCCATATGCCACGGGTGCGTCCCTAAAAAGACCAAAAAAAAAAAAAAAAAGAATAGGGTTCATTTTCAGACATTTAAGTTTGAGATGCCTTTTATATCTCAGGTGAGAATACACATCCAAATACCCATATGACAAGCCTGGAGCTCAGGGAAAAGTCTGCCCTAGAGCTACAGTTCTGGAGAGTTCCTGCTGTGGCACAATAGAATCAGCAGTGTCACTGGGACGCAAGTTTGATCAGTCCCCATCCTGGCACAGTGGTTTAAGGATCTGCCAGAGGAAGATCCAGCAAGGGAGAAAGATAAAGTGGAAGGAGAACCTTTTCAAAATCACACCTTCACAAGACAAAATGTATTGGTCTATCCCTATACTTATGCCTTCTCCTAAATATAAACTGTCCTAAGAAGTCAAAAACAAATAGGAGCAAACTGGGAAGAGGAGCAAGGGAAGGACGGATGTGAGAGACAATAACAATGTATCTTACAAGATATAAACTATTTCTCGGGCTTGTTCAAACTTGAGGGTATTAAGACACTTCCTCTGATATTTCTAAGAAAGGATCAAAATTCTAAAGGAAGGGCTGTCTAGTCTCTGATAATCACAATGCATGGTACAAAACAAAGATAAACACAGATCTTTTTACTTTTCCCTGTATATTAGTTTCCCATAACTCATTACCACAAAGTGGGTGACTTAAGACAACAGAAATGTATTTTCTCAGTTCTGGAGGCTAAAAGCCTCAAATCCAGGAGGGTTACAATCCCTTTTGGGGTGGCAAGGGAGAATCCATTTTTTGCCTCTTCCATGTTCTAGTGATTACAAGCACTCCTTGGCTTGTGGCCACATCACTTCAATCTCTGCCTCCATGGTCACACTGCTTCCATCTCTTATGTGTATCTTCCTCTCTTCTGTCTTAAGTTTCCCCTGCTTTTCCCTTATAAAAACAACTTGTCATTGAATTTTTATCCACCCAGATAACTCACGATGATCTTCTCAAGATCCTTTATTCATCTGCAAAGACTTCTTCCAAATAATGTATCATTCACAAGTTCCAGAGATTAATACGTGAACACAGCTTTTTGAGGGCCACGATACCGCACACTATAGGATTCCAGAAATTTTTTTAAGTACATCAGTAAAGTGTGTTATGCTTATGTAAAAAGCCAAAGGACATTCATCTATAACTTTACAGTCATTACTATTATTTATTTATCTTTTTAGGGCCACAGCTGCAGCATAGAGAGATTCCCAGGCTAGGGCTTGAATCAAAGCTGTAGCCACTGGTCTGTGCCACAACCATGCCAGATCTGAGCCACATCTGCAACCTACAGTACAGCTCACAACAACAAAGGATCCTTAACCCACTGAGCAGGGCCAGGGATCGAACCTGTGTCTTCATGGAAACTAGTCATATTTGTTCCAGCTGAGCCATGACAGGAACTCCCTATTACTATTTCTTTTTAATGAAAAGATACGGCTATAAGAAGACATCCATTTGATTTAGCTATATACTTGATTTAGCTCTGTTTGGCTATGTATAACTGCTTGCCAGGTAACCAATGCAACCCCTGATCTGGATAAAAGAATCAGTCATTGTGCTCTACAGTAGATATCTTGTGATGACAAGCTTTTCTAAATGGTTGTTTTACTTTCCCCACTCAAATGCCCTTAATCAGTACAGCCCTCTATTTCCAGAGGACTTATTACACAATTTTGATTTAAGGATGCCTTTTTAAGTGTTGGTTATTCATACAAACAGAAACTGAAGGCTAAATTAATTCAAGCAATATTTAAATAGATCAGATGTTTAAAATCTGGAGCAGAGCTAGTCAGCTCTCCTGATTCATTGTGTTATAAGAACATCTTGTATTGATTCATTGTAACTTATTCCAAAGCGGAGATAAACAGAACCTCCATATGCAGTAGCCTCATGGGTACTTCTTCCTTTTGTTTTTACACTGAGAGTTGCTATGACAAGTTACTAATAATGAAAAAATCTCTTTTGCAACAGCCTTGTCTGAGTAGTTCAGAGTGTTTCAAAGACATAACTTACACTAATCAAATGAAATAGATGACAGCACATTCTCCCTAATTTTATAGACGGGGAAAGAGAGAGAGGCAGAGTGATTTGGGATAAGTTGTATAACCAAGAGAAGTCAGATATCCTGACTTTCCATTCAAATCAGTAACTATAATTCGATGACATCTGTGCTTCTGTATTTAGACTCAAAAGACATGTTAGAAAAAGACTACCAAAGAAATACAAGAATTTCTGTGGAAAGGAACAAACGTTTCATGTAAAAATGCCTCTAGAGCTGTGCTCCACTGTAACCACATAATGGATCAAAGACTTAGTACAAATAAAAGAATGTAAAGTCACTCATTAAAACATGCTGAGATGATAATATTTGGGATATGCTGGGTTAAATAAAACATACAACAAAATTAATTCCCCTGCTTCTGTTTACTTTTTAATATGGTGAACAGAAAATCTTAAATTACATTTATGACCTATGTTATATTTCTATTAGATAGCCCTGCTGTAAAGAAAGTTAGGAAATAGTTACCTGACAATATATAGACTTTATTCAGTTAGCAAATACTTATCCAACACCTATCATTGCCAGGCTTTAAGCTAAGTGCTGTGTGAACAAAGAGAATGGTCCCTGACATCACAGAGTTTACATGATCTTCTACACTTCTACTGCACATTTCTTATGTACCATCTCATTTGCGGTAAATGCATAAGAATAACCTAAATTAGAATACTTTACCTTAGGGAGCAAATGCCAATACGTGACTTAGAAATCACAAAATATAAACCATTAGGCCATCTATTTTTGTGATACATTATTTACATTATTATGTTATATATGATTTTTCTGTAAGCCCAATACGGTCTCATTTCCAATAGCTTCTGGTTTCTTGTTCCTTACCTCTAACTAGTTTGCTCCCTCCTATGGTTCGCTTCTACCAGAATGTCTCTTCAACTGGCAGTCTTGCTTGCCATTCACATTACAACAGGGCTGTTTATTATTTCCAGGGGTCTTCAGAGAGGGACAGAGGCTGAAAATGTTAAGTGTACATAATTTTAAGGGGCCGACTTCAGGTTTTTTTTGGACTCAAAACTAGGTTTTGAAGTTTTGGGGGGCTTAAACAAACTAGGGTGATTTCTGAGGATTTTATTTCAAAAGTTAATGCAAACTTATTTGAGGGCTAAAACAACTCCTCGTTAGTTTTGTCCTATTGACGCTTTCACATAAGAAAACTCTCCTGTGTAAAATTTCAAAAACAAATTAACAAGTAGCATTTCTTAAGAAATGACTTGTAAAACAAAATACTAAATAATATTGATAGGACAAGAATGTATAATGTTTTTTAGGCTAATGGCATAGATTTCAATAAGGTGTTATCAATAAACAAAACAGCCGTTCAGGTTTTATTGACAGTTACAGAGAGAGCAATAAAAGCAAAAACTATTTTATCAGAAGGTGATAAGAAAGTATTACATATGATAGCTACTGAGAAATAAAGTACCCAAGTTTTGAATACCCAAAATGACTTCATTGCCCTTTTTTAGTGGGATTCTACCAGCATCTGAAATACAGATGTGTTTAGCAAAGGAATATTATCCTTCAGGCTTTAGCTGTTAAATACCCAGTTGTTTCAATATTATACAAAGCTAACAAAAACTAATAGTTCATGACTTCAAAATAAAAAAGAAACAAAGAAAAATAATAATTACTTTTGATTGCAGAAAGAAATCACCCAAGGAAAATTCAGGTGATCTCCATAAGTAACTAGATTAACACTTTTCTAAAAAGGAATCAACCCCAAACCTCTTTAATTAAGGTAAAGTACTTCATTATATGGTCATAGGTCCTTTGAGTCGTCATTAAACTACTAGTACTGGTTTGCCAAACACAATGCAAATGCAATCAAATATAAATTTAGAAATACAACTTATCTTCACCCTTCAGCCCAAAATGGCCTAATTTTTTTATATGGGCTTCAAATGATAAAAGAGCATAAAGCTTAGTCAGCACGAAACTGGGCTGCATTTGACAATTAATTGTCACTTGTTAGTAGCATCAGAAAAACAAGTAATAATTCTTTAAGATTTCCTTCACAACCTGAGAATATAAGGAGGCAACTCATATATAAATGCAACAAAATTTATCCCCAGCTTACTCTCTGCCCAGCATCTGACTGAGGAATTTCATGTATTATCACAAATACTTGTTTTCCTTTTCCTCCTTGAAAAATTCAGAAAACTACACATATTTCAATCCTCGATGCCCTACAAATTGGGTAGATGGAGGTGGGGGACAGGCAAGAATGATTAGAAATCAAAGAATTTCTGTGATAAATCTAAATAAGTGTTTACTATAAAATCAGAACGTGCAATAATACACAAGAGATTCTTTCAAATGTTAAAAGAGATTGTTTCAAATTACCTATATTTAATTCCATCTACGACCCCTACAAGAATTGTATCATTGGTTCTGATTCCATTAAAGAGAGGCGACCCCAAGTGTCTTAACTCACAACTGCAAAAATATTACCTTTTGACTTCCTCTATTTCAAATTTGTGAAGTGCATTTGTTTTCCACTAAGATGCTGAAGTATCTTTAAAAACAGGTACTAATCTTAGTACTTTTCATATGTTAGGTAGAAAAAAACATGGTTTCACTTAGTCAATTAGAAGGCACCCAAAATTCTACAGGTCACCACAAAAATTTTTAAAAATCCAATACCAGTCAGATGTCAGTAAAATGAACTGTTCTTTAAACTCTAATGATCAACTGAAGCATCATCCAAGTAAAACAACACTATTTCAAGTAGTTACTATTTGAAGACTAAGAATTGAGTCGTGTTTCAACTCTTAAAATAATGTTACAGTTAAAAGTCAATCTTACTGGAATCCTCCTGGTAGTCACAGATACTGAAAAAATACACTAACATCAGTTGCCAAATATAATTTTTTCCTCGGAAATAAAATAGTTTCTGAGGACACATGAAGTTCGCTTATACTGTATACGGTCATTTGAGAATATTAAACCAAGAAATAAAAAGGGTTTTGTTGTTACATAGTTTGGTTTATTAAGTCCTAAGACTGAATTCTAAATCTTTACCGTGGGATTCCACATAACAAGCAAAGGATATTTGAAAATAAGCTTTAACAACAGATCATAGCCGTCTTCTAAATAGAAGTATTTACATTTTGATTCAGTTCTGACAGCTGTGTATTAAGGAAGTATAAACAGGCAAATATAGTAATAACAGCTTGACTGATAAAGAGAAGTGGAAGGATGGTCATTAAGATGGTTAATGGCATAATTGAAAACGAAATTCAGGCACACCGTCAGACTTCACATAACCAAAAGGTCGAAGAAATAGGATGAAATTTAAAAATACACATGTAAATATAAATCAAAAAGACAGCCATGTTCTTACAAAAAAAAAAAAAAAAGCGGGGGGCAGGGGGGGGGAGAAAGATCACAGACATTTTAACGCAACCGGACAGAAGAAAGGATTGCTTTATTCCTCCACTGTTTACTAAAATACTACCATTTCCAGCCAATACCTGGGCTTGAAAATTGCAGTGGCACTTAAACGCTGTCCTTTGCAACGTCCACCCAACAGGACGTTCCGCAACCTTCTGAATAGTAAATATTAACCTGAATAAAGCATCGTTCGTATATTTCTATGCTCACGTACCCATGGGAAAAAAAATTAAGACCTTTCTCCCATATATAGCCCTAACCCTTCTCTCCCCTCTTTTATTTACTGCCCTTGTCACGAGGTTAATGAACCCTAAAGTTATTTTCCTTCTCCCCATTAATGAAAGCGAAGGGGGAGGGGAAAGCAACAGCAGAGGGCAACCCAGACGATAGGAAAAACGGGAGATGAAAAATAGCGGCATTACTAGCTGGATGTAGGCTGAGAACTACCTGAAGGTCTAGCGTGAGGGGAACAATCGTGGAAGAACTACCCCCCCCCTTCAGAAATACTTTACCCCAAGACTACACCATTTTTCGTCTGTTTAATTTCTGCTTTTGCAGGGAGTGGCAGTTCTCACGGATGAACGTTCCCCGGTGCGCGCCTCCCTTCTCCCCCCGGGGTCCCCGGCCGCAGGGGTTTGGGGGCGCTGGCCCCGGCGCCGAATTTGCAGCGAGGCCCGGAAATCGGTCCCGTTAGAGCAGATTTCACCCATCAGGAATGCGCTCCGCCCCCGCCGCCTCCCCGCCGCGGCCGCCCTCCGCATAGACTGCTCCAGGGTCCGGGGACGTGCAGGAGGGGAGAGCTGCCTCGGCCCGTCACAACACCGCCTAGTCGGCCGCCGTCGCCCCAGACTGCCCAGGCCGGGAGGACCGGGCTCGGGGCGGATCCCAAGCCTCGCCTCCGCCCGCGCCGCTGAGAGGACGCCAGCGCCGGGTCGGGCGGGGGACGCGGAACCCGCCCGGGGCCTGACCCAGCCCCGCGCGGAGCAAGAGAAGGGGAGCCTATCCCCAGGGATTTCCGAATCTATTTTCGTCCGGGGGAGGGGCGCGAGGACAGTAGCCCGAGCGCCCCGGGTCGGAAACCGGAGCCGCCCCTGCCCTCCAGCTCTCGGGCGCAGCCTCCCGTACCCGCCCGTACCTTCAACTCCTCAGCGGGGCGGCGGGCGCAGGGCTGCGGGCGAGCAGGCCGATCTCCTGGCGGCGGCGGCAAAAGCTGGAGGAAGTACGGAGGACGATTCCTCAGACCCGCCGAGGCGCCTCTCAGCTGGGGCGGGGGGGACGGAGAGGAGGGGTCCCGAAAGCCGCTTTCCCCAACTCCTCCTCCGCAGTTCTGTCTTGACGGCTGTTCCCGGGAACCAGCGCTGCAACTGCCATTCTCCCCCTCCCTCAGCCCCCCGCTGTCTCCGCCCCCTCCTCCCACTCCTTCCTCCCGCCCCCACCTCGCCCCGCCCCTGCCCTGCGCACCGCCCGCGTGCCGTGCGTCATGGCGTCACGCCCACTGAGTCCGTCGCGGGCGGCTCTGGGACTCTGTCTTTCGCTTGCGCACGTTCATCCCGCGCCCGTCCACGAGCGCCCCGCCTGATACTCAGGCGGTCCGCTGTGTGTCCCCGGCGCCTCCTGCTTATCGCTGGCGCGGGGCCGTCTGCGGCACTTCCTGCCGCTCAGCCCGCAGGACTTGGCCCGGAGCGGGCCGGGCTGTGGGGCAGGTGTCTTTTCCAAGGACAGGTGGGGGAGGCTAGAGCTGCTCCCGAGGCGAAGAGAGATGCTGGCCTTGGGGACCCCGGCTTTCGGCGTTCCGCACGCCATTCTTTCCTTTGTGTTACGGTTCACTGTGAGATTGGCAGCGCCAGGGAGAGCAGGGCCAGGATGCTGCAGCGAGTTTCTGCCCCTGTCTGCGAGGAAATATCCTTCCCCGAGTGTGGCGACGCCCCCACCTCTTCGTTCTTTCAGAGTTAATAGACCGCATCTTTCCCCCGGGGCTGCCGGGAGCAGCACTTAGCCACAATTTAATACCATATGTGAGAGTGATATCACAAGTCGCTTAAGTATTCAGAATTCATAGTTCAGTCTTTTTTGATACATTCTGAATTACTTTAATCCAGCTTTATCTGTTCCATTCCCTTATATCCTTTAAGCCGGTCTACCCCTACCTTCTTTGAATTTTTTAATCTACACACAACTGGGTATCAGTTCTTCTTAGTTGAATAAACGCATTCATTCCATTCCTTCTTAGCTGATTTCAAGATTTAGTCTCTCTTTGGAATACTGAGAAACAGGAATGTGATAGATGCTGGACAGAATGTCCTTTTGCCATCTGTTACTTAACTAAATATATCACCCTATCAATCCTTGTTTTAGTGTGTCTAATTTAAATTAGAAACAAACCAAGGAACTGTAGTCTCTCAGAGGGTACTTAGTATCGTTGGTAACCCAGTAAATGTTTACCAATTAGAAAACTAAACAAGCTAGGTAGTTTAGGTCTAAGTAACTTTGACGAAGAATCTTGAAATAATGATGGGTATGCTTATTTTCACTTATCAGAAGTTTTTTTTTTTTTTTTTTGTCTTTTTGCTATTTCTTTGGGCCGCTTCCGCGGCATATGGAGGTTCCCAGGCTAGGGGTCGAATCGGAGCTGTAGCCACTAGCCTATGCCAGAGCCACAGCAACGCGGGATCTGAGCCGCGTCTGCAACCTACACCACAGCTCACGGCAACGCCGGATCGTTAACCCACTGAGCAAGGGCAGGGACCGAACCCGCAACCTCATGATTCCTAGTCGGATTCGTTAACCACTGCGCCGCGACGGGAACTCCTTTTTTTCAATTTTATTTTGTAAATGTCTCTTGCATGACTTCATTTTTTATTTTTATTTTTTGTCTTTTTGTCTTTCTAGGGCCGCACCAGCACCATAGGAAGGTTGCCAGGCTAGGGGTCCAGTCGGAGCTGTAGCCTGCCTATAGCAGAACCACAGTAACGCGGGATCCTAGCCGCGTTTGTGACCTACACCACAGCTCACAGCAAGGCTGGATCCTTAACCCACTGAGTGAGGCCAGGATCAAGCCTACATCCTCATGGATGTTAGTCAAGTTCATTAGCCGCTGAGCCACAACGGGAACTCCTATTTTTTTAAAATTATAGTTGATTTCACTTATCACAAGTCTTAAAGCTGCAATATGCATTCAAATAGCATTCAATAGCATTATTTGAAGGCAACCAACAGTATATTCAAATAATGTAATCAATGGGATACTTTAAGCCTACCAATAGTACAAGAATAGTAAGTTAATTGGATATATAGAATCTCACCCATACATGATATAATCTTTCTTGGGAATATATCAACATGTTGAACATCTCAGAACAGATGGGGCATTGGCTTGGAAGGGAGTTTTGAGTAAAATGGCTCTGCTGAGTGGAAATGGACTTGTATTCTACATAGTTGTCATAATTTCCAGAGATACCTTTTCCTAGTTTTCTTCTTGAAAACTGCAAGGATTTCCTATTCTTCACTGTAGCAATATAAATCTATTAAGAAACAATCTATCAAATATCTCACCTCAAGTATCTCCCACAGGCACTTCAAACTCAGCCTATCCCAGAAAGAATGTTATCTTTTTCTCAAAATTTACCTCTTTCTTTCACCCAGGCCCAATCCAGAAATCTAGGATTCTTCACAGGCAGCCTCCTTTTGATCAGTTCTAATTCATATTTAACCGCCAAGTTCTGCCTATTGTGTCTCCTAAACATCCCTGCATTGCCCCTTCTGTATCTTCCTTTGCCTTTGGGGCAGTGGTTTCAACTCCAGCTGCATGTTAGAATCTCCTGCAGAGCTTTAAAAAATGTTGATGCCCAGGCTGCATCCACCAATTAAATCAGGATTGCTGAGGATGGCACTCAGGTGTTAGTATTTTTTAAAACTCCCCTGGTGACTCCAATACATAGCCAAGATGGCAAACCACTGCTAGGGCCTCATCATTTCTCACTAGATTACTGCAGAAGCGTAATAATTGGCCCTAGGTGACTTAAATTTTGGCAGCCTTCTCCCTTCTTTCCCTACCCTCTTCTAATTCATTCAATTTCATAAATACTTATTGGATGTCTAGTATGTTGGGTGGAGGAGTTTGCGGTTATCGAATCTGTGGAAACGGCAATGAAAAAGGCAGACCTTGTTTCTGCTCCCAGGGTGCTTACATTTGGGGAGGCGGAGTTGAGGGAGACAGAACAAATAACAAAGACAGAAACAAAAGGAAATAAACTTACCAGAGTAACATGTAGAAGCCAGGGAGGCTGTTACTTTAGGTTGGGATCTCAAACTAAAGTCCACTCTTCTGACATTTGAGCTGGATTCTACAAGACAAGAAGGAAGCCAGTAAGTTAAAGGGTGGGGAAGGCAGAGGAGACAGCATGTGCAAAGGTTCTAGAGAGACAAACTTGCCAAGTTCAAAAGGCCGAAACAGCCTAAGAGGGAACATGATGTAAGTTTAGAGAGGTTAAGAGGGAGCTAGATTATATAAGACCTTTGAAGGTCATGAGGAAGAGAATTCTAAATGGTTGGGATGATGTGTTACAAGAAACAATAGATTTTTAAGTGGAGTGACACCCAATTCTTTGAAAAGGATCACTTTAATTGTTCTGCAGATCAGATTGTGTCAGAGCAAGAGTGGAAACAGGGAGAGCAGTTAGGAGACTACTACAGGAATCCAGGAAAGAAATCATAGTTCTTTGGACCAAGGTGGAGACAGAAGAGGATGGCTTGGAATTTGAGAGGCAGAATAGATACGACTTGCTTGGAGAGGGAATAAAAGAAAGAGAACAATGGTTACAATAATAACTACTCTTTATTGAATACATAGTACATGACAGGCACTGCTTTAAGTGCTTTATAAGTATTAGGCTGTTTAATTATAAGAGTCCCAAAAGGTGGGTGCCATTATTATCCTATTAACAAACTAAGATCTGAGGCTCAAGAGGGTAAATCATTTGCACAAAGTTATATAACTGGAAAGTGGCAAGGGGGGAGGGAATTGGACCACACAGTCTATCTGGCACCAGAGTGCCTACCCTACTCCCACCCCTACCCCAGGCCCCTCCATTGGTGACACTGTCAGTGAAAATTTCTTCACAAAGCTACTTACCACAAATGCTTTCTCTTCTCCTTTTGTCTCTCTCTCTCTCTCTCTCATGCATGAGCATCCACTTTTCTTTGTGCGTGCTATCTATGCTGCCTAGAATCTCCGCTCCTCACTTCTTCTCTGTCTGGCTCAATTTATCAATCTCCTCTGGCCCTTACAGGCCTTCTGTCTCCCTTAAACCCATCTTCTCTGGCTCCACAGTAACGCTGTGCTTATCTCTATCACCCTCTGTGTGAAGCACTTCGGTATTATTTGTAGGTCTTTCCCACAAATTTGAAGGCAGGTAGCTTAATGCCTGACACATAAGGAAGAGAGGAGGGAACCAAAGATGCCCAGTCCTGCACACTTGGCATGCCTTCCCTGGGCCATGGGAGGTACAAATGTGCAAATTATTGTCCCTGCCTTCAAGAAGCTTATAAGCCTGGCAAGGAACACACACATGGAAAAAAATCACTTGAATACAGGGGCAAATGTGTGATAAAGACATGTCGTAGGAGCACAGACAGGACAGTGGAGGCAGGAGGCTCAGCTTTAGGATTCTTTGGAAGAAAGGCAAGCAGGAACGAGAGCTTGGGGGCTTTGTTCTCCATCATCACTTAATGTGGCTTGGGACCTCATCCAGGGAAACTTGGGAGATTCTCAACTGCCACAACTGATTCACAGCAATGTGCTACTTCCTGACTTTCCACTCTTACCTGTCCTTAGGTGAATTCGCATACTGATTCCCAAGTTAGTTCTCTTCACTTCCTGGCTGGGTCACAGAAATTTCTTCTTAGATAGTTCCCTCCCTTTTCTCATCTATGAGGTTTCAGAGCCTGGGCTCCAGCTGCGGGACCTTGGCAATGTTACTAAACTCCTCTGATCCACAATGTCGGGCCCAGTATGTAAGGCTGTGAAGGCTGTGCCCTGCATTACCACAGGGGGTGTCATGGACATAGACCACATTGTGCATGGTGCCTTGTGGATGGGTACTTCACAGTGGCCCTCTCAACACGCCCCATCATAAAGTGGAGATGAAAATAGTGCCTACCCCAAATGGGTTATTCTCAGATACAGCACTTAGGCTTGGCACCTAGTAAATCATCAGTAAATATTAGCCACTATTATTAGGTAAAGGGAAACTTGTTAGAGTAGGAGATACTTCAGCTAGGATTTTTTTTTTTTTAAGGGCTGCTCCTGAGGCATATGGAGGTTCTCAGGTGAGAGATGGAATAGGAGCTGCACCTGCCAGCCTACACCACAGCCACAGCAATGCAGGATCTGAGCTTCATCTGGACCTACACCACAGCTCATGGCAACACTGGATCCTTAACCCACAGAGCAAGGCCAGGGATCAAACCCGCAATCTCATGGTTCTTAGTCGGAATCGTTTTTGCTGTGCCATAACGGGAACTTCATAGCTAGAATTTTAAATATGGGGTCATCTGTATCCTGGCTTGGGTGCTCCTCTTAATTGTTAGGACCAAATCGGGCATCTGGAGAGGGGAGGCCTTTGCTCTTCCAAATTGAGAACCTAGGCCTCTCAGTGGAAAAGTCCTTCAGCTGGCTGAAGGCTGAGTGGCTCCAATCCACCTGTCCTGCCTGCTCCATAACTCACACCTGACCTTGCACAGGGGACCCGGCACTGTTTCCTCCCCACAGCCCACCCAAGGAACTCTTCCTTGTGGGAAGGTCAGACTCCCAGAAGGGCTATTTAATCAGTCTTCAGGGTGATAGTTCTCAAAGTATATGTCAGAACCATCATTGCCAGAATCACCTGGGGTGCTTACTAAGATAGGATCCTGGGGGTCCTGAAATCTACTTTGTGTGCGTGTATGTCTTTTTAGGGCTGCACCTGCCGCATGTGGAAGTTCCCAGGCTAGGGGTCGAACGGGCTAGCACTATGAAATTTGTTGCTCTATTGACTCTCTCTGACAAAATCTGGAAAGTATTTTTCTTTAGTTTTAGCACCTGGAATAGCTCTGTTTCCCTTGTTTATTATCCATTTGTTTTGTCTTCTGGATACCCAATTGTGGAACTGACAGTATTTTCCTTGACTATGAGGAAGCTTAGAGCCATGTATGCAGTCTCCTTCCAGCCTGTGTATAAGATTGAACAGGAAGCACTTTACATACTTCACTTGACTCCTGACTTACATCCTCTGTTTCCATTTCTTCACTAAATTGAGATTTTTTTTCTGGTGTTATCTGTATCTGTAACCCACCTTCTTGTTGTAACAAGGCAGGTGTACAAAAATGTGTATGAACACATGCCCACAAACAAACTGGTACTGATTACTAGTTACATAACTGAGAGGGATTATTTTTAAACATACACAAGGAGTACTTGCTTCACTTACAAAATATAATATTAACAAGTAAGTGGCAGTGTAAGTAATGCTGGCTACAGTATTCTTTAACTACATTATTATCTAGAAAGTGAAGATTCCAAACAAAAGCAAACAAGTGATTAAATTAATTTTCAAGCTGAAATATTTTTAGCTGTGACCCAGAACCTTATACGAAATCATTTAATGAGGAACACGCACAACCAAAACCACGTGACCTAATTAGATAGCAATCAGGCATGTTTACCTTCATGGTGAAATCCTGTGCTATTGGAGATGAAGAAAGGGAGAGGAGGAGGAGGGCCATCAGGGGATCAGATTTGGGGATGTATAGTCCAGATAATAACGATGACCCACTAGGAGGAATCTTTGGCCAGAAGCATGTGGCCTATAATAGTCTCTAGACAAAGGTCCTTCCTGTTGTCCTTGATGATATCCCCCCGGGGGGGGGGGGGTGGCCCTGACACTGTCTCTGTGAGGATGTGGGTTTGGTCCCTGGCCTGAATCAGTGGGTTAAGGACCTGGCCTTGCCGCAAGATGTAGTGTAGGTCGGAGATGCTGTTCGGATCTGGTGTGGCTGTGGCTGTGGCATAGGCTGCAGCCAAAGTTCTGATTTGACCCCTGGCCCAGGAACTTCACTATGCTGCAGGTGTAGCCATAAAAAGAAAAAAAGAAATTCAGTTTAATGAAATATATATTTTATAACTAGTTTATTTTGGAGATTGCACTGAATTTATAAGACGTAAAGCTAGCCATTCTATGGATAGTATATGGAGTTATTTTATGAATAAATTGGGCATCTAGTTAAATCTGCTTCAGAAAAATTTTACCCTAAAATTATGGAGATAATGCTCTATATAGTGAAACCCGCTCTTTCCCAGCATGAATATACCTATTTATCTTTCTAAAGATGGAACTACTTTTTAAAATATGAAACATTTCAGAGAATAAGGTAACAAACTCATATAGCTCCTAATAAAACAAATGTTAACATTTTCTCATATTTGTATTATTTTTTTCTAAAGCAAAAGAAATGAGACATTATGAGGTGAAGCCTACTTTGTACCCTGTCCCCCATCCTATTCCTTTCCTCCCCAGGTAACTGTTATCCTAAAAGTTTTACATTTCTGGTCTATAGCTTTATCCTTTTACTACAAAAATGCATATTTACAAATAACATATTCAGTTGTTTTATGTCCCAAACATAGGGTTTACTAAACAAAATTTTTATGTAAATGATACTATAAATTCATATCATTCTGCTTTTTTTTCTTTCCATACAACATTGTTTTCAAGAGTTACCCATGTTGATGCATGAAAATCTAGTTTATTCATTTTAACTGCTATGTAAATGAGCATTCTTATAAATATATCTTTGCATATATGGGAGAGTTTCTCTGGGGTATATGCCTAGAAACAGAATTACTAAAGACACCCTTTTAAAAGTTTAAAAATAACTGTAGCCCGTCTTGTGGACCCCCCTCTACTCCATCTATACTTGTAGGTGTTAATATTCAACGGGTGAAAAAGATACATGTGTGAACTGTGATTTTTCAGAGCCCTTCCAGGTCTAGAAATACGACTACAGGCAGATAAATGCACATAAATCAAGTTCCATTTTATCTGTTTCCTCATCTTTATAATGAGAGTAATAAAAATACTTTCTTCTTAGAGTTTCCATGAGCATTAGAGAAAATAATGAATGTAAAGCATTTAGCACCGTGCCTGGCACTTAGGAATAGCTCAGTAAATACTAGCTATGATCAATTATCTCATTTTAAGACAAGTAGGTTAGATTCGATGCATTGGCTTTTATTTGAAGGTAGTCTGTCAGAGAAAAAGAGAATTTTAAGGAAGAAAAAGCTGCATTCCTCCTTGTAATACCATCTGGGGAAGTTTTATCTTTATGCTTTCCTTTTCCTTTCAAATTGTGTTTAACATTTTTGGCGGAATTTCAGCACCAAAATGGCAGGAAGATACAAAACATTTAAGCAGGGAGAAAACAGCGGGGAGAGGCAACTAAGTCTGAATTAAGCTCTGCTGGGAGCAGGCAGCTGTTTTGCAGGTGCCATCTTTTACTTTTTTCTGCCATTTGTGCTGTTCCATGGAATTGTCACTTCAGCTGCATGTATGCTGGCCAGGAAGCTCATCAGCAATGACTAAAAACAATTCTGTTTCTAGTATGGCTCCAATTTTAAAAATCCCATCTACCTTTGCCAGGGGAATCCCATCAGAAATGTGTTAGGAGCAGACATATTTAAACAGTTACTTCCTAGCAAGTGTGGCCAGGATCCAAAATGGCTGATTGAAAGTCTGTGCGATATAAAAAGATGGACAAGAGATGACATGTCATAGCTTGAATGCATCAATGATTATTTAGGGCTAGAGGGGAGAACTGAATCTTGTTAACTTGTTGAAATTTATACTTGGAGGTTGGCAACAACAACAACAAAAAAATCACAAGTTTAGAGCTGCAAGGACTGTGCCAAGTCAACATTCCTATCAACGATCAAAGAGCATAAGATTTTTAACTAGTTGGATAACTAAGCAAGGAAGAAAAAAATATCTGAAGTCTCAGGGCCAGAGACCTGTGTTCAATTTCAAATTAATTATTTCTAGGGCATTTATATCTTGTGACAAAAGCAAAAATTTTAAACAATGTATCTCAAGGACATGAGGGGAAAACTCAACAATTGTTACGGTGCTGTGATTTTGAAATGGCTTGCTTTTTTTCTTTTCATTTCTTTTCAGGGCCTTACCCACAGCAGGTAGAAGTTCCCAGATCCTTAACCCACTGAGCGAGGGCAGGGATCGAACCCACAGTCTCATGGAGACTAGACGGGTCCTTAACCCACTGAGCCACAAAAGGAACTCCTGAGATGGTTTTGTTTAAATAAAAATTCCCACACGCTGAAGTCATAATCTATTTTTTATATAACTGAACAGGAGGATGCCCAATCCAAGTTTCATACAATGTTGTTCCAGACATTACATGCCCTCTTTTAAATTATCTTCTCTGTGATAGATTCAGTGTTGAAGAGAAGGGAAATAATTTTGTAGCAAGCACTTTGGCATTTAGAAACATACTAAATCCCATTTGAGATATACTTTTTTCAGAAGTATAAATTCACAACACAGTCAAATCCAAGGATTGTATGACTAAAGCAGGTGATAAGAGCAAAGAGGTAGGTCTTTTGTTTCCATATTAATATTTCATGATTTATAGACCCAATAGGACCCAATAGTTTTTTTTTTTTCTTTTTCTTTTTCTTCCAATAGGAAAACAAACATAGAGTTTTTGTCTTCCTTTAAAATGAATAATGAGGAGTTTCCTGGTGGTCCACTGGTTAGGACAAAGGGCTTTCCACTGTGGCCTGGGTTCAGTCCTTCATCTGGGAACTGAAATCCCACATCAAGTGGCTACATGCCACGGCCAAGAAAAAAAAAAAAAAAAAAAGAAAAATGAACAATGGATCCCCTTGAAACACTGCATTTTGAGGACTTAGGAAATCTGGAGGAGAGTGGAAGTTCCTTTCATTCTCTTCTCCCTCCAACCTCTACTCCCACCTCACTCCCAACTCACAATGAGTCACTGTTTCTCTTAATCAGGCTTCTAACGTTACCTTTGCATCGATATGTCACAAGGGAAGAATTTCCAACCTGAGAATCCTAAATATATGAGTATATGTATTTGCCAAAGAAACAGCATGAACAAAAATTAAAAGCAAAGTAAAAAGAAGCTTATAAGAAGACATTTCAAGAAGAGATCCTAAGAAAATGAATACAAAATAGAAAATCCTAGAAGGGAAAATGTGTTTGATGCTGAAGGCAGAGAACTAAAACAGTGGATAAGTTTTAACAAAGGGTTTGCCTTTGGCACCTTCCAAAGAGGCAAACACACAGTAATGCTGGATTTTAACTTTCTCTATGGTGTCTACTAATTTGTTCCTCTGTTTGACCCGGCTTGCACCACGGTCTTTGATCCTGGTCAAACTGTGTCATTTCTAGTTCCTTTCCTTTCAGTAACTGGCCTCTGGCCAAGATGCCTATACCCAGGAATTGGCTCTGATTCTCTGCCCACATCAGCTCCAAACCTCCAGCCTATCCCCTGGGTCCTCAAGCCCAGGATTTACCAGCTCTTGGCTCCATCCTACTACATGGAAGATAAAATAGAATGCAGCTAACTGACAGATTTTCCCAAACATTTTTATCAACCCCAATATTGCGGAAAATATCTGGGGATATTTATGATGGAATATGTATCTGTGAGAATTATTATACACACAGCCAGATATTTATATACATTTATAGACACACAAAGTATGAATAGCTCATAATTTGAAGAGACATAACACAGGCTAATCATGCCTACCTTCTTTCTCCCCTTCCTTTTTTATTCATTTAATGAACAAACTGGGCCACAGGAATGTGGGCTACAAGACACGAGTCATATCTGAATATTCACAGAATTCAGAGTCAAAATTTGAGTTGGATGCCAAGCCTGTTACAAAGCTGTATACTACACTGGCGTTTTAAAGGGGCTCTTTGCCGAAAGCACTCAGAAGTGCTTGTAGTCTCGTGACCTTGGCAATCTATTGCTGCTTTCAGGCTGTCTCCACGCCTGACCCCATTTCTAGCCTGGCCTTCTTCGCCCTCGCATGCATACTAGACCCTCTTGTCCTCTCTCCAGTCCATTCTCTTGGTCACGCCAGTTCCCATCTGTCTGCTTTTCTGTTCTTGCTGCTGAACTGCAGAGAAATGCTGATTCGATTTAAATGCAAACCACCTAACCTCAGATTGTTAGCAACCCCATTATTCATTTCTTTTTGCTTCCTAACACACATAGCTGTTCCCAGCATCTCCCACTCTTCTAACTCCCTAATGGCCCTACTCTTTCATTCGTTTTATTCAATGAGCACTAATTGGGCATCAACAAGATGCCACGCGCTGTGCTAAGTGGCAGGTATTACAGGAGGGGACCAACCAGATCCAGTCCCTGCCTGAACGCGCTAACAGACAGCCCTGAAAGGGGAAAAGATAGCTTCTTGCCCTTCTTCTTTTTAATGTTTTTTATTTTTATTTTGCATTTTTTGCTGCCAACAGTGCAGGCCAGAGTTCCTGGGCCAGGGCTCAAACCTATAACACAGC
Organism: Sus scrofa; assembly: GCF_054392235.1. Lineage (NCBI taxonomy): Eukaryota > Metazoa > Chordata > Mammalia > Artiodactyla > Suidae > Sus > Sus scrofa. The sequence goes on along the minus strand of NC_139386.1, from coordinate 36,664,923 downwards.
AGTGACATCACAGGATCCTTAACCCACTGAGCCACCAGGGAAGTCCCACCCTTCTCGTTTTACTGGAAACATCCAGCCTAAGAGGAACCATCAACCCTGTCATCCCCCCTTTCTCTATATTGTTTCTCTCTGACTCGTCAAGGCTCTCCTACCTTTCCTCCGTTCTCAGAAGAACGGCCAATCTTAAATCCTTTCCCACGAGTTCTTGAATTCATTCCTTTCGTCTGTCTTGCAAAACCTTATTCCCCATCATTCTCAGTATTTTTTATTCTGAAATGAGTGCTATTTCTCTGAAATCCTTTAAACAGTCTGTATTAAATACAAAGCTGTACTTTGACTTTGTTTGATGAAAGAAATGCTGAGTACATTTGCTAATATCTTCAGATTCAGAATTGGCAGGGTTTCTTGGAATGCTGTCTTGTATTTTTTTCCTTTTGAAAGTTGTGTTCTGTCCCAAAATAATCAGCATAGGAGCCAGTGGATTGACATTCTTGGATCTGGTCTAAACATTCTGGTGACCAGTTCCTCAGCAGATATGTCAGCATTACTTCTTTTTAAATGATTTTGTTTGGATTGCCTTCCAGGTACTTTCTATTTTGCTATGAAAAAGTCCCACACATCTAAGCTTGGTTTTTCCGTTTTGAATCTTCGACTGGCTAGCAAATAAAATGAAAAATTACTTTAATTTTCTGATCTACTAATTTTAGACTGGTAAGGAAGATTGTTTCAGGATCTAGGAATTCTCATAAGATTTCCTGTTAGATTTTGTAATTACTCCTTGTACACTATTTACTGCATTGATTCAGTAAACCTCTCTCCTCTAGGTGACATCATCCAGTATTTATTGTGGTCGCAGCCTGGAAAATCCTGAGGGTATGGTCCCTCAATTCCAGCATCTTATTTTTCGGAGAGAATGTGTTAGAAATTTCACCTGAAGAAAAATCTGGTTCCTCTTTTTATCTATTATTATTTTTGTTTAATTTTATGGCTGCACCAGCTGCATATGGAAGTTCCCAGGCTAGGAATTGAATCTGAGCCACAGCCTTGGCAACACGGAGTCCTTTAACCCACTCCCTTGAGCCGGGGATCAAACCCACACCTTCGAAGCAACCTGAGCCTTGGCAGTCAGATTCTTAACCCTTTGCGCCACAGTGGAAACTCCTGGTTCCTCTTTTTATTCATTTATTTATGTATTTATTTATTTAAAAAAAGGTTTTTTAGGGCCACACCTGTGGCACATGGAAGTTCCCAGGCTAAGGGTCGAATCAGAGCTGCAGCTTCCAGCCTACACCACAGCCACAGCAACTGCAGGATCTGAGGCTCATCTACAACCTACAACACAGATCATGGCAACAACGGATCCTTAACCCACTGAGTGAGGCCAGGGATTGAACCTGCATCCTCATGGATGCTAGTTGGATTCTTAACCTGCTGAGCCACAATGGGAATTCCTGGTTCCTCTTTTTAAAATAATACAAAAAGGACATCGCCCAAGACAAGTTTAGGACTGATGGTTTGGCTTTACCATTGCTCTTCAAGCCAGCATTTCTTCTTCATGGACACAGAATATGTGTCTGGAAGCACAAATAAATCATCCCTTTATTGCTATGTACACAATTTGACAATGAGCTCTTATAGAGATTTGTAGGAAAATTGAGAAATAAATCCTGACAAACAAGTAGGTACTTTGAAAATGTTTGAAGTGTAACTCCAACATTGTAGTGAGAGTCTGAGGCCTCAGTCCTTCTTTCAGGGTGACTGCATTGGGTTTTGAATGCATGCATTGCAGGAGACAGGGTGAGAGGGCAGCTGGCATTTACACCTGGCATAGTGTACCCCGACCCTTTTCCTCAGGTCAGGGAAGAGGCTCCTCTTTTGACCACACCCTCTGTGTCATAGTTACACATTTTCTTTAATAACCATAATCGGCACTTTCCTTGAGCTTCAAGGACTTAGCATCTCCTGGTGCAGAAACACAAGCTGATAAGAGGAGCCAAGAAGGCAGTGGAGATGATTTGAAGCAAAGGAGGTAGCCTCTGTCAAGGAGAGGTCAGCAGTCAAAATCAAGTCCTAGGGAGAAGGTGAATGTTAGTTCACTTTGGAGCATCTATGTGCAAAGGGTCTAGTGTGAGGGGCCTGTGTGGGAAAAGGCTTCTAGATATTAGCTTCTTAAGACAAGTGGGTGTGCAAACCTTAGATCGAGGAGGACTTTCCAGATTCCAGAGGCAGATGGATAGCCTCTTGAAAAATGTCATCTATGAACCAGATGAGGGGTTCATAAGGAATTCAGGGAAAAAATAAAACGGGCTTTAGTTCCAGTTAAGGGTTGGAGCAGGGGGATATCTAGGAATTTGGGACTTGGGTTGCAGGCTTATCAGATAGTTTGGCCACATGGTGATGATTTTAGGGTTCTGACAGCTCTACTCTAAACACGGGCCAGATATGACTAGTTCCAACTCCTTCTGGATCTGACCTGACTGGCCATGAGTAAGGGGGTGGAACAACTTACTGGCACCAGTGTCCACTTATCTAGAACGGTGGGCACAACCTGGCAGTGACTGACCTGAAGCACAGGTCAGAGCTGATTATCTGATACACACACATAGACACACAGCTATGGGACAGAAAGGCTTCCCACTTAAGAGTAGTATAGCATATGCCTAAGGCATCAGCAAGGAAGAGAAACCAGATTATTTAAGAATCAGGCATGAGAGCTAGCCCAGGCATATGCCAAAAGACCAGCTGGGTTAATGGATGCCAGAGGGTTCTTCTTTTTTTGCAGCAAGGTCCACAGGCTTTATACCACCTGGTTATAAAGAGTCACAGTTTGGCAGGGCAAGAAACAGGCTGTAGTCAAGAAGAGATTTGAAAGAAAAAATTGGGAAGTTCCATTCTTCTGGCTCAAAAAAAAAAAAAACAAACCACTTGCATAGTTACAAAAAGCCTGACCTGGCAACATTTCATGTCCAAAAGGACCTGGGATTTTATTGGAAATGAGTTCAAAATGAGTAGCGTTGCAAAAAAAAAAAAAAAAAAAATAGCCAATGAAATTTAAGTTGCATTAGTAAAGTATGGTATGCAGATAAAGGGAGGCACTAAGGATAAATAGAGACAGACATACATAAATCAGCATAAATCCTGAGAAAGACATTTAGGCTATAGAAAAAGCTGGAAACCATGTCTCCAGATATTTGATCAAAAGAACTGGTTGTGCTTGGCTGAAAGAAAAAAGACTGAGGCTGGAATGTAAGTGCCTTCCAGAGCTTTAAGGATCATCCAATGGAAGGAATAACCTTGAGGTTCGTTAATCCAGAGGGCAATCTGAGAACCAGATTTCAGCTCAATGAAAAGCAGACATTTCAAAGAATTAAAACTGCACAAGAATATCATTAAATACTTTTCAAAATCATGAACTAGCCATGATGAATATGTCCAAGTAGAATTCGAATGGTCCTGTAAGGGATCCTAATTTGTGCGAACGACCTGGGGCAGGAAGGCTCGAAGAAGACAGTAGGAGAGCTGCCTTAGGTGGCCTCCACCACCCTTCCCAGCCCTAGGCGTCCCTAATTCTTCTTTGCCACCAGTGTTTCCAGCTGAACATCTTCCCTTCCCATTTCTTCCAGAGTTTGCTCCTGTAATTATCCCACCTTCTCTAGGGTCTTGACTTTTTGTCCCCCTCCAAAAATTCAATTTTTATTCTTAAGCCAAAGAACAATGGTCATTTAATCTTTTATTTTTGCTTAGAGTGGAGTGCTATTATTGTTTTTATTTGTCCAGCATCTTTGTGTTCAGAAACAGCATCATGATTTCCTCTGGGGACTATCTCTCCTTAACTCTTGGTTCATAAGATTAAAGTTGTGTTAACCCTTTAGGGGTGATTACGTGACCCTTGCCTGGTCTACTAGTACTTTGAAGAAGATTATTTCAGGGATGAGCATGGGATTCCAGTTGTCCAGAAAGTATCAGTTCTAATTTTTTTTTTTTTTTTTTTTTAACTAGGACTATTAGGAACTGCTGGGGCCACTTATTCGTTCATTGTAAAACTGGAGTTGCCAGAAGCCAGCATGTGTAAAGAGCCTACAAGAGAATAAAGCCAGCACAGAAAAGCGGGTGTGGGGGTGGAAAAAGAAAAAGAATATCCTGATGATATTGTTGAATCTCTGGACTTTCCAGTTACACAAGCCAATAAATTCCTTCTCTGGTTTAGATCTCTGTCTCTTGAAGCCAAAATAGTCTGAACAGTATGTTTGGCCTTTCAGTTTCTTTCTCACTTCCCTCATTCATTCTTCTCACTCCTTTGCATGGTGTCTAGGGCCCCACCCACCTCCCCAGCTTCCTCTCCACAGCCCTCTTCGACAGCGCTGCAGACAAACAGGGCGGGTAGAGCAGGGGAAGGCTGGTTCTGAGCCAGTGCTTCTGAAGTCTGATGCCCTGGCAACATTTTTGCAAGGTACCTTCTTCTCACTCCTAAATGCCTTTCTCTCTGAGTCTTCCTTTCACACCAATCTGTTTCTCTCCATGGCTGCTCCATTTTTCTAATCTATTCCTTAGATTAGAATCCTGGTAGTCATCTAAGATGTATTGATTAAGCTCCTCCCCTCCAGGCGAGATGTTGGTGATTCGACAGGGAAATCAGTGTTGACAGCCCCTACAACCTCAGGCTTACTGTCTAGGGTAGAACAACTAACGAATACAGCTCTATCTGAATCACAACTTGGAGAGGAGCCAAGCAGCTGCCCTTTTGAACCTTGATTTTATACCATGCAGAAGAGCTATTTTCATACTCTTAATAGTCACATTTCCCCATTGTAGATATGACACAAAATTCAAAAGGATCATAAGGATAGAGTGAAAATCCTCTTTTTTTACCTCTGCCTTGGTTCCCATGGTGCCCCTTCTTCAAGCAGCTATCATTACCAGGGTCTTATGTATCAATCCAAAACAAGTTTGGGAACCTACAAGCAAACGAATAGCTATGCTCCTCACCGCCACCCCTTTTATAGAGTGGGAATCTTTGCACCTGGCTTTTTTAGTCAACGACATATCTTGGAAAAATGCTGTATCGGTATCTACAAAGGCCCATTGTTCTTTTTAATGAATGGATAATATTCAACTGTACAAATACACCCTATATTATTTAATAGTTTCCCACTGAGATATCTTAGGTTATTTCCAATATTATGCTTCTACACATAAATTTGCAATGATTAGCTGGGTTATATATTATTTCATATATATTGTGAACTATCTGTAGCATAAATTCCACAAGTGGAATTGTTGGGTCAAAGGATATGTCTATATTTTCCATATTGATTTTTATGGCCCACTTATCCCCCAGAGTATCGTATGAATTAACAGTGTATCAATCATGTTGAGTGCCTGTTTTCCAACAACCTCTTTGACAAAGTCTATTATCAAACATTTTCTTTGCAATTCTAAGTGAAAATGTGATCTCATTTTCATTTTAACTTGCATCTTTTATTGTGAGTGAGGTTGAATATCCGCTTGTGTTTAAAATCCACTTGCATTTCCTTTTCTAGAACTATTTGTCATGTCCTTTGCCCATCTTGATATTAGGTTGTTGACCTATTGATTGGTATAAGTTCTTTATAATTTTCAGAAAGTAGACTCTTTTGCCATATGTGTTGCTTTTTTTTTTTTTCTTCTAGATTGCTATCTAAACTTTCATTTTGTTTAGGGGGTCTTTTTTTTTTTTTGCTTTGTCTTATTTATTTTTGCCAAGAACATGACAACTTTGAGTCTTCTCTCTTTTTCATCCTCAGTATATTGCTAGTTCTTAAAATTTGTTCCTTCTTACCATTTCTAGATGGGAAAAGAGAATGGATAAACCATCCATACAAGTGGCTAATAAGGACATAAAAAGTTCAACCTCACCAATTAAAAAGAAAATACAAATTAGATTTCATTTTTCACTCCAGCAAATTAGAAAAAAATAATTAGATTGAAACCAACATTGATATATTCTGTTGGCAGAAGTGCAAATTACTTTAATGCTTTGGAAAGCAAATTCTCAGTAAGTACCAAGAGCTTTAAATTAAAAAAAAAAAAAACACAACTTTATTCAGTAATGGCATATCTAGGAATTTTTCCTGTGGATATAATCACCAAGATGGATGGATTAATGCATGGAGATTCACTTCTACCCAGCACTGTTTTAACAAGGGAAGAAGTGAAAAAAATTTGAAATCCATTATCCTATAGTAAATAACAGTGCATCCATATCAATAAAGGCAACACAGCTACAATAGTAAAGCTTAAAGCTATTAATGACATAGAAAAGTTCTTACATATGTTATCTTTAAGATGAGCTACAAAATTGCTTAGACAGTGAGATCACAACCACATAAAAATATATGAGAAACTGGAAAGAAACATGTCAAAGCAGTGGTTACTTGTGTTTAGAGAGATTATGCATTCTTTCCTTTTTCCTTTTCTGTGATTTCTCAAATTTTATAATATGCATGTATCATATAGTCTGATAAAAATCAAAATAAACACATACAAAAGGAATGGAAAGCTGCTTCTAGGATTTACTCTTTTTCTTTATCTGTTTCTATTACCACACAGGTCTTCCAGTTTTTGTTTTTGTCTTTGTTTTTCTCACAATGGAATTCTTGCAGCAATCAGTATTACCCAGTCTTGCTAGTCCCCTCCACCAGCCTCCTCCAACTGTTGAATTACTCAAAAAACACTGCCTATCACTCACTGCTGAAGATCCTGGGACAGCGTCCCTATTGCATGATGTCTAAACGACTTGGGCTGGTAAGCAGCCCTCTATAACTTGGCCCCCACTCTACTTAAATCATCCAAGTGTACTTCCTACTAGTCCCCGAAAATATCCTGCACCCTCAAAAGAGTGATCTCATCACGGTTGGTGCCACCCCATGCCCTTCCTTTGACGCTGTTCAATCTGTTCACTGCTCTTATAGCTGCCTTTCTCAGGTGCCGTGCCCGTTGTGCCCAGATCTTTCTCACCCTCGGACCGTCTCGTCTCCCCTAGGCCAACCATCACCTCACCCTTGGCTGAACTCTCAGAGCACGTCCTTTCAGTCAGAGCCACAAAGTGATGTTTCACAGCTCTGCGACCTTTTCTTTTTTTTTCTTTTTTTTGCCTTTTTGCCTTTTTGCCTTTTCTAGGGCCGCTCCTGCAGCATGTGGAGGTCCTCAGGCTAGGGGTCCAATCAGAGCCGTAGCCACCAGCCTACACCATAGCTCACTGCAACGCCGGATCCTTAACCCACTGAGCAAGGGCAGGGATCGAACCCATTACCTCATGGATTCATTAACCACTGCACCACAACAGAAACTCCATCTGTGACCATTTCTTGTTATGTTCCTGTTGACGTCCCCAGCTGTTCTGAAAGCTCTGTGAAGGCAGGCAAAGCTCATGGCAATCTCCTCGTCTCCTCCCCCTTGGTTTCCACACAGTGCAGAGCAGAGGGCAAGGCCTGGCCAACTCCCAAGAAGGCTGCAGTGACGAGCAGGTTTCGGGCAATGTCTTCTTTTCCCCTTTTCTCTGTTCTTGCTGGAAGCCTCTCTTCTGAGGAAGGCCTGCCTCCTCAGGGGAAGAAGCAAATTAGAAGACGTCCTCGTGGGGATTTAACCCTGGCTTTTGAGGAGCTTTAAAAACATGCTGCTTGCCTTCTCCCATCCCCATCCCCACCCCTGAGGTTTAGGATCAACTGGTCTAAGACGAGACCAGCATGGATACATGTTCTCAAGCTCCCTCACTGATTCTAAAGGTTTCCTTGGGTCCTACTCCTTTCAGGCTTCAGCCCTTTTGGCACGCACCCATTCCAGCACTTTCCTGTCTTGTTTCCAGTCAGGAAGTCATCCTAGAACTGGCCAGAGACTCCAAAGAGACGGACTTTAGATAAATCCTTTGGCATCAGCTACAGCCTTTGTTGTTTTTCGAAGGTGTTTACTTTCAAATTGACAGCTCTCTGCCTTGGGGCCTGCTCTGAAGATTGCCTTGCCTGGGTTGGCTTTCGGTCTAGGGCCCAAAATAAACTAACAGATAGACGGACCAGAATTAGAGTAAAAACAAGCTCAGACCCCACCCCTGACCCCAAACAAAACACTGTTGTTATATAGCACTGCAAGCCAAAGGAAGCAGTTTGTTTCACATGGAAATGCAATACATAATTTGCATGACAGAAGAACAAAATATCAAAGAAATAGAATATATACGTACAAAGAGGAAAATCTCAACCATTATAAAAATTCTACTAAGGGAGTTGTCATGGCTCAGTGATTAATGAATCCGACTAGCAACCATGAGGTAGCGGGGTCGATCGCTGGCCTTACTCAGTGGGTTAAGGATCTGGCATTGCCATGAGCTGTGGTGTAGGTTGCAGACGTGGCTCGGATCCCGAGTTGCTGTGGCTCTGGTGTAGGCTGGCGGCTACAGCTCCGATTAGACCCCTAGCCTGGGAACCTCCATATGCTGTGGGAGCGGCCCAAGAAAAGGCAAAAAGACAAAAACAAAAACAAACAAAAAAAATTCTACTAGGGTGTTAGTACATATCTCCCTTATTTATATAATAACAAAACAGGAGCAACTGTAATAATAATCAATTTTTAGCACTCACTATGCACCAGGTACCCATTTGAAAGGTTTTACTTGGATTATTTCATTTAATCTGACAATGCTACGGGATACATATACTATTACTACCCTCATTTTATAGATGAGGCAATTGAGGAACTGAATTACTAAATAATTGGATAGCTGATAAGTGGCAGAGCCAGGATTAGAAAACTTTTGGAGCTTCTGTTTTTAACTTTGCAGAACTAGTTCCTATTTTACTAAAAAAAGGAGGGTTTTTTTTTTTTAATAGACCATTCAAGAGTTCTCAAACACTTGAATACACATTAAATATCCTCTGTTATTTTTAACCTTCATAATTTTCAGTGGAAATTCTTCTAAAGTGTGCTATACACATCACTGACTCCTTAGATAGAGGACACTGAATTTAACCTTTTCTTAAAGATTCCATGTTGGTATCATAGATTTTATTTGAGGAGGTTAAATGGAACCTCACTCTCTCAGGCTTGTTAAGGTTTCCAGAGTGAAGTCACTCAGACTCACTGCACTGAACAATAAAGGGGTCCTCCTGGCCCTCCATCCCTTTTAAATGTAACTGCACTGCTCATGGCCCCTGCCTAGGTGTCAGCCCCAGACAGTTGTGCTCTGTTCTCCATGGCCTTGCAGCTTCTCAGCCAAGGCTGATGACACCCACTGGACTCCTGACCTAAAGCAACCAAGCTCTAGGCTGGCTGGCAGTCCCCAGCCAGAACCAGAGGGAAAAGTTTAACCCCAACTGGACCATGTGGTTCAGGTTCTTCCTGTGGAGATTTTGAGCTGGGAATGACTGGTTAGCTGTGAGAAGCCATGAGGGAGAATAAGCCAAAGTTATGAGGAAGGAGGCATAATCATGATAAGCAGAAGCTGTGAGGTAGAAACCAAGTAGAGAACAAGAGTCCGGAGTCTAATACCTGCAGCAGGGGGCGGGGTATGCAAATAAGGTACAAGGGCGTGGCGAAGGTAGCCCGCAGGGCAAAGATCCGAGTGACTGCCAAGTTCATGCCTCACCCAAAGACTTTGGAATTCTAAATGTGAGGGCGCCACACCGGCCAAACAGTTAAGTCTGCAGGTCGCAATAGGTCAAGAGCTGGCAGCTTACAAATTCCAAAGAGGGGATGAGGAAGCCGGTTAGGGGAGGCAGAGAAGCGGCAAGACACTGCTAGTAGGCGCAGCCAGGGGGGAGAGCTGAGGCCCATAAATAACTGATCGCTGAGGTGACGATGTGCAAACTCCCGATGCTGAAGTCCTGGGGTAACCTTGGATTCTCAACGGTGTCCTGGTTCCAGTCTTCTTGAGGTCTGGCTCCGCTACAGCGCCTGTCCTTCCAGAGGCTTGGTGATTTGGCCTTTGGTGGTTCCCACGAGGCCCTGTGGGGCTGAAGTCCTTGTTTTCTTCATTCCTTACAACTCCTTCCCCTAATATTAGATGTAACTCGAGCCATTCCTCGGAACCAGAAGAGCCTGACAAAAACACCCTCTACAGCCCAAGATTGCTCTTTTTTTCCCCTTTGGAATTATTGTTCTCCTATTTATAGCTTTTCTACTTCCTCCTTTGCTGCTAGGCTGTCAACCATGGCTTTTTATGGCTAAAGTGTGCATGCTTCTACTAGCCATTCTCTGCTTGTTACTAAGGCCACTTGTAGGTGTGGACAGAGATCTGGAAGCTTGGTGGGAATTTTTGAAAAATTAAAGTAACCAGGCAATTAAAGAAGCGTAAATTTTATGGTATGAATTATATCTCAGTAAAGCTGTTATAAAAACTAAATAAGCAACAAAAGCTTCCTGGTGTCACACAAGCTTTAGTAGGTAGTATTTTGGAAGTGTAATTTGACTGTTCAGATGCCTTTCTTGTTTACCTTTGGCTTTAGTCCAATCAGTGAATGGCCTATTAAAGTATCCCTTGATTCTCAGGAACCAAAACGCACTGGGGATGACCCAAGTAAAGATTTTATTTTAAGACATTAATCAGAACTCAACTGAAAGAAGTACGCAGGGTCAGAGAGCTGCTCTCTCATTCTGCTGTTCTTTCCCTCCTTCCCTCTAGCTCTTTGGTTCCTTAATTTCCTTTGTCCTTGTTTCACAGCTGCTCCATCTTCCTCTCTGCAGATGAGCTATTCTGTGTCCTCATAAAGTTTTCAGTTTCTTTTCCTTCATAGCACTGGCTGGCACATGGCTCTGGGCTGCCATGCTGCCAATTTTGGCAACAACTCTTCATGACCTTGCATCTTCGATGCCAGCACTCTCCAGTGCAGCCTCTGGGTCTCTGAGAGTGTAACTAACTCATGGGGGCCAAGTGTCTGTCCCTGGTCAAGGGAGCTGGTCAGAGAACGGGGCAGGACTTCTCCTTAAGGGATGTTCTTCCTGTCTGCAGGCAGCAGGCTCTCTGAGGAGGTGTTGGTGGGGAGGGGGAATGATCTGTATTTCAACCAGAGTGAAATTCCTAAATCTCTGAGCCCTAACAGATAATGTGTTATTACATATTTATATTTCCTCCATTCAATGCTTAGTGTCCTGCTAAAAAACTCAAATATTATTTACTGAAACAATAAACAATTCTTTTTTTTTTTTTTTTTTTTTGGTCTTTTTGCCTTTTCTAGGGCTGCTCCCACGGCATATGGATGTTCCCAGGCTAGGGGTCTAATCAGAGCTGTAGCTGCCGGCCTACATCACAGCTCAAGGCAACGCCAGATCCTTAACCCACTGAGCAAGGGCAGGGATCGAACCTGCAACCTCATGGTTCCTAGTTGGATTCGTTAACCACTGAGCCATGATGAGAACTCCTAAACAAGTTGGTTGTTGATGATTGCCTATCCCCATCTGGAGGTAGAAGACCTAGCCTAGTCAACAGGCATCCTCTTGGTTTTCCTTCATGTATTAATACAAAAAATATTAAAGGCAATTCTTCCCTTCACCTCTTTCCTGTCGTCTCTCAGGATCCTATTACTCCAGTATCTTTGCAAAACTTTAGTTCATGTTCAACCAAACATAACGAAAATTTAATATTTAACAACATAGCTAAAAATCATGGCTGATGTTTCAGGGAAAAGCCACTTTAAACTCCACATTGCATTGACACAGAGATGCTTTCCTGTCTGAGAAGCTGTCACAAATGTAGTGGTGATTTGATGATTTGTCTAAAGGCACTACTTTTATTTATTTATTTATTTGTTTGTTTCTTAAGTCACTGTTTTTAAAATCACGTTTCCTTGCCTTCACGAAAGTATGAAATAATTATGAGTCAATCAGGGGTGGAAGAGTGTATTATTAGATTTTCAAAAGATGCCAAGTGGTGGAGGAAAGTCTTCTCCTAGGCCAAGATAAAAAATAGTTTTATTTTAAAAACAATATAATGCAAAATGAAGGTACCTTCATTTTCGGTCGAACATCTGAATGGCACTGAAGAGTTTTCAAACATTTTTCTCATGCATGGTTGAACTTAATATTCAACATAACGTGGTGAGGTTGGTTGTATCATTTTACTAGTTGGAAAACAGGCTCAGGAAGGTTACATGACTTGTCCAAAGGCACAGTACTATGTGGTCCAGATAAAAAGTAGTCTTTTTTTTTTTTTAATGATTTTTCTTTTTTCCATTATAGTTGGTTTATAGTGTTCTGTCAATTTTCTACTGCACAGCAAAGTGACCCAGTCACACATACATATATACATTCTTTTTCTCATATTATCCTCCATCATGTTCCATCACAAGTGACTAGATATAGTTCCCAGTGCTATACAGCAGGATCTCATTGCTTAGCCATTCCAAAGGCAATAGTTTGCATCTATGAACCCCAGATTCCCAGTCCATCCCACTCCCTCCCAAAACTAGTCATTTTATATTCTAAATCTTGTGGATTTTGTATGTTACTTGGCTCTCCCTTTACTTGGTCCCTAAGAATTTTGGAGTGGGGTGGGGTGTGGGGTTGGCAGGTAGGCATCAGTTAAGTCCTGTATCTAAGTGTTTCAAAATCCGCAAATTCTCAGTATAATCCAGATACATTTTTCTAACTCCAAGGCCCATATACTTGATGACCTAACAAAACTACCACCCAATTATGACAAATGGAAAGTGAGAGATTCAGGGTTACCACAGCTTAAGACAAAGTTTGACTCTGTCCCTCACAGCTGAAATCACATAGGCTATTTAATTCAGCTTTCTAACTCTTTCTAATTTTATCAGAGATGTAACCCTAATTCTTGAGATTAAAACAAAAGATAAATCTCTAATGAAACCATTCTTGGAAAGAACAACTTTCAATGCTATCCCGAGAGCAAATTAGTTCCCTAAGTGAGACGGTGATTGTGTGGTTGTGGTGGTTAGGATGCTAGCCTACCTTATTATTTTTTTTTTTAAAGGAGAAATGTGCATTTGCTGTTTATGCGTAAAGTGATCCTACTACCTATCCAAAGTGTTATTGCATCATTGGAGTAGGTGAAACCTAGAAAACCCTCCTCAGCAGTTCAAGTTACTCTAGCTTTAGGAAAAACATGCAAATGATGGAGCTTTTAAAAATAGTTTCTCATTCATATTTTCCATGAATATGATTTGTTTTTCCCTCTATTAAATCTAAAATGAGTGAGATTTTGCTGCATTATTTTTTATACAAAAGGCAGACATTAGATTGGAATTTAGGTCCTTTGTCTGCACTATTCACTCAATTGTGTTTGTTAATATTACATTTGGTGCTTATAACAGGATTCTCAGGATTGTGCCAAGCAGAGGAATTCTAATAGTTCTTAAAGAGTATGAGCATGATATAATCCACATGGAATAAAATACCAAGAAACAGGAGCTCCCGCTATGGGGCAATGGGATTGTCGGCCTCTTGGGAGCGCTGAGACACGGGTTTGATACCGAAGCAGGGCCCAGTGGGTTAGGGATCCGGTGTTGCCACAGCTGTGCTTAGGTCGAGACTGCTGCGCAGATCCGATCCCTGGCCAAGGAGCTCCATATGCCACAGGGCTGCCAAAAATGAAACAACAACAACAACAACAACAAAAGAAACAAAGGGCACCTACCAACACATGAGTTATTTCTATTTCTAATTCTTTTTTTTTTTTTTTTGTCTTTGCCATTTCTTGGGCCGCTCCCACGGCATATGGAGGTTCCCAGGCTAGGGGTCGAATTGGAGCTGTAGCCGCCGGCCTACACCACAGCCACAGCAACTCAGGATCCGAGCCGCGTCTGCAACCTACACCACAGCTCACGGCAATGCCGGATCCTTAACCCCCTGAGCAAGGCCGGGGATTGAACCTGCAACCTCAGCGTTCCTAGTCGGATTCGTTGACCACTGAACCACGACGAGAACTCCTCTCTTTCTAATTCTTAGTTCTTTATGTTGACTATACTCCTAATCTCCTTGCTTAGCGGCACTTAAGACCATGTTGGGAAGAAACATAGAGACATTCAGTCAACATTTTAGAGGAAAGGAAAACAAGTTCAACTGATAGAAAGGGGTGAAGGTGTCAGAATTGCAGTTTGGAACAGAGAGGAAAATTGAGATAAACAGAGGAATGGCAGCATTCACTTTCTGTTAAGGTGGTACGAGGAAGAAATGAGAAAAGTTATTTAAAGAAGATCATAAGGTTTGAGAACCGTGACTGTAAAGAGAGGTAGAAAGTCCCCCTTTCATGAGTTTGTGAAAATGTGAATTAAAGTAAAATGTATGACAACTAAACAATAGAATTACAAGTTCTAAAGGAAGATTCTATTCCTCTCTGTGTGTGTATGTGTGCATATGCTTCTTAGATATAATCTTTGATAATCATGGTTCTAACATATTTTTTTTAGGGCCACACCTGCAGCATATGGAAGTTCCCAGGCTAGGGGTAGAATCGGAGCTGCAGCTGCTGGCCTATACCACAGCCACAGCAACGCCAGATCTGAGCCACGTCTGTGACCTACACAACTCATGGTAATGCTGGATCCTTAACCCATTGAGTGATGTAGGGAGTTGAACCTGCGTCCTCATGGATACTAGTTGGATTTGCTATTACTGAGCCACAACGGGAGCTCCCATGATTCTAGTATTTTACTCAGAGTCTCAATTTTGCATTTTTCCATTACAATGGGAAAAGAATTAATCAGTTGAAATCGAAAAAGCATCTGAGGAGGCTAATGGTCTACTTTTTTCTGACTCTCGTGGTTGTACTAAGTTTATAAGACTAATGCTTCTTATTACTATTATCAACACTTTTATTTATATTTTATACTCTTGTAATAAAATAATGGCAAAATGCATTAAACTATTTGAATATTTGTCCAAACAGTGTGAAGCAGAGAAGAGGGTGACATATTTGAGACTGACCTGTGTCCTACCAGCCAATTCCCCTCTCTGACCTCAAATAATTTATCAATTGGAACACAGAGGGTCTAAGTTCAGCATATGGAGGAAACCTAGGAGCATCATCTAATACAGGACTGTGGATTGAAATCAAGAAAGTCAAATACATAGAAGGCCTAATGTTGAAATTACTTTTTCCAGAAATATTTGTAACGGGAGTTCCCACTGTGGTTCATCAGGTTAAAGATCTGACATTGTCTCTGTGAGGATGTGAGTTCAATTCCTGGCCTCCCTCAGTGGTTTAAGGATCTGGTGCTGCTGCAAGCTGCAGCGTAGGCCACAGCTACAGCTCCAGTTGGACCCCTAGCCCAGGAACTTCCATATGCTATGAAAAGAAAAAAAAAAAAAAAAAAAAAAGACAGAGAGAGAAATATTTGCAATGTATTTGGGTGTATACCAATAAGAAAAGCAAGAGACTAGATAGAAGAAGGATTTTTTTTTTAAGTATAGGGGAAAGACAGTAGAAATTCAGTTAAACTAAGAAGACAAATGTTTTAGTAAAGTTTCAAAGGATTTTGTGCATTTTTCATCCCAATATCCATCGAGTGAAGTGCTTTGGACTTGGGAAGTCCTGAGTGACCCCAGGCAAGTACTTTCTCTTCAATGGGCTTTGCTTGATACATGGGAAAATTATTCCTTACTGTACTGATGTAAAGATTGCCAGGAAAAATACATGAAGCATTAGTGCAGTGCTTGTCACTTCAGTGCTTAATACATGGTAGTGAGCTTTTGTTAGATGAAGAATAATGACTTCTAATGCTCACGGACTGCTCTTCACTGTTATCATCGTTATCAAGGTGACTCCTGCTAGCACTGTGGGGGAGGGGAAAGCCACACCAACAGTATCAGCAATCACTCCATGGCTGAGGTCGCCCAAGGCTGGCTGAGGGGTAGTGTTTTACAAAGAAAGGAATCCTATGGTCACAATATACTCAGGACACATTCCCTTCACCACCCTCTGTAACGGTTCTTAACTTCATCCTCTTCTTTTCCTTCCTACTGCCATTGCTCATATTTCTGTTCGTGCTCTTTAGCCACAGCCATGGCAAAATTTTCCAAGTAACGTCCATCACTCATCTCTTCCCCCTACACATCGCCTCTAGTCACCTCCTTCTAAAACATGGACATTAGTTACTTGCCTCTTAAGAACCTGTAACAGCTCCCTGCTTACAGAATAACGTCTCTCCTCCTTGCTGTTTTATGCTGCCTTCCACAACGAGGCCTCAGCCCACCTTCGAAGCTCTATTGCCTCATACCCTTGCCCCTAAAACCCTATCTTACCACCACCAGAAAAATGAGTTGTTTCAGGAATAATCCTATACTCTATAGCTTCTGAATCTGAATCTTAGCTTTTCCTGTTTTCTTAGCCTAGGAGGTCCTTTTCCTGGATGAAATTCCAATCCTCTGTCAAGATTCCAGCCAACACCTGTAACCTCCAATGAGTATATCAAACTAGAAATAACTGCTCTCTTCACTGTTCCTATCTTGTATCACCTCTAAGTTCTATCCTATGCTTTATATTGTGATTATGAGTTTCTGTTTCCTTCTAGACTGTCAGCTCCTTAAGAGCAGAGAATTTTCTTATTCATTTTTGTAAAATTTACCTCCTGGAAACCACTGAAAGATGACTGAAGTCATATCCATGTTAGATGACTAAGGTGTAGCCTCTCCTGAAGGCTAGGAATTGCATCTGAAGTCCTCTTTGTGGCTTCAGGTTTTTGTCACACTAAGGCCTTTTTCTAAAAGCATGATGGGACAGACACTGCTAGCTGACTACCCAACAGCTCTTCAACCTCGCTGGCAAAGCCATCACCTATTATAAAGACTGGGAACCCTGTTATGTGCTGTCCAGCCCGCCATGCAGTATGGGCATGTGACTCGCCCTGGGCCATTGGGAAAACTGACGGAAATCCAGTGGGGAGAGGACCCCTGGAACAATTATCCTTCATGTTGAGAGAAACACATGAGGATAAACACTTTTCTTCCTTTTTACCTTTTAATATGACATGAAAAGATGTGCTTGGATTTCTCGTGGCCATTTTACAATTGTGAGGGTAATCAAGACAATAGCAGAGATATTTGCCCAGAATCCTGACATTATTGTGCCATTTATTTAATTATTCCTAGTGCGTCCTACATCTACACTTCTTGTTATGTGAGAAAATGGAGTTTAAAAAAACCCCACATTTCTGTTATTTAATCCATTTGGGGGGATAAATTTTTACTTGCAAATAAATGCATCCTAACTGATATAGAGAGTATGTAACTTGATTCCATAAACAAAAAGCACAGAATAATCATCTGATTTGAGGTTTGCTCTTTGAACTAACCTCTAGTTCCTACAGCCATTCCTTATTGTTTCATCCCATCAGTCCTCCTTTTATCAGAAAATCTTGTGTCCTTTTTGAGGCCAAGAGGAGGCCAGAAGGGTGAAACCATTTAACTTCCTATCCCCCACTTACAAAGTTCGTTTTAATTTCTTTCTTTTCTATTTTAGTGGAAGAAGGTATTAATTTCTGTCATCATAAACTTCTTTCCCAATCTCCTTCTACCTCTTTTTCAATTTTGTTAAATCATACACCTTCCAAATCACCTCCCCCCAAATATGTTCAAATATCCTCTCCTCTGATGATTTATTTCTTGGATCCAGATAAAGACGGCAGTATAGGAAGATCCTAGATCCTGAGCTCAACTCTCCCATGGACACAGCAAAACTACAACTACATATAGGACAACTATCTCTAAGAATGACCTGAAGACAGCTAATCAGATTTTATACAACCGAAAATATAGAGAAAAGGCCCCCTCGAGATGGGTGGGAGAGGCATAGATGCAATCTAGTAACAACCCTTACCCCTGGGGTAGTGGCCCAAAAGTGGAATATGACAATCATGGCAGTCAACCCTGCGGAACAAGGTGTCTGGTGCTACATTGGGCTTCCCAGCCCAAGGGACCTGCAGCAAAAAGATGAACCTCAAGGTAACCACAAACCAAAAACACCTATGATAGACAAACGAAAAAGAGAAAGGAATCCAAACATAATGCTCAAGAAAGTCATCAAATCACAAGAGAAGACAAGGGAAAAAGAAAGGAACAAGGAAGAAGTACAAAAACAATCAGAAAGTAATTAACAAAAATAGCAATAAGTACATACCCATCAATAATTAATTTAAATGTAAATAGATTAAGTGCTCCAATTGAAAGACAGAGATAGGGTAGCTCAACGGATAAAATAAAGCAAAACAAAACAAAAAACCATGTCTTACCTACAAAGACTCACTTCAGATCTAAAGACAAACAGACTGAACGTGAAGGGATAGAAAACAGTATTTCTATCCCTTCAAATGGGAGCCAAAAGAAAGCTAGGGTAGTAATACTTAGAGTAAACAAAATAGATTTTAAAATAAAATCTGCCTGGGAACCTCCATATGCTGTAGGCATGGCCATAAACATAAAATAAAAATAAAATAAAATCTGTAAAAAAAGACAAAGAGGAATATTACATAATAATGGAGGGATCAATCCAACAAGTGGATATAACACTTGTAAATATCTATGCACCCAACATAGGAGCACCTAAATATTAACAGACATAAAGGAAGAAACTGACAGTAATACAATAATTATAGAAGACTTTAACACCCCACTTACACCAGTGAATAGATCACAGATAGAAGATAAAGAAGGATTAGTCCTACATGACACCTTAGAGCAGATGGACTTTATATAAATTAATTATATATGTATATATATATATATATTAAAAAAACCTTCCACCATGAAACAGCAGAACAAGCATTTTTTTCAACCACACCTAGAACATTCTCCAAGATAGATTACTTGTTAGGTCACAAAATAAGTCTCAATAAATTTAAGAAGATTAAGGGTATATCAAGCATCTTCTTTGACCACAGCAGTATGAAACTAGAAATCAGCTGTAAGAAGAAAACTGGAAAAACAGAAACATGTGAAGCCTAAACAACATGCTAATAGGTCAACCAGTAGGTCAACAAATAAGTCAAAAAGGCCATGAAAAAAATGCCTCAAGACAAATGAAATGGAAATACAACATTCAAAAATCTATGGATGTAGCAAAAGTAGTTTTAAGAGGGAAATTTATAGCAATACCTCATGATACAAGGAAAATATCGAACAAATAATCTAACTTTACACCTAAAGGAAACAGAAAAGGAAGAACAAAGAAAGCCCAAAGTTAGTGGAAGATAGGAAATAACAAAGATCAAAGTTGAAATAAATGAAATTGAGACTAAAAGAAAAAAAATAGCAGAAAAAAATCAATGAAACTAAGAGCTGGTTCTTTGACAAGACAAACAAAACAGATAGATCTTTAGCCAGACTCATCAAGAAAAAACAGGCCAAAATTAATAACATCAGAAATGAAAGAGAAGAAGATAAAACTGATACCACATATATATACACAATGGAAAACTACTCAGCCATAAAAAGAACAAAATAATGCCATTCACAGCAACATGGATGGAACTAGAGATTCTCATATGAAGTGAAGAAAGTCAGAAAGAAAAAGACAAATACCATGTGATATCACATATCTGGAATCTACTATACAGCACAAATGAAACTTTCCATAGAAAAGAATATCATTGGACATGGTGAACAGACTTGTGATTGCCAATGGGGAGGAGGAGTGGAATGGATTGGGAATTTGGGGTTAATAGATGCAAACTATTGTCTTTGGAATGGATAAGCAGTGAGATCCTGCTGTATAGCACTGGGAATTATATCTAGTCACTTATGATGGGGCATGATAATGTGAGAAAAAAGAATGTATACATGTATGTGTGATTGGGTCACCTTGCTGTATAGTAGAAAATTGACAGAGCACTATAAACCAGCTATAATGGAAAAAAAAACATAAGAAAAAAGAAAAAAAAATGATACCACAGAAGTACAAAATATCATAAAAGACTACTACATCTACATGCCAACAAATTGAACTAATTAGAAGAAATGGATAAATTCCTAGCTACATATACTCTTCCAACACTAAATCAGGAAGAAATAGAAAATCTGAAGAGACCAATCACTAGTAATGAAATTGAATCCATAACTAAAATACTCCCAACAAAGAAAAGTTCAGAACCAGATAACTTCACAGGTGAATGCTACCAAACATTTAAAGAAAAGTTAATGCTTATCCCTTCTCGATTCCAAAAATGGAAGTGGAAGAAACACTTCCAAAATCATTCTATGAGTCCAGTGTTACCCTGATGATAAAACCAAATAAAAACAGTAAAAATAAAAGAAGGAAAGAAAAAAAAAATCACAGGCCAATATACTTTACGAACACAGATGCAAAATTCTCAACGAAATACTAGCAAATCAAATTCAACAATAATCAAAAGGATCATACACTTTGATCAAATGGGATATACTCCAGGAATGCAAAGATGGTTCACTATCCATAAATCAATCAATGCAGTACACCATGCTAACAAAATGGAAGATAAAAATCATATGCTCATCTCAATAGATTCAGAAAAATCATTTGACAAAATTCACAACCATTTCTGATAAAAACTCTCAGCAAAGTGGATTTAGAGAGAACATATCTCAACATAATAAAGCCCATATATGACAATCCCTCAGCTAACATCATACTTGACTGTGAGAGTCTGAAAGCTTTTCCTCCATGATCAGGAAGAATATGAGGATGCCCACTCTTACCACTCCTATTCAACATGGTACTGGAAGTCCTAACCAGAGCAATCAGGCAAAGAAAATAACTAAAAATTATCTAAATCGGAAAGGAAAAAGTAAAATTGTCTTTATTTGCAGATGGTATCAACTTATACAGAAAACCATAAAATACCACCAAAAAATGTTAGACCTAATCTATGAAGTCAATAAAGTTTCAGGATACAAAATTGACATACAAAAATCAGCTATATTTCTATACACTAACAGTGAACTCTTTTAAATAAACAGTCCCAATATACAATTGTATCAAGAACAATAAAATACTTAGGAATATATGTAACCAAAGAGGTGATATCTGTACACTGAAGACTATGACTTTGATGAAAGAAATGGAAAAAAGACACAAATAAATGGAAGTTATCTTATGTTCATGGATTAGAATAATTATTATTGTAAAAATGTTCACACTGCCCAAAGCCATCCATGGATTTAATGCACTCCCTAATAAAATTCCAAGGGTATTTTTCACAAAAATGTTAAAAACAATCTTAAAATTTGTATGGAAACACAGAAGACTCTGAATAGCCAAAGCAGTCCTAAGAAAGAAGAATGCAGCTGGAGGTGTTTTATACTTCCTGACTTCAAACTATACCACAAGCCAATAGTAATCAAAACAGTACTGGCCAAAAAATAGACTTACAGACTCAAGGGAAAAACTGAAAGCCCAGAAATAAATCCATGAATATATGGTCAACCAGTATCTGACAAGAGAGCCAAGAATATACAATGGAGAAAGGATTATCTCTTCAATAAATGGTGTGGGGAAAACTGGATAACCTTATTCAGAAGAACGAAATTGGACCTGTAACTTGCATCACTCACAAAAATTAACTCAAAATGGATTAAAGACTTAAACATAAAACCTGCAATCATAAAACTCCTAGGAGTTCCTGTTATTGCTCAGCAGTTAACGAACCTGACTTGTATCCATGAGGATGCAGGTTCAATCCCTGGACTTGCTCAGTGGGTAAAGGATCTGGCATTGTTGTGAGCTGTGGTGTAGGTCGCAGATGCAGCTGGGATCTGATATGGCTGTGGCTGCGGCATAGGCCAGAGGCTACAGCTCTGATTGGACCCCTAGCCTGGGAACCTCCATGTTCTGTAGGTGCAGCTCTAAAAAGATAAATAAATAAATAAATAAATAAATAAATAAATAAATAAATAAATAGTAAAACTCTTAGAAGAAAACAAAGAGGTATAACTTCTTAACAATGGTCTTGGCAAAAAATTTTTGAATATGAAATCGAAATTTGCACAAACAACAAAAGCAAAAATTAATAAGTGGTACTACATTAAATTAAAAAGCTTCTGCACAGCAAAAGAAAATTAACAAAATGAAGAGGCAACCTACTGAATGGGAAAAAATATTTGCAAATCATGTATCTGAAAAAGCATTAATATCCACACTATATAAAGAACTCATTCAACTCAAGAGTAAAACAAACAAAAAACTAAACAATACAATTAAAAATGGGCAGAGGAGCTGAAAAGATATACACATTTTTCCAAAGAAGATATACAAGTGGCCAACGGTATGTGAAAATGTGCTCAATATTACTTATCATCAAGGAAATGCAAAATGAAACCATAATGGGTTATCACCTCACATCTGTTAGAATGACTATCTTCAAAAAGAAAAAAAAATCACAAGTGTTGGTGAAAATTAGGAGAAAAAGGAGCCCTCATACAATTTCGGTGGGGATGTAAACTGGTACAGCCACTGTGTGTGCAAATGTTCATAGAATTTTTATTTATAATTTCCCCAAACTGGAAGTAACCCAATATTCATCAACTGAGAAACAGATGGGCAAATTGTGATATATCTTTACAATGGTCTACTACTAACAAAAATGAATGAACTACTAAAACATGCAACACATAGCTGGATCTCAAAAGCATTATACTAAATAAGGCAGATGTGAAAGGCTCCTTTGGATTCCATGTACATGATATTCTGAAAAAGTCAAAGTTTATGGGGATAGAAAATAGAAAAGTGGTTGCCAAGGACCAGGGGTAGGGAAAAGAGGACATAAAGGAACTTTGTGAGGTGATGTAAACACCCTATATCATGGTGGATACATGCCTATATTTATTTGTCAGAACATGTGAGATGTACACCTAAGGCAATAAACCTGGGCAAAAAAAAAAAAAGCATCTTGTTCTAAAAAATCATTCTTCCACCATGCATCCTACTATTTCTTTATTTGCTTGAGTGTGAGGTCTCCTAGGGAAGGGACTTTTTCTGTTTAGTTTGCATTCAGCCAATATTTATTCACTGCTTATTATGTGCCAATATCCATGAACTGCTGGAGAACCAAGGTGAACCAGAGTTTGTTTCTGTCCTCGATATATTTGTCTTAGGGTTAGTTATATAACCTGATCTCATTCTTTTTCTTTTCGAGCAAGCTTGACACAAGAGTCATCTGAACTTCATTATTTCATCTTCCTGCAGTGCAGGTTTCCCCTCTATTTCAGTAAAATTCCTCTTGGTAGGCAACCAAAGACCTCTCATGACCAGATTCAGTGAAGGCTCTTCAGTTTTATCTCATCTGAACTCTTACGATGTCCGAACTGTTCATGCCATCGTCCCTTCCACCCCTTTCTTCCCCTGATTTTGAAAGCATCACTCTGTCCTGATGTTTGATTTTTCCCACAGACTTCTACACTGCCTCCTCAGTCATTTTCAATATTCCTCAGGGCCCTAATCCTTAGTTCTTCTCCTAGGAAGCTGCCCATACTTTCTCAAAAATAAAACTATTCTGTATGCATCTCGCTAGAAAATTTTGCTTCTCTATAACAGGGACCCCCAGAATAGTGCCTTAAATAAGACAGAAGTCTGGACATGGACCAGGGCTGGTTGGAAGCTTCCTCTGCTTGTGATTTTATGTGCAAGGTACAAGATGGTCTAAGTTGACTGACAGACCTCCAGCTATTACGTGTGTATTAAAGGCAGCTGGAAGGTGGAAGGAGGGAGGTAAGCCCTGGCCCTCACCCCTGCGCTTTTACGGAGACTTCCAAGAAACCCCACAGAGCAGTTCTATGAGAACTTAGTCACAGAACCACAATTAGATAGCATATGTATTTTTATATATATTTCATATTCATATGTAGAAGGATTTCAGGCAGTAACATGTCCAGATAAAAATAGAGGTTCTGGAAAAAATCACAATTTTGCAACCAACATGGTAAAAATTGATCTGGACAGATATCATCAGAGAATGCTCAATCCAGGGAGGACAGTTTGCTGCAGAGCAGAACATTCATATGGTCTTAAAGTATTTCCCCACAGATTGCTTATTGGTCACAAAGGGAGAAATGGTGACCAGAAGAATGGGGTGACCAGACAACACCCTGACCGAGTGATCGAGATGAACATAACCAATGAGGAGCAGGCAGACGTCATGTGGCCTCCAGATGTGACCCTGTGAAGGACACAACATTGCATATGTGGTATTCCAGCTGGACATGCAGAGCCTGAATCTAATTATGAGAAAACATCAGACAAACCAAAATTAAGGAACGGCCCATAAAAGAACTGACCTGTACTTTTCAAAAACGTCAGTGTCACGAAAGATAATGAAAGGCTGAGGAATGGTTCCAGATTAAAGGAGACTAAAGAGACAGGAGCCAGATACAATATGTGATCATGGACTGGATTCTGGATTGGAGGAAAGCAAAATGCTCTAAGGACCTTATTGAGACATTTGAATAAACTGGTAGAGATGCTTCAGAGAGAATGAACAGGACCTGAGGACTAGCCTTGAATCTGTTTTCTTCTTTCTATCCCCAGAGCCACTGTCTTAGTTCAGTTTCTCAGAATCGCTCCCCTCAGCCGTTTGCTAGAATCTTCCAAGTAATATCATGAAGTCCTTGTCTTTCCCTTCCAATCTCTCCTCCATAGTGTCACCAGAGAGTTTTTTTTTTTGAAGCACAAATCTGATTATGCCAAATTCCCTGTCTTAGTCCATTTGGACTGTCCTGACAGAAGTAGCACAAATCGGATAGTTTTTAAACAACAAACATTTATTTCTCACAGTTCTGGAGGCTGGGAAGTCCAGGATCACAGTGTCAATAGGTTTGGTGTGTGATAACAGCTTATTGTCTCGGGAAGGGCTGCCTTTCCCTGGAACCTCACATAGAAGAAGGCCCAAGAGTGCTTTCTTGGTTTCTTTTGTAAGGGCAATAATCCCATTTATGAGGATTCAAACCACATGACTTCCCAAAGTCTCCACCTCCTAATATCACTATGTTGGGGGTTAGGATTTCAACATGTGAATTTGCAGAGGACACAAAGTTTCCATCCATAACATTCCTAATTAGAAATCCCCTGTGGCCTAATCTTAGCCATTTAAGATCCTTCTCTACATGGATTCAGAGTTCCTGGGGGGACATCTCTCTCCTGCACTCCCATCTCCAATGGTTCCCATTCTTGAATTGTTCCCTCCACCTTCGGTGGTCGTGACATAATGCCCAGGATGACATAAGGAAGACAAGGATGGGATGAAATCAGCCAGCAAGATAGGAAGTTATTTTAAAGCTTTTACCTAATTTGAAATATAGGCTGGACTATCATGTGAAATGGCTCCATTAAAATTTTTTAAAGGAATTAATTTTTCAGAGAAGTAAGTGTCTACTGTTGGTGCCAACTCAAAGGAAAGGGCAAATGAAGATGGGTTTGTTGGCTGACTTCCACCCTGAAATTTCCTGTGAGGCTATGCAATGCAGCCAGTTAAGGATCTCATTATCTTACTCAGAATTATTCTATCAACAGCCCTTTTCCCCTGTCACAGCTGGTGCTGAGAGCCATAAGTTATACAACTCCCAGTACTCCCAAAGTTGAAAAACTTTGCCTAAACTAAAATAAATCACTGTTGTTGAATCAAGTGACCTACAAGTTTCCCAAGAGAATTTTCTTTTATATTTTATAGTTAGGTGGTGAAAACTCATGATTTTTTCTTACCCATGAGGCTTTTCTCCCATTTCCCATCTGTTTACTCCCTATAATTTTTCCAAAATGCTATTCCATCAATCTGTTCAATTAAAAAAAAAAGATTGCTTACCTCATTTGATCTCAGGAATAGGAAAGCTTCATAGGAATTACATTTAGTGATGAGCTGATATAATTCTTTTTTTCTAGACTTAGCAAATAAGATTACCAGCACACACATACTCATCTAGAATTCAAGGTAGAAGATCCAGCTATCATATATTAACAGCTATTCCATAGATCTGTATCTATGAGTTTTAACTGTTGTCAAGAATTCCCTTAAAAGTCAAGTCTCTGTTTATATAACATAGTGAGAGAGGACTGGGAGTATAATTGTGAATTGCTTGCGTGAAGAATATTCATTCTGCACTAAGAATATCCATTCCACTATGTAAGTGGAATCCTAATTTGTAACCAAACACCGCATTCATTTCCATATAGGAGAGATGGTCTATAGAGCTCCTAATAGCTTTGTATTTCAGAGGGATGCTGCGACATCATTTCATAACTAATCTGTGTCTATTTCTACTCTGCTCCATGAATTTAAAAAGTCACTTACCTTGTAGTCTTGGAGTAAATGAAGTAGTATATTATTTATGACAGCAGCAATTTCTAAGCTATGGGTCCATTTAATATAAGTTATTACACTTAGATTCTAAAATCATCCAAGATTTACAATTAGACTCCGGGAAATCAATGGAGAAAATCTGAGTTACTCTTACCTTTCCAGAGAATATTCCTAGTTCATCAATGACCATGTAAGTTTCCAAAGAATTGCCAAAAATCTTACATGTTTGATGCTCCTAAATACAATAGTCTAGTGATCCCTCTTTTAATGAACAGATGATAACTTCTCCACACATCTCACAAGCTTGTAAGAATCTTATAAATGAATTTATAGGAAAAAAAAATATACAGGAGTTCCCGTCGTGGTGCAGTGGTTAACGAATCCGACTAGGAACCATGAGGTTGCAGGTTCGATCCCTGGCCTTGCTCAGTGGGTTAAGGATCGGGCGTTGCTGTGAGCTGTGGTGTTGGTCGCAGACACGGCTGGGATCTGGCGTGGCTGTGGCTGTGGTGTAGGCCGGCGGCTACAGCTCCTGTTAGACCCCTAGCCTGGGAACCTCCATATGCTACAGGAGTGGCTCAAGAAAAAAGACCAAAAAAAAAAAATATATATATATATATATATACAAAGTATTATTCTACTATTAAGTATTATTATTATTAAAAATAAATTTCTTAAATTGCAGATATGATCAGCAAAGCATAAATCTTGAGAAACCATTTAATATTATTTTCTGATAATAAGTAGACATAGATCCTGTTTACAAACCAGGAAGAATAAAGTTCCAAAGCCCAATCTCATTACTCATTGCCAAAGTGAAACCAGCAGAGCTTGGAAACTTGTCTTGGGGTGAGCATTCTAGGGCCTGGACTTGACCTGAATTGTGCCCCCTCCCCCCGCCACCTTACTGAAAATAGCTAGGGTAGTATATTTTACTAAAACTTAATTTTTCCCATTTTCTAAAACAGTCAACCACTACAACAGATTGAGCACTGAGGACAGGGTAGGATGGGGGTGGAGTCCTATGTCCAGCATAGCTGTGCTGGTTGTTTAAGGCTGGCATCCATTCTGACTGATCAAAGCATATGCCATTTATCATCCTCCTCCTCATCTCTATTTAAAAATTAGGCAATTGAGAGGTTAAATAACATTCCCAAGGTCTCATAGCTGATAACTGCTAGAACCGGTATTTGAATTCAGTCTGCCTTCAGAATCTGCGCCTTGACCTTGACACTATTGACAAGTAGCTGAATGCAAGGGCCTGCAGAAGTATCATATCCAAGATGTGTAGAGGAATCAAATGAGTGGAGAGGGTACAAAGAGGAAACGGCAGAGTCCCAGAGGTAACTCTGTCTGCCCCACCCCTAGAAAGGGCCTAGAAAGAATTTCTATAGCAAAAGATTATGCATTCAGGGAGCATGCGAATTGGATCGGAACTTGGGAAAACGGATTGATGTTTTCCTTTTACAGATGGAGAAAATGTTGTACCAGAGACGTTGCATGAGTTGCCTAGGGTAACATAGTTCATGCATTCAATTAATCATTCACTCAGTCCTATACTGTGCTAGGTACCAGAGAAATAAAGACATCAGGTCACCTTGTCGGCCTTCAAGAAAGTTACATTTCAGCCCAGAAAACCAGATATGGAAAATCAAAATTATGAAAGAACAAGAACACTATAATAATACTATAAAAGAAATTTGAGCAAAATGTATGAGAACACAGAGACTTTCCCTGGGAGAGTTCTTTTCTCTCTCTCTTTCTCTCTCTTTTTAGGGCTGCACCTGCTGCATTTGGAAGTTCCCAGGCTAGGGGATGAATCGGAGTGACAACTGCCAGCCTATACCACAGCCACAGCAATGCAGGATCTGCACCACATCCGCAACCTATACCACAGTTCACAGCAACGTTGGATCCTTAACCCACTGAGCAAGGCCAGGGATCGAACCTGCAACCTCATGGTTCCTAGTCAGATTTGTTTCTACTGCACCACAACAGGAACTCTACCCTGGGAGAGTTCTTGAAGGCTTCCCAGAGGAGTCAGCATTTGAGCTGAGCCTTGAAAGATGAGTAGGAGTTTCTCAGGTAGAGAAGAAGAAGGTCATTTCAGGCAGTCCAGCTGACAGGTGGAAAAGTGCAAACTAACACTCCTCTATCTTCACTCAGTCCAGCCCTCATCCTTCCATACTGCCAGGGAAAGAAATCCCCAGTCTTCAGAAGCATTCTCCATTGATCCAGATACATGCCAGGAAAATACACACAACCAGGGGTAATTATGAAAATTTTAAATCATTTCTACTCTCCTAATCCAAGAATTTCACATCTCTTACTACTGACTTCATTATACCTTGCAGCTGTATGTAAATTACACACCAAAGATATTTTAATGTATCTCCTTACTCCCTATGTTAAAATGGCACAGATACAGAGAGATTAACTTGTCCAATAAGGTAATAACGATGCTAGTCTGACGGCAGTGTCCATCATCTGAAGCCCACTGCTGTACGGATGTCTCAAGATATGCTTCCCCATGCTTCCAACAGCTGAGATGAAAGAAGGGCTCTGGGTTCCTTCCATGAGTGATAAGAAGGGCCAGCTTTTACCTGGGGCTATGCTCAGTCCTCTCAACTCCAGGGCATCATCTGTGCTCAGATTTTCTCAAACGCTTTTATGTGAACAGCTCCCTGGTTTTCCTGAGCAAATGCTTCCTTAAAGAGTATTCCTGTGTAAGCACAGGCAATGACTGACCTGTACCTACACGTCAGTTTCCTACAGAGAAAATTTGAAAGCAGACACACGTCTCTTAACAATGCAGCTGCTTCTTGCATACAAATTATTGTATGTTCATTTATTCATTTTTCCCCAACACATATTTATCAACTACCTTCTCTGTATTCTGGTCATGTGGCGGTAAGTCAAACAGTCCATATTCCTACCTTTACGAAAGCCATCTTCTCTTTTTCTTGGCCATGCCTACGGCATGTAGAAATTCCTGGGATTGAACCCATGCCACAGCAGTGAGCCACTTCAGTGACAACAGCAGATCTTTAACCCAATGTACCACAAGAGACTTCCCCTGAAAGTCATATTTAGCTCCTTGGAGTCATTCCTCCACCATTTGCATGTGAGAAGAGGCTCTAGGCTACTCACCTGAATAATTACACAGCCGCATGGCTTCCTATGGCTGCAATCTGCGCATTTCCACAGGGGCCTGTGGTTAGAAGGGGTATATGTTATAATGCTCTACTGTCACCATTTTGGAATTTTTACAAATTTATGAACAATAGCGCTGCATTTTCACATGGCACTGGGTCTTGATTACACAGCTGGTCTTGATTAGCCCCGGAAGCACTAACTCCTTGCTCACAACACTAAAAACTGCTTGCAGTTTTGAAATGGCTATTTTTTCATTCACATTTCAGAAAACTGTGGGCCAAGTTTTTTTTTTTTTTTTTTTTTTTTTTTAATCAAAAGTCAAACTCAGTGTCCCAAGGTGATGGCGGCTGGCTACTTCGTCCTTGCCCATCTCACTCCAGGAATCACCATGCCTTTTTTGAATATCACTTGGCTCCTGTAACTCTGGCAACAAAGTTCATTGAAGACATGAACGTACTTTGCTTACTGACTAATAAGAAAATAGGTTTAAACTTGAGGAATCGTGTCTTGCCCCAAACCAGTGACTCCATCACTTCTTTTTGAGACCCCACTTGCAACCACTTACTTTTCTTCCTCTCATGTTCTATAAAGTGATGGCAGTGGTGAGCTGTTTGTCCCTTGGATACCACAGGGGCTAAGCGGATGCGGCAGAACTGGAACCAGGAATACCTGTGACCCTGCTTTTGTGATGTAGGCACCTGGACTCTAGAGTCTTCTATGACCTTTATACCTCCTCAGTGTCCACCACCCATTTGGCTCTTTTTTTCTTAAAACTTGCTCTATGTAAAGTGGGAAAGAGATCAAATCAACTTTTTTTTTTTCCTCTCTTTTTAGGGCCACATCCATGGCATATGGAGGTTCCCAGGCTAGGGGTCTAATCAGAGCTATAGCTGCCAGCCTATGCCATAGCCACAGCCACGCCAGATCCGAGCCGCATCTGAGACCCACACCACAGCTCACGGGAACGCCAGATCCTTAACCCACTGAGCAAGGCCAGAGATGGAACTTGAAACCTCATGGTTCCTAGTTGGATTCATTAACCACTGCGCCACGACAGGAACTCCATAT
This sequence comes from Sus scrofa, assembly GCF_054392235.1. Taxonomy (NCBI): domain Eukaryota; kingdom Metazoa; phylum Chordata; class Mammalia; order Artiodactyla; family Suidae; genus Sus; species Sus scrofa. Next base: position 36,634,456 of record NC_139386.1, on the reverse strand, counting down.
CAACTATTTTTTTTTTAATCAAAACTCCAATGACTGGTAAGACTTAATGTGCATCTCTTCTCATGATAATTCAATTTTAACTAGGTGCCAAACCCATTGATCCTGGTCAGGGCTGAAGAGCTGATGGGAGGATTTGAGTCCTGTCAGGAAAGCCTGAGGCTGTGTGGGGAAGCTTGGGGAGGAGGTGAGAGAAGTTGAGAGGAGAAATCTTTGTTGCTCCTGGCTGTTATTCAAAAGTGGTCCTAGGAGCTCCTTCCTGCCTCACATAGAATGGAATTGCTCTGTGCTTCCAAATATGGATGCTGTAAGCTAGGTAGAAAAGGTAAACTGAAAGCCAGGTCACAGATCTCAAAGCCCAAAGAAATAAGTAGGTGTTTCAAATGGTAACTGGGGCATAAACAGCTTTGTGAATTAGTATGGAAGGAGATTCATCCTGCCGGGTCCCAGTTAACACGCTTGTGACAGTCTGTTCTGACTCAGACTGTTCTCGAAGTGGAAGCGAGTCTATCCATAGACTTTTCTTTTTCCTGATTATCCGCCTTCCTTACCTATGAGCCTCCTTTGTCGCTGGCAGATAAATTATGTCTCACTGTTGCTGTTGATCTTCTGGCAGCTATGCCTGCAATATTATTTTTTAATTTTTTTTTCTTTTTTTGCTTTTTAGGGCTGCCCCAGGATAGGGGTCCAATCAGAGCTGCAGCTGATGGGTCTACACCATAGCCACAGCAACCCCCAGATCCTTAAGCCCCTGAGCGAGGCCAGGGATCGAACCCATGTCCTCATGGATACTAGTCAGGCTCGTTACCGCTGAGCCACAAAGGGAACTTCCTATGCCTGCAATTTTAAATTAAAAAACTAGCACAGGATTTCCTGTCATAGTTCAGTGGTAATGAACCTATTATCCATGAGGATATGGGTTCAATTCCTGGCCTTGCTCAGTGGGTTAAGGACCCGGTGTTGCCATAAGCTGTGGTGTAGGTCACACATGTGGCTCAGATCCTGTGTTGCTGGGCTGTGGTATAAGCCAGCGGCTACAGCTCCAATTTGACCCCTAGCCTGGGAACCTCCATATGTCGCAGGTACGGCCCTAAAAAGACCAAAAAAAACAAACAAAAAAACTAGCACAAAGGAATTGACTACTGTGGACTACTAGCCTAAGAGGAATTGACTACCATGGACCACTAGTCTAAGAATATACACGAAGGAGGCAAGCATCTTCAGCTCATTCAACAGAATCAGCTTGCTGGAGGGAGCTCCTGGAAGCTAATGAATTGGAGTGTCATGATATTTTTGTTCACCCCAATTTTGTTGTGTAAGTTGAGATGAAGTACAACTGTAATTAGATTCTAACAAAAGAGGGGGCACATGTCGTGGGGATGGATTTATTCACTGAGCTGGGAGAGATCCTCCAGGGAAGAGAGAAGGCATTGGAGGGAGAGAAGGAAGCAGTAGATGGTAGAGCATTGGAGTTGAATTGGGGACCAAACTTCCCCCTTCAAGAGAAGTGAAACAGGGTGCAGAGGACCAAATAACATGGCTGTGCAAAGAAGCCTCACCCCGGTTCAGGCTGGGAGGTAAGGGGTGGCCCAGATGTCTCATGAAGAGTGGTATGGCTTCCAAAGGGACAGATGTAGGGCATGGCATGTCAGGGATGAGGGGCATAGAGATGGGATTGCCTCATCTCTTGGACACACTGTTCAGTAGTCAAAAGAAGCCGAAAGTTATATGATTTACCTTTTAGGGTTATAAAAGAGAGGCAGATATTAAAATATGGATAGCATCAAAAGACAGACTCAAGATGATCCAGTCAAACCCTCATGTAGTCTTTGGAGGCATCTGAGGTTCTGGTACCTGAGTGGAACCACAGGCATATTCCTTCTCCCTGGGGCAGAGGCAGGAGTTTGATGGCAGTAGGGGTACCAGGAATGCAGCAGAGCAAATGAGTGGGTTGCATAAGGCAGGAAAAAAAAAAAAAAGAAAGAAATGCTTCACTGGGGTCGATTCCTCACTAGGCAGGTGCATTGAGGTGGGTGGATGGGCCTGAATTGTCGGGGGATATAGGGTCCCTAGACATCTAGGAGTAAAAGAGACTCCACTGTAAGACCTGGATGTCTGGAGCCTCCCTTTGAGGCAGGGGTCTATTTGGATTGGGGAGAAGTTTATAAAGCTGGAAAGCCTGTGCCATGAATACTGGTGGCCGGGGCAGGGGTGGGGGTGGGGAGGACCATCTCATTCTTGATCTGTTGATCAGAAAACCACCATCAAATCTAATCTTTTACTCTATCTTTTTGCTCCCAAACAGAATAATAAATTCAAGTCTTCCTCCTAAACAATGCATTAAAAAAAGGCTTATCAGCAATTTGTTCAGAAATTGTTTTTCAGAAATTGAAAAGCCAGCATGTAGTTAAACCACAAATCTGAACTTGCACGGCTCCCTTTTGTCCATGAGGAACGTCCACTAGGGAGGCGAGATGGATGCAGAGCCCTGACCACAGCTCTCCATGAGATAACTTGGACTTGCACAAGGTATTTGGAAAGAACTGCCAGAATTGAGTGGTTAACGGCATATGAGAGGTAAGCGGGAGAGAAAGCAGAAAGCAGAGCCAGCTTGGGGCAGTTTGGGTTTAGACGTGACATGGTCAAGCTGTTACGGGGATGGGGGAGGGGCATCCAGGTGGGAGCATCTGACAGGCCTGCAGGGAGTTTGAGACTGTAGCTATGAATGGGATTCCTTTGCTCAGAAAGTGGTCACTGATGTCATGAAGGTGGGTGAGGCCATGAGGAGAAAGGAGGTCAGAATATGGGAGGTTCCATAGTCAGGAAAATGTAGATAAAGAATGTCGAGAAGGTGAATCTGAGGAGAAGAACCACACTATTGCCATGTCTCTGAAGTGGAGAAGGAAAAACTGATTGAGGACATCAAGAGACCAGTAGACGGGCAAGGAAAAGAATTTTTAGACTTGGCAGATTAAGTTCACAGATGCCTTTTAAGGGTACAGCTTCATGAGATTTCTGAGAAATGGAAGGCCAGTCTCAGGGGGTTGAGGTGGGACTGACTTGCAAAGAAAGTCAGCCATGATTTTCTTCTGCAAAGTTTGAGTTTAAAATGACAATGCCAAAAGGCAAATATTAAAGGTCTGAGTCACCAACATGGAATGAGGTTTAGAAGGGGCTGTGGGTTTTTTGAAAGGCAGAGAGTAAACCAGAGAGAGGCAGAAAAGGCATGCCAACATTTTTGGAAACCTTTGTCATTTTCAAAGCACTTTCTTATACAACCCCTTATTTCAGGCTCCCAAGAAGCCTCTGAAGGCAGGTGCCAGCATTTCCATCCTATAGATGAGGACATTAAACCTCCAAGAAGTTGTGGCTTGCCCAGGGTGTCACAGCTGATTTGTGGCAGCTCCAACCCTGTCTTCTTGTCCCTGAATTCTAAGACATCATTTCAATTCACAGTTAATGAGCAGTATTTTCAACAGTGAACTTGGATTCTGGACCTCAGGGTTCCAGCTTTTGGCCAAAGTTGGATGGGATATGTGGTTACTTGCTGGGGATAAATATTCCATGTGTGTTTTGGTGAGGAGGATGGGGGAGGGAGGCGAATGAGTCAAAAGTCAGCTGGATTCACCTGGCTCAGAAATATGAGACCAAATGCATTTACTTTCTCTCACTGGAAGCGTAACTAGACTAGCTACTCTTGGCAGCATTGGTCTCTCAGTAGGTTAACTAGAATTTATTGAGTATCAATTGTATGCCAGAGTCCAGCGTGCTTAAGGCCACCAAGATCCAGCAAGTCTCCATCTAGTAACTGATGCGTGAGACAGAGTTATCATATAAATATACGCAATCACTATGATAGTTGCAAAATTGTTTAGAATAAACAGTCACTGAAAGGTTGTTTTTGCAATGTTTGGCACACAGTTTTTGTTCTAAATGAGTGGATGTTAGCTGAACAAAATGATCAAATGTATGAATGAAAGAGAGTTAAGGAAAATGTCCTGGAATTAAGTGAGTTCAGTGGAGGGTTAAAGAAGAAAAAGCATAGGATGTTTAAACATATGTGTGTTGGGGTGGTGATGGGGAGCTGGGGTTTAGTAGCAAGCAGACAATTGCTCCAGGGATCCGGGCAGTTTGAACCAAGATTCAGAGGTGGTGGAGTGTAGAACGGATGCAGGAAGGCATCAGAAAGGCATCTTGATGGACATGAAGCCTGGGGTTTGGGATAAGAGAGAAATGGAAGAAAGCAAAGGGACATCAGGAACTAGCTAGCTACCGTATTTTCTTCTTTTGCACATCTTTGAGAGAAGCTCACAGGAACGCTCCTTTTGTCTGTAATGGGAATTCTAATCCAGGCACACCTCCAAGCCAATTAGCCTGCTCTTCTGTTGCTGTTTTTACTCCTCTTCCCTGTCCTAGTATCCTACAAAACCTTGGCGCAGGGTGAGAGTGATAATATGTCTTATCTGTAGGAAAATGTTAAGGTAAACAGCCCCATCAGTTTCTGAAAAGATTGTGCTTTGTGCTGCTTACAAGGCATAAAACATTAGATTTGTGAATGTGAGTTAGTCAAGCAGGAGCCTTGAGCTTAATTTTAAAAGAGGAGAGTGAAGAAATGCCACCTTTATTATAAAGCATCAACTTTACTGCCTTATCCTTCTGTGTCCTGTTTAACAGATACATGCCTTTTATTTTGTGAAGACAAGAAATAAATGCTATTGAAATCTTCCGTAATTTTTCATATAGAAGTCAATTTTCCCTACCAGATTAGCTGAACAAAAATAGCAACAAAAGAAAAAGGTATTTTTTTACATGACACAGAAATTCCAACAGCAGTTACACATCAAAGTGGCTACTGAAAATATTCATTTTTATTAAATTTTTTTTTTTTTTTTTTCTTTTTAGGGCCTGCTCCCATGGCATATGGAAGTTTCCAGGCTAGAGGTCAAACAGGAGCTACAGCTGCTGGTCTACACCACAGCCACAGCAACAGGAAGTCTGAGCCACATCTGTGACCACCTACACCAGAGCTCAAGGTGACACTGGATCCTTAATCCACTGAGTGAGTCCAGGGATCAAACCCACATCCTCATGGGTCCTAATTGGGTTTGTTAACCGCTGAGCCATGAAGGGAACTCCCGGAGATATTTATATTTTACTGTGGTGTCAAATCACTTTGTTTAGGCTCCTAAAGAAATGTTTATGAGATGTGTCATATATGGTCTTCTCTGTATCATTTTTTTTTCTGATAAAAATTTAAACGAGCATATAGTAGAATAACAAATGTTTATCGGACTTGGGTAGGAAGGGGTTTTTGCTTTATATTATAACCTCTTATATTTTGTCAAACTAGGCTTTGACTGTAGGTTGATTCTCCTTGATTGTATTATTTAGTTCTGCCAAAATACACAGCTATTTAGAGTGAAATATTAAGTTCCTTTTGTACTGTAGCTCTTTGCTAGAATATCTAGTAGTATTTGAACTGGGTTTCCAGATAATTGTTCTAGTAATGGACTCCATATATTTAAGAGAGCAGTAAGGTGTAATATAGTGGTTAAGACCATAAGCAGTGAGTTAGTTAAGAAATAGGGCTCTGGCGTTATATGGCTTGAGTTCAGATCCCAATTCTGCCATTTACTATTGTGATCTTGGATGAGCCACAGTTTCTTTGTCTGTGAGGATAAGAGTGCTTAAAGTAGGGGGTTAATATAAGGATGAGATGAGTTAATATATAGAAAATACTCAGAAATATTATGGTTCATCATAAGCACTCAATAAATACAAACTGTTACTGAAAGGTTTAGTGCTACTTAATTGTGGCAGATCCACCATTTATGATTCTCTAATCTTTTTTTCAGGAACATCTTTATTGAGATATAATTCAATGCTACAATTCACCTACCATAAAATTCACCCTTCTTCTCATTTGGTAATGTAACTGCAGGAAACTGTTCATCACTGTCTCTACACACTTGGGCAGCTTTATGCATAAGCTTGGTCTTAGGGGAAGAACAGCAGTACTGTGAATAATCTTCCCCTGTTGTCTAAGGAAAGAATAATTCTGGGAGTTCCCACTGTGGCACAGTGGGTTAAGACTCCAACTGCAGCAGCTTGGATCACAGCAAAGGCGCAGGTTCGATCTCCGGCCCAGCGCAGAATCTGGCGTTGCAGCTCAGATTAAATCTCTGGCTCTGGCCTGGGAACTCCTACATGCCATGGATGCAACCATGAAAAGAATATGACAATTCTTTGCTGATTTTAATATATTTTATAAGAAAATTTTTCCCTCTGGTTTTATGTTATGGGTATTTTACATTTCAAAATTCAATATATGGGAGTTCCCGTCGTGGTGCAGTGGTTAACGAATCTGACTAGGAACCATGAGGTTGCGGGTTCGGTCCCTGCCCTTGCTCAGTGGGTTAACGATCCGGCATTGCCGTGAGCTGTGGTGTAGGTTGCAGACGCGGCTCGGATCCCGCGTTGCTGTGGCTCTGGCGTAGGCCGGTGGCTCCAGCTCCGATTTGACCCCTAGCCTGGGAACCTCCATATGCCGCCGGAGTGGCCCAAGAAATAGCAACAACAACAACAAAAGACAAAAAGACACACACACACACACACACACACACACAAAAAATTCAATATATGGGTTCTGTGGGAGGTTGGGTTATATTATGTATGATTACTGTTGTAGGGAGGATATAATTGAAATTAAGCAATGTGAAAATTTCCCTGAATTCTTCAAAAATAAATATCCAATCATAAAATAAACTGATTTTTTTCCATTATATTTCTTGCCTCTAAATTAGGGATTAACCTACAGAGAGACTTACCTTTCCATGTCCATGAAAACTGTCTCCTGAGCATTTGAAACATTTAAACTTTAGAATTTTTACATGTGGAGTATTTCAAATGTCAATGCTTTTGATGGTTCAGGAGAAAATGCTGTTGCTATCCTTATGCTCTTGTGTGGTAGGCAGAATAATGCCTCCTTAATTATGTACACATCCTAGTCCCTGGAACCACTGACCATGGCACATTACATGGCAAAGGGAAATTAAGATTCCAGATGGAATTAAGGTTGCCGAACGGCCAACCTCAACATAGAGAAATTATCCTGAATTATCCATGTGGGTCCAATGTAATCACAAGGATCCTTAAAAATGGAAGAGGGAGGCAGAAGAGAAGACAGAAATGTGACAATGGAAGTGAGTCAGAGTGATGTGATATGGGAAAGGCTGAATGCTACTGCTGCTGGCTTGGAAGATGGGGGGAGGGGACCAGAGCCAAGAAATGGGGGCAGCCACTAGAAATTGAAAAAGGCAAGGAAACCCAGTCTCCACTAGAGTCTCTAGAAGGGAATACAGCCCCACCAATGCCTGGATTTTAGCCCACTGAGACCCATTTTGGACTGCTGACCTCCAGAACTGTAAGATAAATAAGTTACATTTGTATCTATAAGCCAATAAATTTGTGGTAATGTAACAGCAGTAAACAATAAGCGAATATAAAACCAAATCCAATAATATGTAAAAAGGATCATACACCATGATCAAGTTGGATTCATTCCAGGCTCACAAGGATGGTTCAACATATACAAATTAATCAATGTGATATGCCACATTAACAAAACGAAAGATTTTTAAAAGCCACATGATTATCTCAGTAAATGCACAAATGCTTTTTGCGCGTTTGATAAAATTCAATATCCATTCATGATAAAAAACTCTCACCCAAGTGGGTATAGAGGGAACATATCTCAGCATAATAAAAGCCATTTGTGAGAAACCTACAGCCAACATAATATTTGACAGTGAAAAGTGAGAACAGTGAAAACCTTTCCACTAAATTCAGGAACAAGACAAGGACACCCACTCTCACCATTTCTATTCAAAATGGTATAGGAAGTCCTAGCCACAGCAGTAAGACAAGAAAAGGAAACAAAATGTATCCAAATTGGAAGGGAAGAGGTAAAACTGTCACTATTTGCAGGTGACATTATACTCTATATAGAGAACTCTAAAGACTCCACACAAAAGCTATTTGAATTAATAAATGAATTCAGCCAGGTAGCAGGATACAAGATTACTATACAGAAGTCTGTTGCGTTTGTTTACCCTAACAAATATCAGAAGGAAAATTTTTTGTGTGAGTGTCTTTTTTGCCTTTTCTAGGGCTGCTCCTGTGGCATATGGAGGTTCCCAGGGTAGGGGTCTATCCCGGCCTACCCCAGAGCCACAGCAACTCAGGATCTGAGCCACATCTGCAACCTATATCACAGCTCACGGCAATGACGGATCCTTAACCCACTGAGCAAGGCCAGGGATTGAACCGGCAACCTCATGGTTCCTAGTCAGATTCATTAACCACTGAGCTACGATGGGAACTCTCAGAAGGAAAAATTTTTTTAAAAAAATTCCATTTAAAATCATGTCAAAAAAATACCTAGGAATAAAATTAACTAGGGAGGTAAAAGATCTATGTGCTGAAACCCATAAAACATTGTTAAATGAAATTGAAGATGATTCAAAGAAATGGAACAATAATCTATGCTCTTAGATTGGAAGAATTAATTTTGTTAAAATGGCCATACTACCTAAAGCAATCTATAGCTTTAATGCAAATCTCTCTCTCTCTCTCTCTTTTTTTTTTTCCTTTTTTTCTTTTTTTTAGGGTCGCACCCACGGCATATGGAGATTCCCAGGCTAAGGGTCCAATCAGAGCTGTAGCTGCTGGCCTATGCCACAGCCACAGCAATGCAGGATCTGAGCCATGTCTGTGATCTATACCACAGCTCATGGCAATGCTGGATCCTTAACCCACTGAGCAAGGCCAGGGATCAAACCTGCATCCTCATGGATACTGGTTGCTTCATTAACCACTGAGCCACAATGGGAACTCTGCAAATATCTTATCAAAATGCCCGTGACATTTTGCAGAGAATTAGAACAAATAATCCTAAAATTTATATGGAACCACAAAAGACCCAGAATTGCCAAAGAAATCCTGAAAAAAAAGATCAGACCTGGAGGCATAACCCTTCCAGACTTTAGACAATACCACAGAGCTACAGTAATCAAAACAACCTGTACTGGCACAAAAACAGACATATAGATCAATGAAACAGAAATAGAAACCCCAGAAATAAACCCATATATTTGCAATCAATTAATCTATGACAAAGAAGGTAAGAATATACAATGGAGAAAAAACAGTCTCTTCAGCAAGTGGTGCTGGGAATGAAATTAGAACACTTCCTTACATCATATACAAAAACTCAAAATGAAGGTCTAAATGGTTTAAAGACCTAAATATAAGATGTGACACTGTAAAAACCCTCAAAGAGAACATAGGACATTTGGGGACATAAATTGTAGCGATATTTTTCTTAGATCAGTCTCTGAAGACTAAAGAAATGAGAGGAAAAATGAAACCGTAATCAAAATTTTTAATGGTGCAAAGGAAGTCATCAACAAAATGAAAAGACAACCTATGGGATGGGAGAAAATATTTGCAGACAAATGTGACTGACAAAAGGTTAATATCTAAAATATCAAACAGCTCATACAACTAAATATCAAAAAAACCCCAAACAATCCAATAAAAAATAGACAGAAGACCTAAATGGACAATTTTCCAAAGAAGACATACAGATGGCTAAAGTTCACTCAAAAAGATACTCAACATCACCAATTATTACAGAAATGCAACTCAAAACCACAACAAAATATCACCTCACACTGGTCAGAATGGCTATCATCAAAATGTCTACAAATAATAAATGCTGAAGAGGGTGTGGAGAGAAAAAGGAGTTCTTACATACTGTTGGTGCAGCCACTATGGAAAACAGTATCCTTCTATAACTAAAAATAGAGCTACTATATGATCCAGCAATTCCATTCCTGGGTATTATCCAGAAAAAATAACTCTAATGCACAAAGATATATGTACTCCAGTGTTCATTTCAGCACTATTTACAATAGCCAAGATATGGAAGCAACCTAAATTTCCATAGACAGAGGAATGAATAAGAAGTTATGGTATATATCTACAATTGAGCATTACTCAGCTATAAAAAAAAGAATGAAATATTGCCATTTACAGCAATGTGTATGGACTTAGGGAATATTATCCTTAGTGAAATAAGTCAGAAAGACAAATACTATATGATACCACTTACATTTGGAATCTAAAAAGCAACACAAATGAATCTATACAAAATATAAACAGACTCACAGATGCAGAAAACAAATTCATGGTTACCAAAGGGGAAAGGGAAGATAGGAGGGATAAATTAGGAGTACGGGATTAGCAGATATGAGTTACTATACATAAAATATATAAGCAACAGGGTTTACTGCACAGCCCAGGGAACTATATTCAATATTTTGTAAAAACTTATAATGAGGAGTTCCCGTTGTGGCTCAGTGGTTAAAGAATCTGACTAGGAACCATGAGGTTGCGGGTTCGATCCCTGGCCTTGCTCAGTGGGTTAAGGATCCGTCATTGCCGTGAGCTGTGGTGTAGGTTGCAGACATGGCTCGGATCCTGAGTTGCTGTGGCTCTGGTGCAGGCTGGTGGCTACAGCTCTGATTAGACATCTAGCCTGGGAACCTCCATATTCTGCAGGAGCGGCCCAAGAAATGGCAAAGAGACAAAACAAAAAACAAACAAAAAGCTTATAATGAAAAATAATCTGAATATATAACTGAATCACTTTGCTGGGTACCTTAAACTAAAACAATATAGGAACCATACTTCAGTTTTTTAAAAAAAGATAGGAGAAAAAAATAGAAAGCTAAGACAATTTGTAAATGTTCAAATTATCATATCGAGTAGCCCAGTTTTCCGCATTGGGTGCCATTTTTGCCATTTGCATGTGAAGAAAAGTATTGACTTTCTGTATCTGGCAAGGGTTATGATTCTACATAAGGACCACAGCTGGCATCCTTTTAATATTTGTTTCTTCACCTGTCCAAATCCAGTCAATTAAGAGCCTTTTTTTTTTTCAATATCCAATGCTATTTTTAACATTAGCAGATCTGTACAAGCTGCACAAGGACACTGAATGTTAAATTCTTTTAAATTTATTTGCCAGGTGACAATTAATGATGATCATTTCTTGAGGGATGTTTCTTGGTCTCTTGTTAACATGGAGGATGTCATGTCATGTATCGGTAGAAGAGCTTCACTTTCTTTTCTTTCTGGGCAAAGCTCCTTCCCCTACCACCATCATGTGGCACAGTCTCCATCATGGTGCTCAGTCTCCTCGTGGTTACTGGCCCTCACATCACTGTGTGGCCCAGAGATGGATGATAATCCAGCTCTTCCCTGGTAATTCTGAACCTGGGCCCTGAGATCAAGTGTTTCAATCTCTCTGATGGTAAAGTGGTGAAATACCAGGGGTAGAAACAACTTGTGGCTCAGCTAAAAGAATAGAACAGAGAAGAGTAGCAGGGAAAAGTGAGATTGAGAGAGAAAAACCTCCTAGAGTTTGAGGTTTTGGCATGGTTTATACTTGAGGCAGAGCTGAATCAATGACCTTCTCAAAGTTTATTTATATGAGCAAATATAGTTTTTCATTTTGTTTTTTTTTGCCTAACCTAGTTTGAGTGGATTAGGTTTTGGTCAACTGGGTTTTGGTCTGTAAGGAAAAGAGCCCTGATTAGTCCTGACGAGTGTCTTTACAATCCAAGTTTGATTGATCTTGCTTCTGACCTGGGCTTAGGGGTTTCCCTATCTGCTAGAAATGCCACCAAGTAATTGTCACTATTATACAGCCTTTGGACATTTTTTATAAAATCCTTTCATAAATCAATTTTACCCTGATAGCTTGTGTTCAGTGATTTTCAAAAAATGTTTTGTGGAACCATTTTTACTCAAAATGATCTCTTGTAAAAATGAGGTTTTAAGGATAAAAAAAAAAACAAAAAAAAACTAGGAAATGTTGAGAGAATCATAATACACATGATCACATTAAAGTCTCTGAAAAGTCCTGCATTAAACTAAGCTGATCAGATAGTTTACAAAAATAATTAATGGATTTTAAATGGAAAAAAGTTCACCTTATAAGTAAACACAAATTTAAACAATTCTATTTAAATCAGATTGACAAATATAAAGAAATTATGTTACTACACTGTTTTGGGTAGGATATGAGAAATAGGAGTTTGCATGCTTGGTTGAAGGCACTGTAAACTGCTACATTATCTTTAGAGGACAACAGACAATATTTATGATAAAAATACACACACAATTTGACCCTCCCCCAATTCTGCTAACAGGATGTTATCGTAGAGATATGCTTCTGCACATTCATTTCAGTTTCTTTTTTACATAATAAAAGACTTTAAATAACTTAAATGACCACCATATTGCACTGGTTATATAAATTATGATTCATCCATATAGTGGAATAGTATGTGCCCATTAAAAAAAAAATTGATTTAAATCAAGGTTTCAGTGGTACCACTGCTATTCTGGGCTAGGTAATTCTGTGTCATAGGCGATTGTTCTGTGTACTGCAGGATGTTTAGCAATATCCTTGAACTCTACCCCCCAGTGCCAGTAGAACCCTCATCCCCTGCCCAAGATGAGATAATCAAAAATATCTATAACATCACCCCCAGTTGAAAACTTCTGATATAAATGAACTGATATTTTCCCTAAGATATATTAAGTGAACAAAGGAAGATGCAGACATGTGCTTAGTGTGTTACCTCTTAGGTAAGGTATTTACCTACGTTTACTTGTATCTTGATTTGAAATATGCTTATAAATGTGCACAGTGGTTCTAGAAAAATAGGAAACTGGTAACAATTCTTGATTTCAAGAAAAACTGGGGGACCAGAAGGTGAAGTGAGAAGAAATTTTACTTTTCATTTTATGCTCTTTTCTACTGTTTGAATTTTTATCACGTTATATATGCATTGCATTTGAAAGAAGCCTAGAAATTGGTTTAACTACGTTTAACCCCACAGCTCCTAAATCATATAATTCTGCGCTTTTTTCCCCCCTGAATAACATTTGGAATGTATTTAGGAAATATTTCCTTGGTTCACTTTCATCGTATCATTTTTGAGGATCCAATAGTTTTCTTATTTCAGTCTAGAAAAGTATTAGGTTTAGAAGGTTTTGATCTGAGGAGGACAGAGAAGCCCATTTGACAAACTTGACTTAAGCAGAACCACTGTAATTGAGTTCAGTTATGCCAAAAGGCCAAACATTTATTAGTCTTGCCTGCTGTCCAAAAAAACTCTGCTGATGCAAATAAAGCTGTTCTTTCCATACAGCAATGACTTTTAGCCAGCCTAAAAAATGTTCCTCTGTTTCCTATAAACATGGGTTCCAGTTGCTCTGTAGTGATACTCGAGTACTTACTTGGAGTCTTGCTAAACTCTTTGTTGTTTAAGACTGATCATGGTACTATCTTATAAGAATAAACATTTACTGAGAATATAGTGTGTCTAGCACTGTAAGAGGCACTTTGCAAACACTATCTCTCTTACTTCCAACAACCGTGCCAAGGTAATACTACTGTTTCCATTTTACTGATGAGGAAATTGAGGTTCCAAAAGCCCAAGGTTATTCTGCTTTAATAGGATGGATCTAGGATTCAAACTCACATCTTTTAACCTTGAGAAAGCATGCACTCTTTCTGCTAAATTCTGATTTCTTACTCAATTCTGCTATCACAGATCTTCTGTTTCCTCAGTGACTATTTTTCTGCTAATTTAAATGCATCTCAAGCAAGATTTTTCCAATTCTTCAAGGATTGTGCTAAGAGCAGTCAGAGGTTGATAAAAATGCTACTTCTGTATCCCATAACAAAGCAGTGTTGTCAAGCTTCAAGTCTTATACCCAATCATCTGTTATATTTTGAAACAAATTTGCAAGAAAATACTGCCTGGTTTGAGTCTATTATTATTTTAATCTCAGCTGAAGAGTTACAGTTGCCCAGACTGATTAAATTAAAATGCAATTTAGATTCAGAAAGTTGCATGTCTAAAGGAATAAAACGTATAATTTCTCATATGTGATTTCTAAATATTCTAGCTGTCCAAGGTACACTTGGGTGTCTGCAGTTATTTGCAAACTGAATTGTCTTTGTTTCCCAGGATAGAGAGGATCTATTCATCTCTGCATTAACTAGTCTCCACCAAATATTCATTGTCCACTCAAATTTGTGTAACTTTTCAAAGGATCCAGATACAAATGCCTTTTGTTTAGCAACAGAGGACAGCAGCTGAGCCTAACGTTAATAGTTTCCTCATGCAGTTACACTTAACAAGATACACAGTCCATTAGGCTCTTGTTTAAGGCCTTGGGCATAGTGTGAGAATTTTTCAGCAATTAGTTTGGCAGAATTTCTTGCTTTTGAGATCCCTGAGGCAACTAGTTAAAAATGGGTAATGACTAGATGAAATCATTTCCATTATATTTGTTTTAAGTTTACTGTATTGGGCCTCTCTTTTAGCCATTCTCAGCTATTTCAGTCCTCTTTTTTGATTGCATAAATTAGTATTTTCCCAAAGTATTTTCAGGAGGAAGCTAGTCTCCAAAAGTGTTCTGCAAGAAAAGGATTTCATGGTCAAATAAGTTTGAGAGATGCTGTATTCTCCAGATGTTTTTTGCTTTTTGTTTTTTTGGGGGGGTTATTATTATTATTATTAAAGTATAGTTGATTTACAATGTTTCATCAAGTTCTGTTGCACAACAAAGTGACCCAGTCACACACATTTCCCTGTGCTGTACAGTAGGATCCCACTGCCCATCCATCCCACTCCCCTCTCTCCTCTTCCTCCCTTGGGGACCCCAAGTCTGCTCTTCTTGTCTATGATCTGTTTCTGTTTTTTGTTTGTTTGTTAGATGGAATCATCTGTTCTATATTTTAGATTCCACAAATAAGTGATATCATATGGTATTTGTCCTTTTCTTTCTGGCTTACTTAGTATAAGAGTCTCTAGCTCCATATGTGTTGCTGAAAATGGCATTAGTTTGTCTTTTTTAATGGCTGATTAATATTTCATTGTATATATGTACCACATTTTCTTTATCCATTCATCTGTTGATGGTCATTTAGGTTGTTTCCATGTCTTGGCTATTGTCAATAGTGCTCTCAGATTGGAAGAATCAATATTGTCAAAATGACTATACTACCCAAGGCTATCTACAGATTCAATGCAATCCCTATCAAATTACCAAAGACATTCCTCACAGAACTAAAACAGAATGTTTTAAAATTTGTATAGAAACACAAGAGACCCCAAATAGCCAAAGAAATACTGAAAAAGAAAAATGAAAATGGGAGAATTGAGCTTCCTGACTTTAGACAATACTACAAAGCTAAAGTCATCAAAAAATATGGTACTGGAACAAATATAGAAATATAGACCAATGGAAGAGGATAGAAAGCCTAGATATAAACCCAAGTACCTATGGTCAACTCATCTATGACAAATGAGGATAGGACACACAGTGGAAGAAAGATAGCCTCTTCAATAAAATCGTCCTGGGGAAACTGGAAAGCTACATGTAAAAGAATGAAAGTAGAACATTATCTAACACCATATACAAAAATAAACTCAAAATGGATTAAAGACCTAAATATAAGGCCAGACGCTATAAAACTCCTAGAGGAAAACATAGGCAGAATGCTCTTTGACATAAACCGCAGCAAATAATAATAAAGATCTACCTCCTAGAATAATAACAATAAAGACACAAATAAACCAGTGGGACCCAATCAAACAAAAGATTTTGCACAGCAAAGGAAACCACCAAAAAAAAAAAAAAAAAAAAAAAAAAAAACTAAAAGACAACCCATAGGATAGGAGAAAATCTTCACTAATTGTGCAACAGACAAGGGCCCAATCTCCAAAATATACAAACAACTCATGCAACTCAATGACAAAAAAACAAAAAACCCAATTGAAAAATGGGTAGAAGGCCTAAACAAAAAACCCAATTGAAAAATGGGTAGAAGGCCTAAATAGAAAATATAAGGATAGCCAATACGCATATGAAAAAAATGCTCAATATCATTAACATTAGAGAAACGCAAATCAAAACCTCACACCAGTCACAATGGCCACAAGTCACAAATAACAAATGCTGGGGAGGGTGGGGAGAAATATGTACCCTCCTCCACTGTCGGTGGGAATGTAAATTGGTACAATCATTGTGAAAAACAGTATGAGGGTACCTCAGGAAACTAAATATAGAGCTATCATATGATCCAGCAATTCCACTGCTGGGCATATATCCGGACAAAACTTTCATTGAAAATGATACATGCACCCGTATGTTCATACTAGCACTATTCACTATAGATCTTTTTTGGATACTTGTAATGTTCATATGCAAAATAAAGGCTCTGAGGGGTGCTGTAAGAATGAAATGTGTTTAATTTGTTTTAATCTATTTTTTTTTTTTTTCTGAAATTTGTTGAACCAAAGACCACCTCTTCTTTCTCTCTCTTTCTAGTGCACAAGGGTCTCTAATACCCCAGGGCTTCCCCCGTATTAGCAACTTATATTAATATGGTAGATTGTCACAATCAGTATTGATACATTATTAACAAAGGTTCATATATAAATTGGATTTCTTTTGTTTTTACCTATTCTCCTGTTTCTGTTCCAGGATCCCATCCATGACATGATATTGCATTTAGCTGTCATGGCTGCTTAGTCTCCTCTAGCCGTGACAGTTTCTCAGACTAGCTTGTTTTTCCATGATCTTAACAATTTTGAGGAGTGCTGATTAGAATGGTTCCTTTTAATCTTCCCCGTTCCCCTTTTGCTATCTAACTGGTGGAAATGAACCACTGGGGGTGTTCTTTATAGTTTTTGCATAAACTTCTGAACACACTCCCCCAAATGGGAGATGAAGGGACTCCTGAAGTGCTGTGTGAACCAGGGTGTGGACAGCATTGCAAAAAGGGTACTATTCTTCTTGCTTGTACTGCTTTGCTCTTTGCGTCTCTGCTTTCTCCTATATTATCTTCTTTTGTTATTAGCAAGTGCCTCGGAGGTGAGGAAATGAGATTCTTGAGGAAATGAGATTCTTCGGCTTTTCGCATCCCTCAGTGAGCCCTGTTTAAAGTAAATCTCTCCTCTGTATCAAGTGCATACTCAGAAAAAACGAAGCCCACTGGGACTTGGCTTTGGCAAACACTTGCGCTCCTGTGGTCTTCCTCTCTGGTCTTTGTCTTAAAAAGGAGAAAATACCTTGCTAGACTTATATTCACAATCACTATGCCTGTGCCTAGAAATCTTGCTATGAGGTCCCAAGGCTCTGAGGATAAAACCAGATCTTCTCTGGTGTTACCATTCCTGGGGCTTTTCTTTCTATCTAGAAAATAAGATTTATGCTAATCAAGTGAAGGTGTAGACTTCATAATTTTTTTTTGGGGGGGGGGTCTTTTTTTTTTAGGGCTGCACCCGTGGCATATGGAGGTTCCCAGGCTGGGGTCTAATCAGAGCTGTTGCTGCCAGCCTATGCCCACAGCCACACCAACGCCAGATCCGAGCCATGTCTACAACCTACACAACAGCTCATGTTTTTTTTTTTTTTTTTTTTTTTTGTCTTTTTGCCATTTCTTGGGCCGCTCTCACGGCATGTGGAGCTTCCCAGGCTAGGGGTCCAATCCAAGCTGTAGCTGCCAGCCTACGCCAGAGCCACAGCAACTCAGAATCTGAGCTGCGTCTGCAACCTACACCACAGCTCACGGCAATGCCGGATCCTTAACCCACTGAGCAAGGCCAGGGATCGAACCCATAACCTCATGGTTCCTACTAGGATTTGTTTCCACTAAACCATGATGGGAACTCCTAGACTTCATAATTTTTATTTTTAAAATAATGTCCTTGTCTTTTTCTACATCGGCTTTCCTTGTTGATTATTATATATTATAGTCTTTTAACACGAAGCTTTTATTTTTATTTATTTATTTGGCTGCATCCACAGCATGAGGAAGTCCCCAGGTCAGGGATTTGAACCTGTACCACGTCAGTGACAATGCCAAATCCTTAGCCATTAGGCCACCAGGGAACTCCAACATTAAGCTTTTAATGCTGAAATTGTTGCTTTTTCTTTGTAAGGGATTTGTTGCCTCCTTTTAAAGGGATCTGACTCCCCAGCTTATTTGCTGGAAAAGCCAAATTTTTCCAGGAGTTTTGAGTACATCTCTGTCAACTGGTCAATTCCTCATTCGAGTAAACACTAGATTATTTCTGCAATAATCACTTGATTAATCATCTTCTCTAACTGGTGTTATTGCCTCTTGGTGCCATCTTGCCAAAACTGTTTTGCTTTCCTGAAGAGGAGGTGATAGAATTGTGTCAATTGCTGAGAAAGCAGGCAATTTACAAATTTTTGTTAAACCTTCCTCGTGCCCTGATTTTTTATGGATTTCCTTGTTTGGAACAAATTTCTTTATGACATTCTTGTCCTTCTCACTGCCTCACTCTTTCCCTTTTTTGCCCTTTTTTTCTCTTCCTCATTTACTTGAACCTTCTTTTTCTCTCCTCTGTGCTGAGCTCAGGTGTGATTACATTAAATAAAATGAAAAGTGTAAAGAATAGTGTGCACTCTGTAAAGTTCTCAGGCAGTATTTGCAGATTGTTATTTCGAAAGAATTTCTGACCTGAGGCTGAGGGTGAGGAGGGGAAGAGGAAGAGGCTGGGGTTGGGTGTTTCTGCTGCTATTTGCTTATACCAGAGATGGGTAAACTTTTTTTGCAAAGGGCCAGATAGGAAATATATATATATATATATATATTTTTTTTTTTTTTTTTGTCTTTTTTTTTGCCATTTCTTAGGCCGCTCCTGAGGCATATGGAGATTCCCAGGCTAGGGGTCTAATCGGAGCTGTAGCCACCAGCCTACGCCAGAGCCACAGCAACGCGGGATCCGTGCCGCATCTGCAACCTACACCACAGCTCACGGCAACACCGGATCGTTAACCCACTGAGCAAGGGCAGGGATCGAACCCGCAACCTCATGGTTCCTAGTCAAATTCGTTAACCACTGTGCCACGACGGGAACTCTGGAAATATTTTGCGTTTTAGGGGCCATACAGTCTTTGCTGCAAGTACTCAGCTCTGCCATTGTAACAAGAAAGCAGCTTGTTAAGGCAATGGGTTAAAGCAGTGGGTTAAGGCACTATGAAAAGGAATGAGCGGGAGTTCCGCGTCGTGGCACAGTGGTTAACGATTCTGACTAGGAACCATGAAGTTGCAGGTTCGATCCCTGACCTTGCTCAGTGGGTTAAGAATCTGGCGTTGCTGTGAGCTGTGGTGCAGGTCACAGACACAGCTCAGATCCTGCGTTGCTGTGGCCTTGGCAGCACAGCTCTGATTGGACCCCTAGCGTGGGAACTCCATATGCCATGGGAACAGCCCTAGAAAAGGCAAATAGACAAAAAAAAAAAAAAAAGGAAAAGGCTGTGTCCAATACAACTTGATGGACACTGAAGTTTGAATTTTATGTGATTTTCACTGTCAAGAAACAGTACTCTTTTAAGAAAAATGTTAATATAACATTAAAAATGTTAATATAAATCTATTATTTCATGGGCCATACAAAAACAGGGGGGCAGGGGGGATAAATTTGGCCTGTAGGTTCTACGTAGTCAACCCTTGGCCTTTGCCAAGATTCCAAGATCCCCCTTGCACCAGCCAACCAACCAATAACCAATCACTCATCAAATAAACAAAGTATTGTTTGTTTGTAAATAGCAAACAAACCACGCAGCAGGGTTAAAGGAAGTAAGGGAAGGTGTCTTGTGGAGGATCAAGCTGTCCCGCATGGCTAAGGGGCAGGGTGCTCAGGGTAGAGACTGCTAAAGCTAGAGGGTCAGTGAGGG
Organism: Sus scrofa; assembly: GCF_054392235.1. Taxonomy (NCBI): domain Eukaryota; kingdom Metazoa; phylum Chordata; class Mammalia; order Artiodactyla; family Suidae; genus Sus; species Sus scrofa. The sequence goes on along the minus strand of NC_139386.1, from coordinate 36,614,599 downwards.
CCACTGATGCAGTGACATCGGCCCTTCTCAGGCATCATCACATTAAAAACAGCTACCATTGCAGTTCCCATTGTGGCTCAGTGGAAATGAACCTGACTAGTATCTGTGAGGATGTCGGTTTGATCCCTGGTCTTGCTCAGGGGGTTAAGGATCTGGCATTGACATGAGCTGTGGTGTAGCTTGCAGACTTGGCTCCGATCTGTTATTGCTGTGGCTGTGTGGTAGGCTGGCAGCTGCAGCTCTGATTCCATCCCTAGCCTGGGAATTTCCATATGCTATACCTGCCACCTTAAAAAAGAAAAAAAAGTAAAAAGAAAAAGAAAAATAGCTACCATTTACAAAGCACTCACTGTGTGCCAGCCACTCAAAATTTTTGGTGGACTCTTCACTCTCCCATGCTGTAGGTGCGGTGGTACCTCTTTAAGAGACACAGAGTTGTTGAACACCTTGCCAGAGTCACACAGCCGGTCACAGAACCAGAATTTGAACCCTAGCCTGGCTGACCCACAGCTACCTCCCTGCCCCCACCACAAGCCATCTCTTCCAGGAAAGATGGCAGAAAATCAAGGCAGTTATTGTCCCCACAACCTCACCCTGTGGAGTTTCCCAAAGCAAGCCTTATCATGCCTTATCATGCTAAACAGGAGACAGCCTTCACAGTACCTGTAAGATGAGCAAACCCTCGGAGCTGCTGTCTTCCTCCATCTGTCACTTTAGGGGAGGAGCAGAGAGATGTAATAGGAAAAACACCTGGCTCAGCTCTTTACCACTGGTGGGATTTATTTAGCTCCCTGAGCCCATTTGTTTGTTTGTTTGTTTGTTTTTAAATCTGAAAGATGGGGAACAAGAGATACTGCCTAGTAGGCTTGTAATAATTTAATGAGACCATGCATGCAAACCACTGGCTAAAAGCAGGTATTAAATCAGTGCTGTTATCCTTCAAGCAGTCATTGTTTGCTCATTCATTCTCTAAGCTTCTGCTGAGTGGCTGCTATGTGCCAGGCACCAGGTAAGCACTGGGATAGATGAGTCAGACAGTTCCTGCCTCCAAGGAGCTGACAGCTAGAGTAACAGGTACATACCAAGCCAATAAACTTGACAAAAAGTCATAGGCATATGTGGGGCTGGAATGACAGCACAAAGGAAGAGGTGGATATTTCTCTTTATTTGGGGGGGTGCTTTTTAGGGCCACACCTGCAGTAAGTTCCCAGGCTTGGGGTTGAATCAGAGCTGCAGCTGCCAGCCTATGCCACAGCCACAGCAATGTGGGATCCGAGCCACGTCCTGCAACCTACACCACAGCTCACGGCAACGGTGGATCCTTCACCCACTGAGCGAGGCCAGGGATTGAACCCACATCCTCATGGATACTAGCCAGGTTCACAACCTCCTGAGCCACAACAGGAACTCCAAGGAGTGGATATTTCCAAGTGAAGAGCTGACGGGGCACCGAATAGGCTTCAGAGAGGAGGTAGCAGAATTTAAATCCAGGCAACTCAAGCTCGCTGATCCTATGTAATTCCTGTGGCTGATCACTCACCACCATAAATCTGGTCTCATGGAAAAGATTAAAAAACAACCCACTTTTCCTAAAAGTACTAAAAAAAAATCTATGCAAATTGTGGAAAGCAAAACAGGAAGCCAAATTATAGGCAAGGAAAACACTCCTTCCTTCTAAGTCTCTTGTGCTTGGAAGTTTCCTGCCAGGATGTTGACCAGAGAAACAGCCTGACCAAGAGTCATTTGTTCCTCATGAGTTTCTTTAAAAAGAAACTGATTTCATTTTTTTTTTCACATTCTTTGTGGCCTTGGGAAACACCTTCTACAAAAATAGGAATATCCAAAAGAGATTAGAGAGAAACGATTCCTTCTGGGTCTAAACTGTCCATATGTGACATTGGCATACTGCCTTCAAGTCTGTAGACTTTTTTCTTTCTTTCTTTTTTTGCAGGCCTCTTTTTTTTTTTTTTTTTTTTTTTAAATGAAGCACATTATAGTGGGAGAAGGCAGGGATAGCTGCTGACTTTGAGTTCTGGCTCCACCACTTAATAGCTATGTGACCTTGTGTCTGTTGGCAGAGATAAATGAGATGATACACATAAGGAGATGACCAGGGCACCTGGCCCAAGACCTGTTTCTACTTTACTATCATTTGTCTCCCTTAGAATCCATCTATTATTGTCTAAGAGGTTAAGCACAGCCTGTTACTCCCTCCCCATGTGGTTCTGCACTCACAGTCACTCTGCCCTCTTCTTGGTTCAACAGGCTACATCCCCCGCACCCCCCACCCCCACCGCCTCAGTCTTTTTACCTCCGTTCCTTTACCATGACCAGCTCTCACCTTCCCACTTCATCTGTCTGTTATTCATCCTTTGCATCTCTGCTCAAACTGCTTGCTCAAGGAAGACCCACCCTGACCTGACCTCCCAGGTTGGGTTAGGTGCCCTGGCGAATGCGCCCATAAGTCCAGGAGCTTGTTGATGGGGACAACATCACACTTGTAGTTACTCACTCATCTCCAATTTCAAATTAGAAGGTACACTACGAGAGGCGGTAGGCTCCAGGAATCTAGGCTGGCATGTGGAATATAGATGTACTGTATAGATACCTATTGACTGGGCAGGAGACAGACAGGTGTTATTATCCTTCTCACAGAGGAAGAGACCAAGAAACCAAGAACCAAGAGGACAAGAGACAGACTCATGATCACACAGCCAGGGGTCTCGGGAGCCAGAACTTAAGTGCAGGCCTTCTGACTTGAAACACAGTAGTGCTTCCAGGAAAAATCCCCAAAGTCTTGGTATAGAATACTTGGACTTTCATTCTTTTACTCTACAAATGTGCAGAAATGTCAAAGACCTGCTATAAAATGCCACAGAAGTACCGGGAGCTGGGCCTCTCTTTTGGTGAAAACCCTCTCTTTTCAGTCCTAAGCAGGGTCCTTTCTCAGACCTCCCATCCTTACTGATAACTGAAGTCCCAAGGATTTCTCTTGCTTATCTCTTCTTTCCAGGGTCCTGACGACTCTTTACTTCAAGCCCCTTTCTTCGTTTAGACTGGCTTTCAGGGTAGCATAGAGAGGTGCCTCCCACCCCTGTTTCCCCCTGCTGTTTCTGAGACAAGCACACAATCTCATTTTTATTTTTAAAGGTTTTTACTGCTCAGTGGAAATAAGAGTTACGTGCACACACACACACAAAGAAAAACATGGGGGAGGTAAAAAAAACTAAGAAATCTCAACAGTCTCCAATAGTAATTGTCCCTGCCTTTCACCCTTTTCTGTCAGTTCTCATTTGGGGGGACTGTCCTAGAAGCCCCCACCCCAAACCACATGCTTATGTGGTTGATGGGAAAGGCCAGGAGCAGGCATGGTGCCCCTCAAGGCCAAGTTCATGGAAGAAGGCTTTGTAATGGAACTCAAAATAGGAAAGAGAGACATTTTAAAAGAATGATAAAGTTCAAAATTTAGGTTAACAGGGAGGGCCTATGGAGTGAGTGCTAACTGCAGAGATGGACCAGAAGATGATACCTTTAGGGAGTGCCACCAGTGAAGAGGGGACCGCATGCAGAGATGGCTGAGCTGGAGAAGTAGTAACAGTGACTCCTGGGTGCACTTCCTCCTCCCCAAAGAAGAGATGCAGGTAAGTCCTCCAGATCAAAGAAAGGAGTAAAGCCCAGGATGGGTGGGGGAAGGGGAGGAATCAAAGCAAAGGAAATACAACTTTTCACAGGTTTCTATTTTCAACCTTTCCTCCCATCCTCTTGTCTTAGATTTCCTTGGGACAGCTGGTATACCCTATATTCCTGATGGTGGACCTTCTGTTACTCATCTGGTTGTCATGCAAGATATCCAGATAATCCTGTTAGGGTGAAACAATAGGAGCCAATCAATTGGTTCAAGTGCCCCCAACCCGATTTTCATTTTGTTTCAAAGCAACAAGAGAGTCGCTTCCTTCCCAAGTCTCTCCTACAGCATACAGGAAAATTCTCCTGGGCCATTTTGGACACAAAATTGTTGGAGTAAGGAAGAAGGAGAGAGAGAGAGACATTCTTTCTCCTGATAGACATTCCTCCAAATGTCCTTTGCCTGCCTGAATAGTAGAGTCAAGTGGTGAAGCCCCCGTCCCTGGAAAACATGGCGAATCCTAGGAGATGTTCTATTCATATGGTCCCATGATTGGAGGAGGGCTAAAAACATGAAAGGGGGAAGCTATATGTCCCCCACCCCTCCCCCCCGGCCAGTGCTGGAATAATGCATCAATCTTTATATCCCCTCAGCCTAGCACAGGACTTGGCCTGAGACAGTATGTCAACAAAGGTCCTTTGAGCTGAAGAAAACTTTGGAAATGAGGAGAGTCGATAGCACTGTAACTTGATGCAGATTGAATGACTGCTGGGAATGGCCTTTAGGATCAGAAGAGGGGGAAGCATAGATTAGGGCAGCTGACTGGAGGTGCATATTCACAAAGGGGAAAGTGAGTTTTGGAAAATTTATGTGAGCAGGAAACTAAGGGAGGATCACAACTTCAAATTGTGAAGTTGAGTGGTGTGCAGTCTGACCTGAATGTGTGGACATGACTCGACTCAGATAATAGGTAGGACCTTGTTTCTCAGGGTAGATGAAGCAAAGGACTGCTAGTTAGGTGAGACAGCAGGTGGAATTCAGAAGTAAACCTGGTATCAGCTATAATATTTGAACTGTAAAAAACTCTACCAAAGCAGTTTAAATAATGAGCCTGTGTTTTTCTGGGGATGTTCAACCACTGAATATGTTTTAATCAGAAAAGACTCCATCAAAAATACCAGCAAGAGTGATGGAGAAATCTACATTAGGAAACAGTGTGATCTTTGGAAAAGGTATCCTCCTACTTGGCAGTATCCATGGGAAATCCGCTGGCCTCGGACCCTTCTGTTGGAGGTCCTATCCCACTCCACATTTCGTGGGGGTCATTTGCAAGTCTGAAATCAGAAAATGAATGGATCTTAATCTCCATTAATTCTGTTTTGGAAAGTGGTATGATGTACTCCTAAACCATGCAAGAACAGACCTTGATTGGCAATAAAAACATTATTTATCTTGGAGTGTTGACCTTATAGCATCATGCTTGTTGGCTTCATATCTGTTTTTGATTTAAATATACCCATGCAGATATCCAAAAAACCCTGCCTATGTTATGATCATGTCCTTTAAAAGGGGTCTGGCATCTTGAGACGTTTGGGCCTGGACCATCTTTTCATTATATGGAGACTAAAGAAATGGTGTGTTATTTCTTCTCTTTGGTTAGGGAACATCTGGAAGCTCTGAGAAGAGCAGGGAGCAATTCCTGAAGAATGATGCTTGGGCAGCTGAGCCGAAGAAAGCTAAGAGCCTCAAAATGAGTGGCAGGCGCTCTGGAATTAGAAAAGAAGAAACAAAATTTGAGAAAAGAAAATGTGAGCAGGAGTTCCCGTCGTGGCTCAGTGGTTAACGAACCCAACTAGGATCCATGAGGATGCGGGTTCAATCCCTGGCCTTGGTCAGTGGGTTAAGGATCTGGCATTGCCATGAGCTGTGGCATAGGTTGCAGATGTGGCTTGAATCTGGTGTTGCTGGGCCTGTGGTGGAGGTTGGCAGCTGTAGCTCTGATTCATCCTCTAGCCTGGGGACCTCCATATGCTGCAGGTGCAGCCCTAAAATGCAAAAAAAAAAAGAAAAAGAAAAGAAAAGAAAAGAAAGAAAACGTGAGCAATATCAAGGAAGAGGTACCTTGACTTCATTCACTCATCATAATCCAATGAGTATGGCACTGAGCTGAGAATTATTGGTGGTGGGGTAGAGAGATGATGGGAAAGGACATTGAAAGTAAATTTAAAACATAGTCCCTGATATCAAGGGGCTGCAATTTAATATGAGATGACAACTAAATATTCAAGACAGTATCTGATTATCATCACCACTGTTTGCAGAAGAACTAGACAGTATGAGAGAAGCTAAATGATAAAATCTAAAGCAAACCACTTGTCAATGAATCATATTGGTTTCTTTCAATGCCAAGGAGCCTTAACTATTCAATGTTAAGCTTTAACCACAAATAACTATTAAGCATCCATCCTAAACAAGAATTATGCTAAGGGCAATGGAGATTATATAGATGAATAAACATAGTTTCTCTTTTTGCAAAACTTGCAACGTCAGGTGGGGATAAAATAAGGACAGAATAATTAAAGGGCACTGCAGCGTATAATTGTCAGGTGAGAGCTGCACAGTGCTATGGATATAGCATAGAAAGAGGGATTCCTGCTGAGGGAGATAAATATTTCAGAATTATAGGAAAGGTGATATTTCAGGTGAGCCTTGAAAGATGTCAACTCCGACAGGCAGACAATTGAAACGTGGACAGACATTTCAGGAGAAGAAGACTGTTCAAGCCAAACAGAGGGGGTATGAGAAGAGCAGGCTGGAAAGGTAGGGTAGATACGGGTTGCAGAGCCCTGATGTCCCAGGCTGAGGAGGCAGAACACGGTTAGAGGGAAATGGGAAGACACTAAAGATTCTCAAACACAGGTTGCAAGTGGGGGAAGTGACATGATCCAGCCAAGACCTTCAGAGATCATTTATCAATGACACGTGGGACAGATTGTGGCGAAGACAATGAAATGACCGAGGAAAGAAGTTACAGAATGTTTTCAGCCGGGTGAGTGGGAAAATACCATAAAATTTTATTTTTTGTATTACTAAGGATTAGTTTGACTGCAAGTAACAGAAAATCTTCCAAAGAGGGGCTTACACAAAATAGGAGATTATTCTTGTCTCACGTGAAGGTCCAGTTAGGTTATTCAGGGCTGGTGGGGGCGTGGGGTGGGGTGGGGGCAGCTCTACAAGATCCTCCAAGCTCCAGGCCCTCTCTGTCATCCCTAAAACTGGCCAGCCTCCTTCTGGCCCAGGGTGGCCAGATCTGGGTACTAGCAGCAAGTGGAGGAAGGGCAGGAGAAAAGAGGGCTGGAGAGCAGACTCTGGGTGTGAGGAGAATTCCTGGGTGTGAGTACCACGTGGTACTTCCGCCCCATCCCATCAGTCAGAACTTAGCAAAAGGGCCACATCTAGGAAGCGAGGAAATACGATGGTTGTCTGAGGACACATTTCCCCTGCTGAAAAACCTGGGAGTCTGTTACTGAGGGAGATTTTAAAAGATGTAGGCAATTTTCTGGCTTTCTCTGCCATGGTGTCATAAGAAGAAGAAGGAGAAGGAGGAGAAGGAGAAGCAGCAGCAGCAGCAGCATGGAGCTCCCATTATGGCTTAGCAGGTTACAAGCCTGACTAGTATCCATGAAGACGTGGGTTTGATCCCTGGCCTTGCTCAGTGAGTTAAGGATCCAGCATTGCTATGAGCTGTGGGGTAGTTCACAGACATGGTTTGGATTCCGCATTGCTGTGGCTGTGGCATAGGCTGGCAGTTGCAGCTCAGATTTGACCCTTAACCCGGGAACTTCCATCTGCAGCAGGTGCAGTGCCTTCCCCCACACAAAAAAAAAGAAGCAAGACTAAATTGGAACTCCATAATAGCTCAGAATTGTTTCTCAGATCTTAATGGAAAGAATTTTTTAAATGAAGACTCCATCCTAGAATCTTATCTTAAAGCTGATTAACCTTGAGACAAAATAGTCCCCTCACTCTCGGATAACAATGGATTTGACTCCATGGCCAAGGCAGTCTGAAGCAGTGAGAGCCTTGGTTTGTCCAGGTCTTCATGACCCTGACTTACTAGCTCTCGCTCTCTCTCAGAGTTGTTTTTAAAAGAAAAATAGGTCTGGAGTTCCCGTCGTGGCTCAGTGGTTGACGAATCCGACTAGGAACCATGAGGTTGGGGGTTCGATCCCTGCCCTTGCTCAGTGGGTTAAGGATCCCTCGTTGCTGTGAGCTGTGGGGTAGGTTGCGGATGCGGCTCAGATCCAGCATTGCTGTGGCTGTGGCATAGACCAGAGGCTACAGCTCCAATTAGACCCCTAGCCTGGGAACCTCCATATGCCACAGGTACAGCCCTAGAAAAGACAAAAAAGAAAAAAGAAAAATAGGTCCATTATCATCATGACTTTGTTAAATTCAGTGACGTGTAAACCCACAATGTGAGCCTCATAGAAACTGTCCTCAGGCAAGAGAAACCCAGCTTTGCAATAACTGCCACGCTCCATTCCTTCAGCTCCGAGCTCCAGTCCCCAAGTCCCTTGGTTCACTCTGCATTGTCGCCCATCCTAGTGCCTCTCGCCCTCTGCAGTCCATCCTGTCCACCAAGGCCTGAAGAATCTTCTGAGAGCATTGCTGACCACATGGAACTGTGCTCAATATGTAAGTAACATACAGCCCTCCAGGGCTCACTACTTTAAAACATCTCCTTGGCCTGGCCTCCCAGATTCACCAAAATCTTCCTCATCCTGCCAATTCAACCAGATTTCCCTCCAAGATATTGCTGCTGTACTTGGGGGAAAATGTTAAAGATGTTTTGTGCTCTCTTCTTTCATTCGGTGCTCTTTGCCTCTTGGCACCACCAGGTGATAAGTGGTCCACTCACTTAAGTAATATAATGGGCTCTGTGGTTTAAACAGCATCGGTTTTCCAGTGGGAATGTTAAGAACCCCAGAGAAGTTCCATACTTATGTTTAAATGCATTAAAAGATATTTGTAATGGTAAATATATATTAATTATTCACATGAAGAAATAAACCAATATACCAACTAAAAAAATAATTGAAGAAATTTAAGTACAAGCAAATCATTTCTTCTTTTTTTGTTGAATTGTGGTAAGGACACTTACTATGAGATCTACCCTCTTAATAAATTATTTTTCCTTTTATGACCACACCTGCAGTGTATGGAAGTTTGACTCCCAGGCCTGGGTCAAATTGGATGGCAGCTGAGGCCTATGCCAGAGCCACAGCAACGCCAGATCTGAGCCAAGTCTGCGACCTATGCCACAGCTCATGGCAGTACCAGATCCTTAACCCACTGAGCAAGGCCAGGGATTGAACCGGCATCCTCATGGATTACCAGTCAGATTCGTTTCCACTGAGCCACCAAACTCCAGTTTGACTCTTTTAAATATCTTTCTTTGAAAGGAATTAATTTGTTGAAGTGTTGTTGATCCTGCTTTCTATTAAATGCAAATCACTCTCTTTCCTCTTCTTTACTCCCACCAATTAAGTATTTGACTTTGAGAGATTTGTGACTTGTTTCTACTTTCATGAACATTCAGTTTATTAAAGCTGAATATTTTATTTTACCTTTTTAAGGTCTTTAAACTTAACCTATAAATCTAACTTACAAATTCTATTTGTATATATAGTGATTTTTATGTAAAAATGAGGGCAATTGCTTCTTTCTTGTTTGATTAGTGTTAACTTACAAATTTAAAAAGATTAAATTTCCGTAATTAACTACCTTTACACATGTAATTAGATTACATTTCCTAAAATATTTTTCAACCACCCTTTCATATTTAATATACCTGATTTTCTGAAACATTTCTGATGCCTGATGGGGCAATACTTACAAAACCCAGCAAGTAAATTTTTCTCCATCTCAGTTAACTTTTACGAATTGAATAAAACTTACTTGTACCTTTCATAAATTGGGTTCTCTTAAACATTCAAAGTCTAGTTATGAACATATTCAATTATTTTACAAGTTTCAAATGAAGATCATAAATCTAGTGCCAATTTATCTTTTCAGAATAAAATCAAAAGGCTAATTTGTTAGGGTCTCTTAAACAGTTCGAACCCCTTAAATAACAAATACAAACTGATGATCACAATGGTTACAAAACTTACTCCTTAAAACTTGATGAGGAAGTAATGATACTACCAGTTTGACTGGCTTCACCATCTGCATACTTTTTTTCAACATCTTTTCTGTGGAAGTAAAATCACCGTAGCCAAGGGAAGCAGGAAGGCATTTTGGGCAGGCTGGAGTTACTCAGAACTGCCATAAAGATTATCAGTAAATTGTGCAAGACTAGGATTTTTTTCCCCCAGAATGATTCTAGCTGAGCAACAGGTTACAACACTGAACTTCTTTATATAGTTGGATCGGTTCTGCCTATTGTGTCACCAGAGGGAGAGTGTGCCATGCGTCCCAGAGCGTCTTTCAAATTTCACCCTTATCCTATTTTTATCAAAGCCTCTTTCACTTTTTAACACATGGTTTGGGCAGATAGAAGTCCGCGGTCCCCCTTGGGGTGTAGCCTATCTTTTCACCAAGTGATTAGATGTAATTGAATTTTCCATCCCTCTTCAGGTTATAGAACTCTCTCTGCAACTTTTACTTCATTATCTGTTTCACTGTGGCAGAGACTGGCTGGGGCCTCACCTCACCTGTTTCCTCTTTATCCCGGGCATGGAGCTAGACTTCATTTCACAGCTTCTCCTGCAGTTAAGTACAGTCAGGGGGCTGACTTTTGGCCAATGAAACATGAGTAGCTTGGCCCATAAAACCTCCCCAGGCTCCATCATTGAGTATCTTTCCTCTTCTCCAGGCTTCATGCTGAGCAGCAGGGCAATTGTGGAAGCTGCATATTAAAGATGGTGAAGCCATGAGTCACAAAGGGTCTGGATTGGGCAAGAGCTATGTATTAATGAGGAGCATCCATTGGGGGACTTGACCCGAGTGAAAAATAAATTTCGATCATGATGTTAAAACAATTATGTTTTTGGAACTGTTTGTTATCTTAATTAAAATGCCCACTAGCCTTCATTTTTGGTCACTGAAGTGAAAATCCTTAAAGTTGGTGACAGCAATGAATAAATTTCATATACTATTAGTTAGCACTGCCTATCCAAGTCAGTGGGAAACATGAAGGGGAGGCATTGTGTACATGGTTGGCCAGTCATTCTTGCCCTTTGCGTGAAAATCTGACCTAACTAACTCATTTTTTTTTTTCAAATAGGAACTCATGCTACGACACTTGTGCACCATTTTAGATAATTTTTTAAAGCACTCAACATGACAAAAACCACCCACTGACAAATCAGCTACAATATTTGTGAGATAAAAATAAACCTATTGCTCAGTTATAAAGATTCTCAGTTCTATGGTCAGACAAAAATTTCCCCAAGGCCCCAATAAACAGGAAACTATGTGATACAATGGACAATATGCTTGACAGACAAAACAATATGTCAGCTACCCAGACTCTCTTAAACAGACCAGAGGCACGTATTCAAGGCATTAGTTTGAAAATGATTAAAAATAGAGATTTCTTTTTTCTTCTAAAAAATAAAAATTTCTTTAAAAATTTAAAAGTATACCACTATAACAAAGATCAACAATACGGCTCCCCCCTTTTTTTATTTTATTTTATTTTTAACTCTGGTTACTTCACACTTTGCTTTTGGCATTTGAGGTTGCTAAAGGTTATGGGTTTCTGAAAGTATTGTCTTTATGCTTAAAGAGGCCTGTAGGCAAACAGCTTTATGCTTCCAGACCAGTCACAGTTTCTCTTTCTTATTCTCCTACACCAACTGGTTCTGCCCTGTGTGGGTTGCAACTGCCCCAGGAAACATTTTTATCTAAATGGAGCAATACATATTTAGATTTTGAAAATGAAACTATTCATGAATGTATTTCTTTCAAATGGTTTTGTAATTCTTCTCCCATTCCTTCCCTCCCCCTACAAATTAAAACTTAAATCTCTATTTCTATGAGAAGAAACTCTGGGGGCAATTAAAAAAATAAAAAAAAAAAAACTTTAGTACTGAAATCCACAAGGGAGAGAAAAAGAGGGAAATAGTGGATAATGGAAGAAGTGTTAGAGCAAATACATAATAAATCAGAGGATGGATATATAAAGAAGTTCTTTCCATAAATTGTATCAATGGTCAGTGCATTCAAGTAGCAAGAACCTGACCAAAAATGACTTCAACACTTTGGGTTTACATTTCTCTAAACACATCAGTGGTAGAAGTAGGCAGTTAATGATGTCAATTCATCAGCTCAATGATGAGATGCACCTTAATGTCTCTGTAGCTCTCTTGGCCTGTCCTTTTTTTTTTTTCTTTTTCTTTTTTGTCTTTTTGCCTTTTCTAGAGCCGCTTCCCGTGGCATATGGAGGTTCCCAGGCTAGGGGTCTAATCGGAGCCGTAGCCCCCGGCCTACACCAGAGCCACAGCAACTCGGGATCTGAGCCGCGTCTGCAACCTATACCACAGCTCACAGCAATGTCGGATCCTTAACCCATTGAGCAAGGCCAGGGATCGAACCCCGCAACCTCATGGTTCCTAGTTGGATTCGTTAACCACTGCGCCATGTCGGGAACTCCTCTTGGCCTGTCCTTATCATAACAAGATAATGGCCCCAAAAGGCAGCCTAGCTCCAGGCATTACACCACTTTCAAGGGAGGAAGAAAAGGAGAAGTGGGTCTCAGGGACAAGATTTTCTTCTTTTATCAGAAAAGCGAAAACTTTCTCCAAGTAACTGTGCCACATGGCCTTTCCTAGCTGCACAGGCTGAGAAAGGGAACGTGTCACGACTGGATATGCACAAGAGGAGATGAAAGGGCCCACTGGTGGGTTGGCCAAGCAACAGGTGCCATAAGAATGGATGAGTTGTAGAACGCAGGCCTTCTTGATCTTCTCACAATGAATTCCTAAAGACAAAAATTCCACATGACAGGCTTTTCTCCGTCCATGCTCATGCAAGACACATGAGTAGGACTTCAGGTTTTAGAGAAAAATGATGCTGAGCTTCCCCACTGTGTCCTGCCATCAAGCTGTGACTACCCTCTAGCTCATCTCTTTTCTCCCTATCTCCAACATGCACATACTCATAATTAAATCCTACCTCAACTCCCTAAGAAAACACACCAAATTATCCATGAACTTGCTGAGGAAAAACTTCCTGGTTTCTGAAACAGTTGACCTAGTCCAAGGAAAATTTTTGAAAATCAGCTAGCAAAGGCATTTCTAGAAAGTACAAGCATAAAAAGTAAATCACAAAATCCCCAAATTCTGATAGCCCAATATAACTTGTTAAAAGAGATTTAAACTTTAAAAAACAATCTTCCCCTCTTATACTGTGATAGATAATAAATCCACCTCAATAATGGTCCTATTTCTTTCCTGGTTACAGTCTTTACATTTGGGGGATATTCTATATTATCATACGAGGAAAGTACGGCAACTTCCTGCTAAAAATGAGCGATGGCAGCCCATCCTCCCCACCTCACTCAACTCCTAACTCACCCCAAGCTCTGAAACAAAGCAGTGAATTATATTTAGCGGTAGCTTAAACAGGTCTGGTTTACCTCTGATTCCAAGCTATGTATTCAGCAGGATATGCTGCTAGGTGAAGTGTGCTTGAGAAGAATGGGCTCAGTAATCCTGGGCTATGTTCGGTTATAATTAGCCCATTATCTAGCAAAATTTCTCCTCTATGATAGCTTCTTATATTTAAGCAAATTAAATAATTGCAGGGCAAATTATTAATTACAGGGCAGCATTTCCCCAATTGCACCTCTGCATTATATTACTGCTAAGGACTGGACAAGGTGGTCATAATATCCTGGCTGAGTTTGAAAGCATGCTTCCTGCTATGGGGCCTCTGCAGCTGAACAGAAGAAAGAGAGCCTGTACAAAGAGGAAGAAAATTAAGTCCATGTGGCAAGTTGCATGCAATGAAATTGCCTCCTAGAAAAGGGCTGCGTGTTCCCCAAGTCAAATACGCCTAAGTTCTACCTTCAGGAAAAAATCTTCAGGGAGAAAGACTCTTACTTTTCTTTCAGTCTAGAATCCACTTTAGAAAGCCCATAAATATAGCTATCAGAAGGAATGAAGCACTAATCCATGCTACCATTATGAGCAAACCTTGAAAACTTTATGCTAAGTGACAGGAGCCAGACACAAAAGGTCACATATCGTATGATTCCATTTACATGAAATGTCCAGAAGAGGCAAGTCCATGGAGACAGAAAGTGGATTAGTGGTTGCCAGGGCCTGGAGGAAATAGAGAATGAGGAGTAATTGCTAATAGGCACTGGGTTTCTTTTTGGCGTGATGGAAACGCTCTGGAATTTGAATGTGGTGGTAGCTGTACAACATAGGGAAGACACTAAAAACCACTGAAGCAAACACTTTGAAAGGATGAGTTGTGTGTTACGTGACAAATATCTCAATTTTTAAAAGTGCTAAAAAAAAAAAGCCTATTTATGGGAGGATGATAATTGAAAAAATATCATGATACTAACACACACACAAGATAGAATAGTACGTATTTTGTGACGTTGAGCATTGTGGTACAAAGAGCAGTAGGTTAGGAGTTTCCACTGTGGCACAGTGGGTTGGGGATCTGGCATGGTCTCTGTGGCAGTGTGGGTCTGATCCCTGGCCTGGCGCAGTGGGTTAAGGATCTGGCATTTCCACAACTGTGGTGTAGGTCGAAGCTGTGGGGTGGATTCAATCCCTGACCAGGGAACTTCCATGTGCAGAGGGTATGCCCGCCCCCCCGCAAAAAAAAGAAAGAAAGGAAAGAAAAAAAATGCTCTGTGGGTTAAGGATCTGGCATTGTCACTGTGGCGGCTCAGGTCACTGTGTGGTGCTGGTTTGATCCCTGGCTGGTGGAATTTCCGCGTGCCATGGGCGAGGCCAAAAATAAGTAAAAAATAAATAAAATAAAATAAAATAAAATAAAAAAGCTAAAAAGTCACTTAACCTCTCTGGGCTTCCATTTTCTGGTCCCCACACATCATGCAGACAGCCCTAGCAGAGGCTACTACCTTGGAGGTGCTACTGAAGGTGGGAGGGATTTGACCCCCACCTTTCCAGAACCCAGTTCTTTGGGGCCAAATGCTTCTGAAAGCCAGATCATCTCTTTCTCTCACAGCTTCCATCTCCTCCCCTCATGTCAATCCAGTTCTGTGCCTCTGACCAGGGTAGCAACTGAGACCAGTGTTCAGGCATGAGATTCATGTACAAGTTCTTAAACATTTTGAATTAATTAACATATGTGGAAAATGGGGAGATTTCACAGACAAATGAAATTTTTTCTTTGTCTTTTTTGCATTTTCTAGGACTGCACCCAGTCCTGGAGGTTCCCAGACTGGAGGTTCCCAGACTAGGGGTCTAAGCAAAGCTGTCACCGCCTACACCAGAGCCACAGCAACCCAGGATCTGAGCTGCATCTGAGACCTACACCACAGCTCATGGCAATGCTGGATCCTTAACCCACTGAGCGAGGCCAGGAATTGAACCCGCAACCTCTTGGTTCCTAGTCAGATTTGTTAACCACAGAGCCACAACTGGGAACTCTTGACAAATGAAAATATTAAGTTCTGGTGGCTTTTTTCCCCCAAATTAAAAGCTCTGGAACATTCGGCCACAGGCCCACGTGACAATGACTAGCTGAACAGTGGTTGTCTCCACTTAGAGCGGAACAAGCTCTACAGTTGACCACAGTCTTCACCAACCCCTGTTGCTTCATAACACTGGGGTTGGCCATTCTTGGGCCTACTAATCACACTTGACCTATTACAGTGTGACTATCACACTTGACCTCGTACGGTGAAAAGGAAAGCAAAATGTGTCATGTACTCATATGTGCATCATTTTTTTTTTTTTTTTTGAAACATCTGGTCTACCTCACTGATGTAAATGATCTTCCTGCCCTTGGAAGACTTTGCATTTGAGATTTTTGCCCCAGACTTCTGATATTTGAAACTTATTCCTTGGAGCAAGGGAAGCTTAAACCTCGAGGATATTCTCAAGGGCAGTGGTTCTCAATCAGGGAGGATTTTGCCCTCCAGCGTACATTTGGGACTGCATGGAGCCATTTCTGATGGTTCTGACTGGGGTGGGGGGATATGCGTGGCATCTGGTCAACAATGCTGCCAAATATCCTACAGCCCTAACAACAAGGTATTACTTGGCCCCAAATGTCAATAGTGACAAAGTTAAAAAACATGTTCTAGGGAATCGGTTGGGGGAAGGATGAAGGGGAAGCAAAAAATGCTTCTTAGCCATACCTGAGAAATGAGACCCTAAATATTATATCAACCAGTTAAATCACATCACTAATAGATAGATGCCCAGGCCAGGGATCCTTCATAGAAAAATTCTCATTTAAACACAAATTTTGACATTTTAATTCAGGGGAAAAAAAATGAATACTTAGTAATAATGCTTCAGTCTTGAAAAAAGAAAAGCATTATCCAGACTGATCACTGCCTTTCATGGAACCATCAGTCTTGACTTCTAATGACTTTTGAACATTTCAAGAATTAAAATTTGCTTTCAAAAACAGTGATTTGCCATGATTTGCTGTCACTGAAGATGTGCAAAATAACATGATGCATATTGTAATGAAATCTTTGATTTTAATGGGATTTTAAGGATGAGTAGCTAATGTAAAATTATAATAACTTTAACTCACTGAGATTGGTTAGATCAGGAAACCATTTTATATTATATTATTAGAAGATAAGAATTATATAGCTATTTCTAGTTCTTATTTTTTAATCCCTGGCTCTCTTGTTTTCTAAATAAGTATACACATACAGATGTGTTTTGATATGTAAATCTGATCCTTAAAAATGTCAGTTATATGTATTGATTGGTTTTAAAATATTTGCATTCAATTAAAGGATTTATTAAATTAAAAAAGGAGAAATGTGAAACAACTACTGAAAGAAATATTTCAATTTTTGTAGCATCAGAATAAATATATAACCTCTCAAGATGACCAGCTTGGAAGGGATGATAAATATTTATCTATCTATCTATTTATTTATTTTGCTTTATAGGGCCGCATGTATGGCATATGGAATTTCCAAGCTAGGGAATCAGAGCTGTAGCTGCTGGCCTATGCCACAGACACAGCAATGCGTGGCAACTCGGGATCCTTAAGCCCCAAGCAAGGCCAGGGATCCAACCCACATCCTCATGGATACTATTTGGGCTCATTATAGCTGAGCAACAGCAGTAACTTCCAATAAATATTTATTTTTAATGTGCAAGTGTTGATTCACTTGTCAGTTTATAAGAGCTACAAACATAGATTTAATGACATCTGATCTTAACAATATTTCGTAGTTCTCACAGTGCTTTCATGCAGATTGCTTCAATTATTTGGTAAGCTCTGAGGTAGGTACTGTTTTCCTCTGTGAGCAGATATAAGAATTGGGCTTAGGGAGGACAAAGCCATGCGAACCTCAAATGATACAGCTTGAGGCAGAATGGGAGTTGGGGGGTGAGGGCAACTGGGTGGGGAGTGGCTAACCTTTTTAGTTTACTAACTTAAAAACATTTTTAATACTCCTCAATTGATCTACAGATTTAATGCAATTCTTATTCAAAATTCCAGCTGCCATTTTGCAGATATTGGTAAGCTGATTCTAAAATTCATATGGAAGTTCAAGGGACACAAAATAGTCTGAACCATCTTGGAAAAGAGAAACAAAGTTGGATGATCCATTCTTCCCAATTTATTGCAAAGCTGTAGTATTCAATACAATGTGGTACTGGTGTAGGATAGACATAAGATCATTGGAATAGAACTGAGAGTCCGGAAATAAACACATATTTTACAATCAATTGAGTTAAAATTGATTTTTTTTTTGGTTTGTTTGTTTTGCTTTTTTAATGGCCACACCCACAGCATATGGAGGTTCCCAGGCTAGGGGTCCAATCAGAGCTACAGCTGCCAGCCTATGCCACAGCCACAGCCACACAGGATCCAAGCCATGTCTGCAACCTATACCACAGCTCATGGCAACGCCAGATCCTTAACCCACTGAGCGAGGCCAGGGCTCAAACCCGCATCCTCATGGATCCCAGTCAGGTTCATTACCACTGAGCCACGAAGGGAACTCCAAAATTGACTTCTTAACTGTAGTAAAATACAATAGCATAAAATGTAGGATCTTAACCATGTTTAATGTATAGTTCAGTGGTATTATGTACATTCACATTGTTGTACAAATATTACCACCCTCCATCCCCATAACTCTTTTCATTTTCTCTGTGTCCATTAAATAATAACTTGACATTTCCCCTCCCCTCAGCCCCTGGTAACTACCATTATACTTTCAGCCTTTATGATTTTGACTACTGCAAGCTCCTCACACAAGTGGAATCATACAGTATTTGCATTTTTGTGACTGGCTTAATTTCACTTAGCGTAATGTTCCCAAGCTTCATCCCTATTGTAGAATTTCCTTGCTTTTTAAGGTTGAAGAGTGTTCCACTGCATGTATAGACCACATTTTGCTTATCTATTCTTCCATGGATAGAAACGAGTTGCTTCCACACTTTAGCTATTGTGAATAAAGCTGCTATGAACACAGGCATACAAATATCTCTTCAGGATCCTGTTTTTAATTCTTTGGGGTAAATACCCAAAAGTGGAATCACTGGATCATATGGTTAATTCCACTCTTAATTTTTTTAAGGAACTGCCATTTTCTTTTCCACAGCTGCTGTACCATTTAAAATCTCAACAGTACACAAAAGTTCCAATTATTTTGCAGTCTCCCTAACATTTATTGTTTTCTATTTTTTTTTTTTTTTTGGATACTAGCCATCCTAGTGGTAGTGTCTCATTGTAATTTTAATATGCCTTTCCCTAATTATTAGTGATGTTGAACATCTTTTCATGTGCTTATTGGTCATTCAAACACCTTCTTTGTAGAACAGTCTATTCAATTCCTTTGCCCACTTCTCAACTGAGTTTTCTTTTGTTGTTGAGTTTTAGGAGTTCTCTATATATTCTGGATAGTAATCCCTTAACAGGCATATGATTTGAAGATATTTAAAACCATTCTGTAGGTTTTAAATCTGCTGGTAGTATCTTTTGATGCACAAATTTTTAAGTTTTCATTAAGTCTACTTTGTCTATGGTTTCTTTTGTTAACCTATACTATTGGTGTCATTTCTTTTCTTCTTTTTTTTTTTTTTTTTTTTTTTTTTTTTGTCTTTTTAGCTATTTCTTGGGCCGCTCCCACGGCATATGGCAGTTCCCAGGCTAGGGGTCGAATCGGAGCTGTAGCCACCAGCCTACGCCAGAGCCACAGCAACGCGGGATCCAAGCCGCGTCTGCAACCTACATCACAGCTTACGGCAACGCCGGATCGTTAACCCACTGAGCAAGGGCAGGGACCGAACCCGCCACCTCATGGTTCCTAGTCGGATTCGTTAACCACTGCGCCACGACGAAAACTCCTATTGGTGTCATTTCTAATAAATCATTGCCAAATCCAGTGTGATGAAGTTTTTATCCTATGTTTCTTCCAAGAGTTTTACTTTTTAGATCTTACATTTAGGTCCCTGATCTATTTTGAGCTAATTCTTACATATGGTATAAGGTAGGATCCAACTTCATTCTTTTGCACATGAATATTTAGTTTTTCCAGTACCATTTATTGGAAAGACTATCTTTTCTCCATTAAATGGCACCTTTTCAAAAATCAGTTATCATATGTATAAGGGCTTATTTCTGGGCTCTCTATTCTATTCCATTGGTCTATATACCTGTCTTTATGCCAACACTACACTGTTTTGATTACCGTAGATTTTTTTGGGGGGGAGGCACACCTGCAGCATGTGGAATTTCCTGGGGCCAGGGACAGAACCCACACCACAGCAGCATCTTGAGCCACTGTAATGACAAGGCTGTATCCTTAACCTACTGCTCCATAAATGAATTCGTGATTACTGTAGTTTTGTGGTAAGTTTTGAAATCAGGAATTAAGAGTTCTCCAGTTTTGTTTTTCTTTTTCAAGATAATTTTGGCTATCTGGTGTCCCTTGAGACTCCATATGAATTTTGGCATGGATTTTCCTATTGTTGCAAAAATCATCATTGGGATCTTGATAGGGATTACACTGAATCTGTAGATGGTTTTGGGTTGCTCTGACATTTTCACAGTATTAAGTCTTCAATCTATGAACATGGGATGTATGTCCATTAATTAAATTCTTTAATTTCTTTTAGCAATGTTTTGGGGTTTTCATTGTACTAGTCTTTCACCTTCTTGGTTAATTCCTAAGCATGTTATTCTTTTTGATTCTATTTTAAATGGAATTGTTTTAAATTGCTTGTAGGATTGCTTTCCAGAGTGTTCATGGTTTATGTATAGAAATTCAACTGACTTCTGTGCGTTGATTTTATATCCTACTTCTTTGCTAAATTTATTAGTTCTAACAAATTTTTGTGTCAAGTACTTAGGGCTTTATACATATCAGATGATATCAACTGTGAACAGAGATAATTTACTTCTTTCTTTCCAATTTGGATGCTTTTTATTACTTTTTCTTGCCTAATTTCTCTGCCCAGAACTTCTAGTGCTATGTTGAATAGAAGAAGTGGAAGGGGACATCCTTACCTTGTTCTTGATCTTAGAGGAAAAGCTTTCAGTCTTTTACCAGTCTTTTAAGTATATTTGCTGTAGGTTTTTCGTAAATAGATTTTATTATATTGAGGTAGTTTGCTTCTATTCCTAGGTTGTTGCAATGCAAGGATGGTTCAAGATATGAAAATCAATCAATTTAATACACCATGTCAACAGAACAAAAGAGAAAAACCACACAATTATCATTATCTTAATTGATGCAGAAAAAGCTTTTTACAAATTCAAATGATAAAAAAACACTCAGCAAACTAGGAATAGTTTGCAGTACTTTGGAACTCTGGGGCCTGTTGAATTTTGCCAACTAAAATCATTAAAAACCACTGCTGTCTACTATTATCCTTATTTTACAAATATATTTTATTTCTTCCACCAAAAAAATATGTCATTTGGGATGGGCATATTCTTATTCATTCATTCCACAGATATTTACTGAGTATCTACTATATGCCAGGCACTGTACTAGATGCTGAGACTACTACGGTGAATGAATAGATGGATATGCTTTTTGCCCTCTTAGAACATCAATCCAGCAGGAAAGATGGGCTTGTCTAAAGAAATCACATAAAGCAGACAAATTTATAAGATAATATCAGGCCACTTAAATGCTGAGGTGAAAATAAACCAAGAGCACAGTTGACTTACCAATACACTATTGGTGGGGAAGCAAGTCAATGAAACTGATGGAGTTGATGGATTCTGGATATACAAGCATCTCTTATTATGTTTTGCAGTCGTCCATATGTTTCAAATATTTTATTGTTAGGTAAACTTTTAAAACTTAAACTGGTGAGGTATTCTATAGCCTCATTATTTTGCCTTTTTTTTTTAGTCCAAAACTCAAATTATTCAACATTTTACAAATCTATTGCGTGAGAACTGATATTCAACTCTACCCACACATCAGAATCACCTGGAGCACTTGTTAAAAATACAGATTCCTGTAAACTTATTGTGGCTATCATGCTGTATATAAGTCAAAACTTTATGCTATACACTTAAGGGTATATTGTGCAGTGTATCAATTATATCTCAATAAAATTGGAAGGAAAAAGACTGTAACTATAGGAATTAAAAAAAAAATGATTCTACAGATTTCCATCTCCAGAGATTTAGATTCAGTAGGATTGAAGAAGGGCTCAGGAATCCTCTTCGTTTTTTGGGAGGGTTGGGGTGGCTTACCTGTGGCATATGGAAGTTCCCAAGCTAGGGGTTGAATCAGAGCTGCAGCTGCTGGCCTACACCACAGCCACAGCCATGTGGGATCCAAGCCGAGTCTGTGACCCACACCACAGCTCATGGCAACACTGGATCCTTAGCCCACTGAGCGAGGCCAGGGATCAAACCCACACCCTCACAGATACTAGTTGGGTTTGTAACCCACTGAGCCACAACGGGAACTCCCCAAGAATCTATTTTTCATAAATACCCACAGGATTCTAATGCAGCAATGTAGGATTCTTATTTGGGAATCATGGGGGCAAAAACAAGGAGCATTGGTAGTTCTATGGCTAGAAAGATGCACGTATTTTTAAAAGAACTTACTATTTAAGAGAGGAAGATAATCTTTGTGATAAAGAGAACTCTTTGTAACATGAATAAAAGCCAATCATCAGTTCTATGCATCCAAATATGTATATGCCATATCTCCTCAAAGGAAGCATGCGTATAAAGAAATGGCCTAGGAGCATGTCTCCAGCAGAGTAAGTAGCCCCTTCTGCCTATCCATTGTTTTCATCTGAAACACCAGTATGGATGGGTTAGAGTAATTCTGTAGTTAGTAACACTGGTCAGGTCACAGAGGCCTATGAAATCAAAGTCACAAGCTCATCTCTGGATGTACCAATGAGCTATGTTGTTCCTCTGGCCATGCCCCAGCCCACGTGCCCTGCAGAGACCAAGACCTTGCTAAGCCTCCCTCTGATGGTGTGTCATGGTGTCCTATCTGGTGGGTCTTTTAGGTATCACCTCTCTGGGCTCTAGCCATAGCCACCCTCTCCTCCCACCCTCAGCCCCCCTAAACAAGCAGGAGGAGGACTCTGGAGAGGCTTCCAAAGGACTTTGTCAACATTTGGCAGAGGAAAGGGATCAATTTCAGCCAGGACTACAACATCTCTTGGAAACTCAAACTTTAAAACATTGTGCTATTTCAACACTGTCACTTTTTTTTTTTTTTTTTTTTTTTTGCAATGTGTGTTTTTCCATTGCCTTTTCTCCCCCCCTCCTCTTGAGTAACCAGGAAGCTGAGCAGGGCAGCCTGTCAGGAAGGCCTGTTTCCTGCTTCAGTTCTCTTGGGGAGGAAAGACCTGTTCCCGAATTCCAGAGTGCTTTGAGGCCCCCAAAGGGTAGCCCCTATGAGAAGGACTTCCTAGTAACTGAGCTGGCAGGTGCTCCCCAGCTCGGGAAAGAAGGCTGCCCTGGGCTTGGTGACTTTGTTGAGAGGCAGCTGTACGTTTGCTGGCCCTCCCTGTCCGGTGCAGGAGGGAAGAAAGGAGCAACCGTTCTCTTTCTTTCCACCTGCGCCAAAACCCAGGACACACAGGGCTTACTCCCAAGGACCAGGGCGACTCCATCTTAGGTGTCAAACATTTCTTCAGTGGTGCCTATAAATTGTAATGAGTTAGACAAATGATGATGGAGAGAGGAATGATTTTCTAATCAATAACATTGATTAGGCAGGTAACAATCTAGACTATAATGTAGGTATTTATCAAATAGCTACTGAAATGAGCTGCGGGCACTAATGGTGTTTGGTATCATGCTGGAGCAGACGCGGCTGGATTTGATGCTTCAGGCCTCTTACCTATGCATACCTGAGCAATTTTCTTCACCTGTCTGAGCCTTGATGTCTTTATCCATAAAATGGAAATCATACTACTGCCTTTTAAGTTTGCTATAAAGATGAAAGGAAATTTATATAAAAGCACCTGACATGGGGCCTGGCACCCTTTGGATATTCAATAAATAATAACTCACACATAAGCTACCTGCCAACTTAGCACTTCATATATATCCCTATATTTAATCTTCCCCCAAACTCTGTGAGGCAGGTAGTGTTATGAGCCCCCGATTTACAAATGAGAAAACTAAGGCACAAAGAGGTTTAAAAAAGCTTGCCCAGGAGTTCCCGTCATGGCGCAGTGGTTAACGAATCCGACTAGGAACCGTGAGGTTGCGGGTTCGATTCCTGGCCTTGCTCCGTGGGTTAAGGATCCGGCATTGCTGTGAGCTGTGGTGTAGGTCGCAGACTCGGCTCAGATCCCATGTTGCTGTGGCTCTGGCATAGGCCAGCAGCTACAGCTCGGATTAGACCCCTAGCCTGGAAACCTCTATATGCTGCAGGAGCAGCCCAAGAAATGGCAAAACGACAAATAAATAAATAAATAAATAAATAAATAAAATAAAAATTTAAAAAAGCTTGCCCCAAGCTGACAGCCCTAAGTGGTAGTCAGAACTTGAACCCATGCCATTAGGTTGGAGACTGTTGTCTTAAGCTTTTACACCGGCGCTCTCCGAATTCATGTTTTCCTTCTAAACGTCCCCCCTGCCCAAATGACTACAAAATGCAAAATCGTAGGCCCTTTCAGGATAGGAAAAGCAGATGTTACTAAGGGAGCACAGCCTTTCTCCTGCATCATCTATAAACCTAATAATATGTCACAAAGTCTCTTGGCCGGAACAGGGGTACCAAGAACTAGCAGTTATTCAGGCCAGTGCATATCTTCAGTCACACGGCCAAGGTCAAGAAGATGCATTTTCCTGTTCTGGGGCTTCCAAGCACTCAGTTACTTTCCCCTTCCCCTCCTGCATCTCCATTTCAGGCAGCTTTCTTGAAAACATATGCCTCCGTCACAAAAGATACAGGATTGGAGGGCGTGGATGGATGCATTCAAACTCATCGCTGCTAGAAACATCTTTATGGGCAGAGAATACCATTGTTATGGAAAAAAAAAAAAAAAAGGGCTTCCCTTTCACAACCTCTAACTCTGCTCACAAAGAGGGGCTGCTGCAGAAAACCTGCTTTGTCCACATCGTCTTCTGGTTCCCCGTTTTGTTTCTAACCCTGACCTTCTATCCTAATTTTAGTGTAAGGGATTTGGCCTTTGTGTGTATGATTTATGAATTACTGAAGAAAACTCTGGCACTTATTCCAGGGTGACTTAATGATGATTAGAATCAAGTGGTGTTAAAATAGGAAAAGATTTAGGACTTTCAAGACAGCACATTTGGGTATCCCCGCCTGTTTCCAAAATGACATCGCATGAAAACTTCCTCTCTCACACAAAAAGAAGTCATTATGGCAAATTATCCTAATAAAGATCTACACTGGGGAGAGGGCTGACAAGGCATGCCACAGGTAGCAAGGCTGAGGCTTCATCAGGCAACTATAAACTTCTAAAATGTTATTGTGAAAAAGAATCCCACAGCATGGTATAAAATAATAACAAACACAGTTGTTATAACAACTGGTTAATATCTCAGCATTCTGATATTTTGAGGGTTGCATGGAAAAGAAAGTGAGTTTAATGGAAAATGTTGATTAATGCCAATTTTGAGTCTAATAAAAAGTTCCTTTGCGAGCTTCCTAAATTATTAAAGCTCTTGGCTTTGAAAAAAACATTTTTTTTTTTCTTTCTATTTACACTCATATGAGGACATCTTAAAAACACTGGCTCTCAATCCCTGCCTCTCAGAGTCTTTTAACCCTCCAAGCCTTGGTTTTCCAGGCTGTGTCATGCTGACTGTCTTAACGCACCTTTGGCTATTTAAGCTGTATTGTGATACGCTTTCCTCTGCACCATTAAGGGGTGACTTGTGTTTCTAAGCGCTCAAACCATCTTCTCTGACATGTCCTAATGGAGATTACTGGGAATGACTCCATTGCTTCAAAACACTTTAAAAGGTATTTCCCTTGCAGGATCCAGCAGGACTCTTAATGACGGCGGCTTATTTGGGGCCAATAAGTAAGAGCTGAAGAGAGCCACAGAGAGCTCTGAGAAAGTAAAGAGAAGATAAAGTGGAAGCACAGATTGAACATTTCTAAAACCCTTCTTGTGCCGTTGATCTCATACCCAAGAAGGAATTGCCATACATGCTTTCAGGAAGGGGACACAAAAGAATACATTTCCCCCTTTAAGTCCCCTTTGGGATTTTTTTCAGAGAACGTCTTCCCAGTAAATGATTAAAGAGACTTCGCTCACAAAAAGGATTCTCCAGTCAGATGTACATTTGAGCTACATCCGATTATCCGAACACGTGCGTTCGCAAAACTATTTCTTCAACGTTAGACTTAGGAATGAAGACAGACCTTTTCTCTGATATCCTTAGAGCCAGAGCTCTAAAACTCTTCTGTTTCAGATCCTGACCCTTGATGACATGGTGGGGTGTGGCGTCCGAGAGGTCAAGACAAAACATGTTCTAAGTGGTCCAACGGGCATGTCTGGACTAAACTCTTATTGGGAAGCACCGCTGGGAGCCAATGACATGTGCTTAATGGTGGAGGAAACTCATTCTCTCTCCTGCTACAGGCAGGGGCAAAGAAAGAAATCCTCTGAGCAAGGCCCTGGGGGGACTGCATTGCCTAGGAATAAATTATATTCTCTTTAGTACGTCAAGTTCCTGCTGCGCCCATACTTTAGCCACCTCTTAGAGGCCTTAGAGGTTCTTGGCGTTACTCCCGATTATTCGAGCTACTGTGTGAGCATTGGCAAAATACTCTTTGGCCCTAGTAAGGTAAGGGTTCAAGCCCATTTCAAATGTTGCTAACCGTGTGAGCTGAGGTGAGTTTCTTCCTATCAGCAACATGGGTGTCCCCCTCTTTAGGGTCCGGGTGACAGTACTATACCTACAAACCTCACAGGATGGTTGTGTCCGTTCCATGAGACCCTGTGTGAAGGTATCCTACCCCATGTCCAATGTATAGAAGCAGCACAAAACCATCAGCTTCACCCTCTTTCACCCAAACCAAAGAGGTGGCGGTATGTGCCGGGTCCAGGTGGAATGATGCCAGTTAGCAAAAAGGGTTAAATTGGCCTTATTAACGCCCATGCTGGCATCTGCTGTACCACTCAACAGCCGTACCACCTGCTCTTGCCAAGCTTGCGACAGAGGCAAAAGTTAGGCAAGGGCTGAGTGTCTGTCCCTGAACCGGTGGTTAAAACTGTAGTATTCCACCACGGGATGGCCAAAAATGGAAAACCAAAACAGGACAACACAAAACGAAAAACCACGCAGGAATATTCCCTTCGGCCTCCACCTCTCTCTCCCACCCAGGCTGCACACTGTTGGGAAGGCAGAGTTCTGCCAGGCGTCCTCGGAGTCTCTCAACTAACTGCTTGGGCAGCCGCGCTGAGTCATCACAGCCTTCCTCTTCACTTCCAAGTCCTCATCCCTGGGGACTGAAGATGCCTCCAGTTCAGGATCCCTGAGGAGGAAGATGCAGGAGGGGAGCCTGGTGGACTGGCCACACCCGAGGGCTCACTGAGTGCTGGGTGCTGGACTCAAAAACTTGAGCAATTTTTTTCACTGTCATATGGCAAGTAAATGGCAGAACTGGATTCAAGGTCATGCTGGCTGATTCCAGAAGTCACCCCCCCCGCCCTTTTTAAGGGTGGCTGCACCTGGAAGTTCCCAGGCTAGGGGTCCCATAGGAGCCACAGCTGCCAGCCTACACTACAGTCCCAGCAACTTGGGATCTGAGCCGCATCTGTGACCTGCGCTGCAGCTCATGGCAACGCTGGATGCTTAACCCACCAAAGGAGGCCAGAGATAAAAACCGCGTCCTCATGGGTACTAGTCAGGTTCTTAACCCACTGAGCCACAACAGGAACTCCCAGAAGTCAGCACTCTTAAGAACTTGGCAACTGGAGGGTCCCAAAAGTGCCTCATGAAAGGTTTCCCCAGATATTCCCTTGGCTATACTCTGGGCTGCAGTCTCAGCTTACATGTATCAAAGCACTCTGTGTGTTGTGTTTTCAGTATTTGTTCATATTTCATCTTAAAACCGTCTTATTGATCTTGGTACAACCAAGATACAGGCACATATCAGAGTTATTTGGACAGCTTTATACAAATATTTTTTTCCTTTGAGTGAGAGAACAGTCTGGAAGACAAAATCATGTAGACCTTGTCCTGCCCCCTGAGGTGCTGAGAAAGATTGACATTCAAGGTCCTGTCTAAACAGCTGGAACAGAAACCACCCAGAGCCCTGCATTCCAGAGTCACAGCCCTGAACAGCTTTCAGCATCAGCTCAGCAGAAGCAGCGAAATTTACCAAAGAGCCAGTAATGGCCATCCCTTTGATAATAAGTATGTTTTACAATCAACTAAGCATAAGCATTTATACAAATAAAATTTTGAAAGATTTGGTTATTGATTTGGGCTCCTGTCATTTTCTGCTGGTCCACCCTAATGAGTGGGAGTGCTGAGAATTTTTTTAATGTTTCCTAAGTTGTCTCTACAATTAAATTAGAAGGCGGACAAAGTTCCCTGAGTACCTGAGAGACAGAGGCTAAGAATGTTTTCTAGGAAATTCAATAAACAGTCTAGGTTTGGAGCTCTCAGAGAGAAAACGCTATGCTGGTTATGGCATTACAGCAACATCACACTCAACACACACACACACACACACACTTCTCCTTTTCATAAGACTAATGCCTTTTTTGGGTAGACATTTTGGAAAAGACAGAGATGAAGGAAGAAAAAATAGATTTTTACCATCCTGAGAAAGACAATTATCTGTTGGGAAATTTCCTTTCCATCTCAGCATACAAATTATAACCAAATATGGATCATACTGTAGCCATGGCCTTGTAGCCAGACTACACAATACTTAAAGGATGTGGCTCTGGGTGACTGAAACTCATCTCAAGGAGACATAATACAGATGCGATATGGCACTAGCTGGGGAGCGCCATCCTTGGGAGTTTGGACCAAGGGAAAGGAAAGCTTAAGTATCCAGTCCAGGTCTTTAATGCCAGTCTAAACAAGAGCTTTCCTGGGTAACTTCACAGCTGTGGTGTAACCCAAGCCCCTTAACAATGAGTTCAGGCTCCTGCCAACAAAGCACAGAGAACCCTAGAGAATATATAATGACAAACACTTTAGCTAATACTGATGCATCGGAAAATCAGGTTCCTTCCTGCCAGACGCTCAGAAGAAAGCCATTCAGGGAGCCACAGCTCGTCTTTCAGCACAGAGGGCTGTGTTGAGAAGAATTACATGGTATGTAGTTTGAAGCTTGCCTATAAAATGCTCACTGTTGACAAAGACTTTCCCCATAGTCCACGGAAATAAATTTGTCCAAAGAAGTGACTGGACTACTTTATTATGTACAAGATTGGGAGCCAGAAGCTCAAATCAGGCCTCTGCCGCCGACATAGTATACAGTCCTCCCATCGTCATTTCTCAATCTCTTTTCCAGGGAGATTTTCCGGGTTGACAAAGTGAGCAAGGGTGGTGGCTTGGCTTGGGGAAGGTCAAGTTTGGGGGTTCGGTCTCTTATTGCATGAGTTCCTCAGGGCTATTTCCAGATGGCGTGTGGTTTTGCACCAACACAGGATAAAGTTCATGGCAGAGTATGATGGAGGTGGTTTGGGCCAAGGCCTAAGTCATAAGACCGGCAAGGCGCGGGTCAGCAAGGCTCAGCTTTCTGGAGCCTTGCTCTGAAAAATGTGTGCTTAGCGTTATCTCAGGGATGATTTATATAAACAAGAAGGCCTTTGTAGTGCCAGCCCCAAAGCTGATCCTGTCGGCAAGGGAGAGGGATCTCTGCAGCCTTGCCGCCCCTTGCAGACACTCGCCACTGGGGACCTCAGACTCGCCTTTTCCAAAGAGGGCACCAAGCAAGGCCCACAGACAAACAAGGAAAAGCATCTGCTCAGAGCCAGCGTTTCTGTCTGTTACAGATGATGGAAAATGTGCCTGAGGCTTGGAGTTGGGGAAATGTGTTTTTGTTCACTCAGCTCCCATTATAACCACATCTGTTATCAGGAGGGCGGGCTATGTTAGTATTAATAGCATGACTTTCTCAAGCCTGGAGTCTCCTCTGCGATGTTTTGGCTGAGAGCGTTAAACAGAGAAGGCTGAGAAAAGCCAACCCTCTGTGCTGGTGAGATGTGCCCCTTGAATTCTTCTGGAAGGCCTGACTCGGGCCCTAAGCTGATTTATATTTTCTCCAGTTAAGAATCTAATCTCAAAGTGCATCAGAAATAAGAGCTGCTCTGTCTTTTGTCCCAGGCTTCTCAGACATGCCCTCGAGTGCAGTTCAAACCATCCCACTTTTTCATCTTCTCTCTCCAGAGATGGGCTGAACGTTTTCTGTGACATGTCCTCAGCCAGGATTCTGTGGCCAAATGGTTTGCAATTCAGGATCATCCATGTTCGAGTTTGCAGTGACTCAGAGATCCCTCAGAGCAGGAGCTCTCAGACTCTGCTCTTTGGAAGAGGTGACTCTGGGATCACCAGGGGAGGGGGACCTGAGAAGGAACTGAGAATGTGCCCCTGACACACAACACACACACACACACGCACGCACGCACGCACGCACGCACGCACACACCCCTCTCCACTTAGCACCATCTTCCAACTAATACTCCATTTGACCAAAGGGTGATATGGTTCAAGTTTGAAACCCCCTAATTTCTCTGGTTGAGAAATAGATTCCCAGTGAGGTAAAATGACTTACCTAAGGCAATTGGTTACTTTGTGACAAAGCCAAGACTAGAACCCAAGTGTTCTTACCAGCTTTCATTCATTTATTCATTCACACATGTTTTCTGTTCTTGGCATTGGACTAACTGCTACATCCAAAAAGACTTATTAAACAATTTAAATAAGTCACATGTATTTGAAAAAAAAATTCTGTGAATTTGAACATCAAGTTACATAATAACGTATCTTTCAGTGATTTAGTTCAAAGCCTTTCCTCATGAAATATCACATTTCTTCTGATTGCCCTGAGGAATCTATGGTAAAGTCATATTACCATTTAAAATATGTGGAATATATTAACATTTGCAAATTCCTTTCATTTAAAAAGCATCTTTGTAGTTTATGTTAGTGGGGGCATAGCTGGCATATATTCAACTATAGAATACCACTCTGTATTAAGTTTCTTTCCATGGAGGCAACGATTTTCAAAATGAACCATTTTTCATGAATATGCTTTCTATAGGCATGATAGGCTGTGTATAGCTTGGTCAGTACACTAACCACATGATTTTACAACCGTCTATTGCTGTATCTGTTTCTCTCAGAGAATAGGGGCTGCTTGAGGGCAGCCACAGAGTCTTACTCATCTCTGTAGCCCCACAAGGGCCCAGAATGCGTTCTTGATGAACATTGTGGGTAGAGGAGCAACCATGTACAATACCTCTCTACGGATTTTTTTTTTCTGACAAGGAAAACTTTAAGAAAGATTGTAGTCCTCTGTTGAAAATCATCCTCTGAAAATACAATATAGCCATCACTGCTCCTGAACAAGAGAGTCTTATAATTAGCTCTTTTAGGTTGAGTTCAATCTTCTTAATGAAATCTGTTCAAGCCTAGAGAGGGATGGGAAAAGTCACAAGAGAGTTCTCCACTGTCTTCCTCTTTCTACCCTCTAAGTCCTTTGGCTACAAAAAGAAATTCAGTTGGCTATTCTCTTCTTTAAACATTTGCCTTCTCTAAGGAAACTATGATATCTACATTAAAAATTTTTCAGGGGTACATTTGTGAACATGCATAGAAGTTGAGATCATAATAATGTACCGTCAATCCCATCCCATCCGGGACCATCGACTCAATGGTTCCCAACATTCTACCACTCTCGTTTTGTCCTTCCCCTTCTGTGTTTTAAAAGTATGTTAAATTAATGTGACAGAATGCCAAATGGATATTAAAAACTATAAGTAGGTTAAGTATGGTTAAATATGGCAATGTTTCTATGAAATGCCATTTAATTACATCCACTTAGTAACAAGAAGACATTGATGATGAGTATATAAAATGATATATTTAACAAAGATGGGAAAAAACTTGGAATATCATAAATTGGTTCATGTTTGGTAGCTTTGATTTGACTTATTTTAAAATCTCCTTTATTGAAAAAAAATCTCCCTTATGAAAAAAGCATTCCAGTGTTTCGTTAGAATATATAAAGTTTTCCAGTTGTTTGTGGCTCCAAGATTTTTTGCCCTAATATCTGTTCTCTTTATTTCTTACTGGGAGAACCCTCAATTTTCAGCTGGGCAAAAGGCCACCTAAAATAAAGACTACATTTTCCCACTCCTTTGCTGGTAGATGTGGACATGTAATTAAGTTTTGGTCAATGGGATGTAAGTGAAAATATCAATATACAAATTTAAGGAAATGTACTTGAAAGGCAAGAGCATCTTCTTTGCTCCTTCCTGCTTCTTGTTGGCTACAATGCAGATATGATGGCTGGAGTTCAAGCAGCCATTCTGGATTCATGAGGTGGAATGTGTCCAGAATGGAAGAGCAGTGAGAAGGCTAGGTCCCTGATGTAGAGAAACTTCATCAGCTCTGGACTACCTACCTCCATACTTCTTTCACATGAAGGAGAAATAAACTTCTATCTTATTTCTTAGCCTTTAATCTTTAAACTATTTTTATCAAAAGAAAAACACTGATTAAGGCACTCGTTGGTGGTTCATTTGCCCATTTAGTTCTACACATAAAATCCTTATTATAGCAATTCTTAGTTTTCCGTATTTGATATGCTTTTCAGGCAAGGAACCCTGTATAAGTTGATTTATTATGAAAAATATCAAAATTGAGGAGCCAAAATTTTGGGAAGTTATCATCGTCAACATCAGGTGGAAATGAAATGCCCACATTTTGTTGAATCTACTTGTTTTCCTAAATTTCCAAGAGCAATAAGCATTGGAATGAGGCCTATTTCCCATCTTAATCATGCAGGCTTTCAAATCAGTCCTTTATTAGTTTGACAACTTTGCTCTTTCTAGAAAGATCACTATCTTTGGTGTTAAAAATATGCTCTTTTTAAACATATATTTGATTTTTAATAGAAGCAGTCATTTAAACTACATGAATAAAAATTTCTTGACAAGTGTGAGGCAATCTCGTAAATTGTGCATAGAACTCAGGCTAAGCATCAACAGCATTCTAAGCCATTTGTCTTGCGAATGGATACACACACAAGCCATGATATTGTAGAGACATAGTGGGTCATGTCTCTCCTGGTTATCTGACATCCTGAAAACCTTTTCTACCACTAGTGTTATGTGATAATCAAGTTGCTTCTCTGAGATTCGGGACGCACTCTTTGTATTAGTCTACTTCGGCTGCATATCAAAGTACCACTGGCTGGTGGCCTACACAGCAGATATTTATTTTCTCACAGTTGCGAAAAGGCTAGAATTCCATGATGAAGGTGTCAGAAAATTCTGTTTTCTGTGATAGCTCCCTTCCTGACTTTTGACAGTTGCTTCCTTGCTGCATATTGGAGGTGAGGATGGGTGTTGGTGGCGGGGCAGCTCCCTGATATCTCTTCTCAAAAGGACACTAATCCTATCAGATTAGGGTCCCACCCTTATGCCCTTGTTTAACTTTCATTACTTCCTCAGAGGCCTATCTCCAAATACAGCCCCACAGGAGTCAGGGCTTCAACACATGAATTTTGGAGAGGAGGGGACACAGACATCCAGTCTTTGACTCATTGAAATGGTCTCACACATTGGCTCAAATATGGCAAATTGGGAAGCAGCTAGGAAATGAGATGAGAGGCCATAGAGAGAAACTGCACAACTCTAGGAAGCATTTGACGACAGCAATTTGACGGCACTGCAGCTTGAAAGGGGGAGACCTGCCCCCCGCCCCACTGCCCTAGTGCTAACCTGGCCTTTCCTCTCTTCAGGCCTGAGAAAGCTCTGCAGAACTCAAAGAGCATTACCCACTGCACACTCCAATTTTATGAGACTGTAAAAGATGTACTGTTTGCCTTCCCAGTATCCATTTCCCCTTCTTCCCTAACAGCTCGTAGATCCCCTGATGGCCCTGTCTGTGGGTCTGGGTGGATATGCCACTCCAACGCCAAGGCAAGCCACTGGCCCCGGCCCCAGCCAACCAGGGAATCTCATTTCCTTGGCCACAAAGATTGAGTTAGTAGTGGACACGTGAACCAGGCTGATCTAATTGGAATGACTCTTAAAAGTTTCCTGGGAGCTTTTAGAAAAACAACTTTTCTCTTTCTGCCAACTCTGAATATGAGGCTGAAAAACCACAGCTCTCTTGTCACCACCACAAGGTCAAACCCTTATCTGAGAATGTAGCCAGTCTGGGGAAGGCTGACCTGGATGGTGGAGAAAGAGCAAGTCACATTCTCAGTGACATCATTTAGGCCCCCAGTGTCAGGCTGGGCAGAAGCCAGCCCAGCCCTCAGATGCCTCAGTCTGCTAAGTCAGTAAGTTCCAGACTGCTATTGTTAGTATTGTATGACTTGTAGATGGGGGTGCCTGATAAAACACAGGACGCGCCCTTAAACTTGAATTAAAATAAACAGAAGACAATTTTTAAAATTAGGTGTGGGTGCCAAATTTTGCATGGGACATATTTGCATTAAAAATTATTTGTTGTTTAACTGAAATTGACATTTGACTGGATGGCCTATATTTTTATTTGCTACTCTGGCAATCCTTCTTGTAATCAAAATGTATTAGTGATGGATGCTGAAACACAGTGTTCAGGTGAAGATCTTTAACGTCTGTCGTTTGGGTGGCTGGGAGATGGGAATCCTTGGCTGGATCTAGATGTCACAGAGCGACAACGCCTG
Source organism: Sus scrofa (assembly GCF_054392235.1). Lineage (NCBI taxonomy): Eukaryota > Metazoa > Chordata > Mammalia > Artiodactyla > Suidae > Sus > Sus scrofa. The sequence continues at coordinate 36,580,442 of NC_139386.1, read as the reverse complement.
AGGATGTTGTTCCCAGCATTGTTTCCAAAACAGGGGTCGCATGTTGGTGTTAGTGGTGTTGACCTGGGTTGGGGAGTGGTGAGAAGACAGGGTTCTGAGCTGAGCCAAGGATGAGCAACCATCAGGAAAGCCCAGACCTGGATGTATTCAGGAATAAAGGTCAAGGGGAAATGCAGTGGAGACACATTGAAGACACATTTGTTTCAGGGAGTTCCCTTCATGGCTCAGGGGTTAACGAATCCGACTAGGAACCATGAGGTTTTGGGTTCGATCCCTGGCCTCGCTCAGTGGGTTAAGGATCTGGCGTTGCCGTGAGCTGTGGCGTAGGCCGGCGGCTACAGCTCCAATTGGACCCCTAGCCTGGGAGCCTCCATATGCCGCAGGTGTGGCCCCAAAAAGACAAAAGACAAAAAAAAAAAAAAAACGCATAAGACACATTTGTTTCTCTGTGTTCGATGGTCTAGGCAAGGAAGGGGGAGAGGGAGGGAGAAAGAGGCAGAGAAAGAAAATAACAACGGAAATAATGTGGATGTTAAGAGTGTGCTCTTTTTAACTTTTTTCCAAAGGCTTAAGAAAGGAAAATCACACAAAACCTTCAATCTCTCTATATTACATAGATTTCAAGTTAAAAAAGGAATTCCTGTTCTGGATCAGCAGGTGAAGAACCTGTGAGGATGTGGGTTCGATCCCTGGCCTTGCTCAGCGGGTTAAGGTGCCGGCATTGCCGTGAGCAGCTGGGTAGGTCGCAGATGTGCCTTGGATCCGGCATTCCTGAGGCTGTGCCGCAGGCTGCCAGCTGCAGCTCCAGTTTGACTCCTGGTCCGGGAACATCCATATGCCACAGGTGCAGCAGTAAAAACACAAACAAAACTTAAAAAAAAAAAAAAAAAAAAAGAAAGAAAGAAAAGAAAAAAAGAATGTGGATGCTGAGAGTGGTCCTAGAGACAGTTAAGGGGGATGGTGTTAGGGATCGAGTCCCTCCACTGGCCTCTTCCAGGGCCAGCATCTCCCCACTGAGGGTAATTCAAGGGCCGCTGCTCCGACAGGGCTGACGGTCAAGATATTCAATACCTGGGACTCCAGACTGGTGTGTCTGCTCTGTTTGAACAATTTCCCCTTGACCCACTGACGTTCGCCCTTAACCTTTGCATAAGCAGTCACACTTGAGAAGTGAGAAATGAGGCAAGCAGAACCCTGGCACCTACAGACACCAGAGGTCATTGAACACAGAGGCCGGAGAGGGGTGTGGAGGTATCACCGTGCTTTGTCGTGCCGTGCCTCCCCGGTTCCGCCTCCCTGTCACAGTCCATGTCGTGTGTCCCTCTAAGGGAGCTGCTGGGAGTCCCGGGCCCACGCCTTGGTTTGGCTGTTCTTGCCCTGCAGGGAGGCCCTGCCCCAGCGCCGATTCCTGAATGTCTCTGCCCCTCGCCTGGCATCAGGTGATTCTCTCCCCTCCCTAGTTTAGCCCTTGCACAGCCAAAATGCACCATCAGATTTGATAAACGCCTTCATATCAGTTACGGATTCCCCAGACCCTCGAGGTCACATTGCACAAATAAAAATCCATCTCACTCTTCAAAAATAAACTGAGAACTTAAAGAAACAAAAAGAAAACCAAGCCAGGAACCGTGCTATGTGTGCCTAAAGTGTAACTGTTGCATAGCTCTGTAGTTGCCCGCTCACCATGAAACGGCAGAGGGTGGAAAGCACTGACCTGTGATGATGGTGTGTTGAGTGTGGCTGACTTGGCATGAGGCTTGGGGAGCAGAGGGGTCATATCACCAAACACTGGCTCAGGGCCGAGGGGCAACTAGGTGACTCCTCTCAGCTGCATTTTACTCGGGTATCAGGGATGCAAAGACTGAAAAAGATCAGGGAACAAGGTTAGAATGTCAAATAACAAGGCAAAAATATTTCACATATTTGCTGTGTAACCTGAATATTCCCAGACACGAGCCTGCGGCTACCCCAGAAGCTGCCGTAACATTAGAATTTGAGGAGTTCCCGTTGTAGCTCATGAGGTTAAGAACTTGACATAGTATCAGTGAGGATGTGGGTTCAATCTCTGGCCTTATTCAATGGGTTAAAGATCTGGCATTACCGTGGCTGTGGTGCAGGCCAGCAGCTGCAGCTCTGAGTCAACCCCTGGCCGGCGAACTTCACATCCCACAGGTGTGGCCATGTTTAAAAAAAAAAAAAAATGAATTTGAACATTACTAGGCTCAGAGAAAGGGCCAGGAGGTGAGAGGGTCTTGGTGATGTTGAGCCAGTCTTCCAAGTTTGTACTACTGCTGGAGCCTTAGTGGCTCTTAATGTCAGACTATACTGAAGAACCAGTACTGAGGGAGTTCCCATTGTGACTCAGTAGTAACGAACCTGACTAGCATCCATGAGGACATGGGTTCAATCCCTGGCCTTACTCAGTGGGGTTAAGGATCTGGTATTGCTGTGAGCTGTGGTGTAGGTCACAGATATGGCTCAGCTCCTGCGTTGCTGTGGCTGTGGTATAGGCCGGCAGTTGAAGCTCTGATTTGACCCCTAGCCTGGGAACTTCCATATGGCTTGGGTGCGGTCCCCCCAAAACAAACAAACAAAAAAACCCCTAAAACAACCCAATACTGAGAAAGAGCTCACCTAAGAGGACCTAATGGGGCTACTCAAGATGCTGGTGTTATCACACCCATCCCAGTGGCCCCTCCTCCTCCCCCTCTAGTTTTAACAGGCACAAGGCATTGTTCCTGGAGCACCTCCTTCCCTGGCTGCCTCTACCCCTTCTCTCCTGGCTTGGGCAGCCTTTCTCTGAAGCACTGTCCACGTCCGTGGGACAAGGAGGTGTGTGTGGCAGTGGCGAGGGGAGATGCATAGGGGGGCTTCCAGAGTAAGTCAGGAGCAGCCCTTGATGGGGACCCACCGGTGTTCACTACCACGGCCCCTCCCAACTCCCACCACCCCCGTCACCCGTTAGAAACTCTTTAGGGCTAAAAGGAAAAAAAAAAAAAAAAAGCAAAAACCAAAGCCCTCACTATATTTCAAGTATAAGTATTTCCTGGGTTAAGGGTTAAGTCTAGCAACGATTTTTCATACTGTTCTCTCATTTGCTTTCATCACATCCTAGCCGAGCACAGTGGGGGGAGCCAGGAAGTGGCTGAAGGAGAGACCGGGGAGGAGGAGGAGGAGGAGGAGGGATTGCACAGGAGGGCAGGGGAGCCCGGGGCTGGGGAATGACTGCACCGACGACACGTGACTTAAACCATCTCTGGCCTGTCTCCATTCACGATGAATTCTGGAAAAAGATCTCGACTCACAGGGCCTCTACCTGATGACAAACTATCTGCAAATAGTGTTTTTCTCTGGTTTGAGATTTGGTCCCAGCTTTTGTCACCAGTTTGGTTTCAGTTTCTGGCCCATGGTTGTCTCCTTTCTCTCCGCAGCCTATATTGCCAGGGCAATGCAATCTCCGATTCTTGCGAAGCTTTCCAGCCACTGGCCACAGGGCGCCCCGCCCGCATCAAGGGCTTTCCTTGCCACGGGTCCCTTGCCTGGTGCTTCCTGGCCAGGGCGGCTGCACCCCTCAGAGATAACAGGTTAAGGAGAGCTCTCTGCACACTTCAACCCAGTGTTGTCCCTCCGCTGTGAGACCAGAGGTCACATGGCCCCTCTTTCTCCTCTTTGAGCATCTCTCCCAGACAAGAAGCCGCATGACAACCCCAGTAATGAGCACCGTTGGTCAACTTTTGGGTTATGTCAAGAAGAAGAGGAGAGAATTTAGGTCCTACAAGTCCAGAGTCAATGGCTTGAAATCCACCCTGGACACTTCTATTCTGCCAAGTTTATTGCCAGGGCTTCCTTCCCTTCTCCCCAACCTACCCCCTCACCCCCAATCCAAGCAGCTCAGTCTTCTCCCTGCTCCCATTTTATAATGGTTCATCAACCCGCAGGGCAGTGTGCCAGAAGACAGAAGTCCTGCCTGTTCTCTCTCAGATCCAGCAGGTAGGAGTGGTTGGTCAAAAGCATAGGTCTGCACCCTGACTGCCTGCATCAAGTCCTAGCTCAGATACTTTGTAAAGGTGAGAATTTAGGCAACCTGCTTAACATCTCTGTTTCCTATCTGTGAAATGAGCATGATTTATCTACACAGAGCATTGCTATGAGAATCAAGTGGGATACTAGGTAAAACTTAGACCCCGGCACGTTGTAAGTGCCATACTAGGTAAAATAGTTTTTCCTTTAAGGATTAATTCTTGAGAGGTAGCTTATCAACCACTATTATCCCTCTGGGATCGGACCTCAACCTTAAGCACATTCCTTCCTTCTAGGGATGGTCAGTGCTCTCAACTAGAGAGTTTACAATGAATGAAATAGTCATCGAAATACCTTTAAGCCAATCCTCATTCATTCAGGCTTAGAGAACTTCTCTCTGCAACAACTCGTTTTTCAGCTTACTGACCTCCATCAGTTAGTGGCTGCCCTGAAGCGCTTCACCATGCATTAAATGATTCATTCCAGTTTCTCCACATGGTTTCCCCATGTCTTTTTAGCCCACCCCTAAATCAGCTTGAACAAGGGCCCTGGTTCCTGGCTCTCACTGTGTTCCCTCCTGTCAAATGATTATGGCATCAGCACATCACAAAAGTACAATGGACAATTTTAGAAGAATCTACAGGAACATAGAGGTAATACAAGCCACAATAAATTGTGAAGCCGAATTTTTCTAAAGATAGCTCTCCTGATGCCTCCAAGCCCAGCTACAACTGTAGGGTTTCATCGGGCTTTTATGTTCCCATGGTAACCAATGTACGTGCAAAGCTTATAAACATATATTACGAGAGCCTGTCAGTGGAAAACATGCAGCACCAAGAGTGAGAAGAGCCAGGTCTAACCTCAGCTCTGCATTTCATCAGCTGGGTGGTCTGGGAAGCTATTTATAAGGATCTGAGCCTGGGTTTCAGACTCCGTCAGTGTTCCTCAAAGTATGTGCCTCAGGTCACCTACCTCCAAATCAATGGTTATGCTTTCGTAAAGTGCATATTCTTCGGCCCCTTCCTGAACTAGTGAATCTGAATCTCTGGGGATGGGGGCCAAGAACCGCATTGGTAACAAGATCTCCATATGATTCTTAAACACACTGAAATCTGAGACTCATGGGGCTCTATGGCACCCCTCTAACATGTTATAGTTCTTTGCTTATTCCTTCAGGTCAGAATTTGATTGCTTTGGACTCACAGTGTCTTTGCAAAACTCCCTGCACAACACCAGGCAGAATCTGCTCTTCAGAATACACTTTCCTTACCATGTGTTTACCCAGAACTTCCTCTGTGTCAAGCACTAGTCTTAGGATCCAGCATTCAAAAGAGATAAAAACATCTGTCCTCATGCAGCTTACATTTCAGCGTGTGGGAGCAGAGACAATAAACTGTTAGTAAATATAAAAACAGGGGAATTATATAGCATGTGAGAAGATGATAAATGTGGTTGGAAAAGAATAGAGCCAGGTAGGATGGTCAGTGACCAGTGGTGGCCAGCCCCTTGCCTCAAGGAGGGATCAGCTTGGTGGTATAATCTGTGCTCCCTGAGCTCTCTCTCAGGGAGGTCACATCCCTGCTAGCCCCCCTCTCCCCACCCTATCCTGCTCCCCTCCCTCCCCTCATCCAGGGACATTCTCTATAAATCACTTGCACAAGAATCCCCATCTCATGGTCTATTCTAGGGAACCCAGCCTAGGGCAGGCTCCCAACCCCAGTGCGGTTCTGGAGACCAGGAGAACCAAGCAAACTTGTTACATTTTCTTCTTCTTTCTTTCTGTCTGTCTGTCTTTTTTTTTTTTTTTTTTTTTTTTTTTTTGTCTTTTTGCCTTTTACGCGAGCCACTCCCGCGGCATATGGAGGTTCCCAGGCTAGGGGTCTAATCGGAGCTGTAGCCACTGGCCTACGCCAGAGCCACAGCAACTCGGGATCCGAGCCGCGTCTGCAATCTACACCACAGCTCACGGCAACGCCGGATCGTTAACCCACTGAGCAAGGGCAGGGACCGAACCCGCCACCTCATGGTTCCTAGTCGGATTCGTCAACCACTGCGCCACGACGGGAACTCCTGTCTGTCTTTTTAGGGCCACACCAGTGGCATATAAAGGTTCCCAGGCTAGGGGTCAAATCAGAGCTGTAGGCACTGGCCTACACCACAGCCACAGCAACACAAGATCTGAGCCATGTCTGCGACCTACACCACAGCTCATGGCAACGCTGGGTCCTTAACCCACTGAGCAAGGGACTGAAGCCCAAACCTCATGGATACTAGTCTGGTTTGTTAACCGCTGAGCCACGAGAGGAACTCCATCTTGTTCCATCTTCATCCTCAATTTATATATATACATATTGCTTTTTAGGGCTGTACCTCTGGCATATGGAAGTTCCCAAGCTAGGAGTCAAATCGATGCTGCAGCTACTGGCCTAAGCCACAGCCACAGCATCGCCAGATCCGAGCCTTGTCTGTGACCTACACCACTGCTCAAGGCATCAGCAGATCCTTAACCCAACTGAGCAGGGCCAGGGATCGAACCCTTGTCCTGAGGAATACCAGTCAGATTCATTACCACAGAGCCACAATGGGAACTCCCCTCAAATTATATTTAACATTCAGTCTTTCAGATGTCTGACATTGCCCTGCGGAGAGAAGCAGGCGAGGCTCCCTGAGATGTATTGCCTGGTGTCCGCTCTGTCTCTCCCATTTCTTTGCCCCTGCAGCCACAGCCATTTCCTGAGCGCCCACAGGGTGGCAGGGACTGTGCCCGGCTTGCGGGTGGGGGAGCACAGCACAGCCTGAGGTCCTTCTCATCACATGCTAGCACACTAATGACCAATTCCTATCAAATACCTAACAGGTAATTGAACATGACCAAACTTTTTGTATGATTGGCTCTCTTAAAGATAATGTTCATATACCTTCATCATTAGCATTTTTTTAAATAACAAATCCAGCTTTGACACATATCTGCTCAAATGACCATTCCTGTCTTGACTGCCTCTTCCAAGGGAAGAGAAGGGAGGGCAGGGCCAGAAGAGATGGGCGCCAGCAGCGTGTTCTACTTCAGGACAGATGAATGAGTGGACTCCCCTGGTTTTCATTACAAAAGGAAAAGCCCCACTTCGCCTGCATAAACCCCTACTTTTCACATTCACCACATCAGAGGTCCATTTTTTTTCTTTTAAGGATGTTGATGGATGCTGAAGCAGACATTCCTGACAGCCTCGACAGCACAGACATTCTTGAAATAGTTGCAAGATTAAAAAGATAGAAAAAAAAAATGCTCAGGAGGTTTTCTTTTAACATAACTTTTGTAATATAATTCTTTGCTCCTGGCACTTGGTGGGGGGTTACATGGGGAAAAATGAAAGGGGGCCCATGTCTGGAAGTTTGCCAGTGGCTTCCGTGGTTAAGGTCGACCTGCCCGCTAGCTAATACCCGAGGGTGGAGGTGAGGGTCTTGAACTGGCAGAGCCCCCTTCACGTGGATGCAGTGGGAACCCCCATGAATGCTTTAAGAACAGGGTGTCCGGAGTTCCCATCGTGGCGCAGCGGAAACTAATCTGACTAGGAACCATGAGGTTGCGGGTTCAATCCCTGGCCACGCTCATTGGGTTGGGGATCAGGTGCTGCCATGAGCTGTGGTGTAGGTCACAGACACGGCTCGGATCAGGTGTGGCTATGGCTATGGCGCAGGCCAGCAGCTGTAGCTCCAATTCGACCCCTAGCCTGGGAACCTGGGTATATGCCACGGGTGTGGCCCTAAAAAGACAAAAGACAAAAAGAAAAAAAAAGAAAAGAAAATTAAAAAAAAAAAAAAACGGGGTTTTCAACAGGTAAAAGAGGAAGAAGAGTTTTGCATAAAGAAAGAACTTGAGTCATTGCCCTCTGGTATTGCATCTCACAGGAGAGGGGAAGAACCCAGTGGGACACAGAAGGAGAGTGACGGTGACTCACTGCTCAAGTGTCACGCTTTCAGCCAGTTTCCTGCAGACAGGAAGGGCTGCTGAGTTACTCACAGTCCACTTTCTCCTGCAGAGTCTCTCTCCACAGGCCCTCAAAGCAAAATTCCGCAGTCTTTGGACTCAGCTCCCTGGCCTCCTCTCCCGACTCGCCCCTCTCGCCACAAATTTGGTGGGGGCGGGGACCCTAGAGCCCATCTTACTGCTCAGCCCACATGTGCAGGAGAACCAGGGGATCTTGCGAAAATGCAGAACTGGAGTCCACAGCTCTGGATGGGACTAAGCTCTCGGGAGATTCTTCTACTATCGTGGCCTCTGAACTGGATGACCAGAGCTGAGCTGATTCAGAAGCAGACACATTGGGGGGACGGACGTCACCTCCTGCGGCTGCTGTATTGATCAAGGTGATTTTCTTTTCTGGGCACAGCAGCTCCCCAGTCTCATCCTTGGCAAAGATCCTAGTGATGGAGCGCTGTTCGGTCCACACCCCTCATGGTCCCACTGTACCCACACCACCCTCAGGCTATAACCAACACCCTGGCCAGCATGCCTGCCTGCCTCCTGTGACCGGGTCCAGAGCAGGCCTCCTGAAAGAGAACATTCGCTAGACACAAAAGCAGAAAATGAAATCTCGCATTCGCCAGGCGATTTTCTGCTCCATCACCCTGCCTCCAGCTGCTTTATGAGCAGCGGCTCAGCGAGGCAGCCTTTCTCTGCCGCAGCAAGACATGCACTTGGAACCAGAGCCGCACCTCCTCTGCGGTGGAGTGTGCTTTGCATTCAACAGCCTCTCCAGATGAAAGGGCCATTTGCTTCTAAATGGCAGAAATTGCCATTTCTTTATTGCTCTCATAACAGGGGCTGCCCTAAAATTGGCATGAGGGGCTCCCAGTTTGCAGTTTCTCCTGCCTCCCAAGCTTTGCTCATTTTTCACAGCTCTTGAGCTCTCCCTTTCAATTCCAGCCTGCCTGAGTGGGCGAGAGTGGAGGACAGGGTGGGGGGGTGGAGGATGCTAATTAGCCCAGGCTAAGAGCAGCCTTGGCAAGAAGCCATGAGAAGGGGAGGCCTGGTCAGATGGAGATGATGACTCAGGGCTCACAAGAGAACCTGCACCCATATGGGGCTTGAGTCACGGATGGATGTTCCCTGTGCTGTTAGATGAAGGCTGGAGCCAGGATGAATCCTAAACAGGGAAAGACAGGTTGACACAGACATGAAAGCTGTCAAGTCAGAATAAGACACGCCTGTCAGCTTTGTTGCCAGGATTTTGTGTTCTTTGATTAATGCCACAGAGCACGGAGCAGTGTGCAGATGGCTGTTTGAAAGCATCCTAGCATCAATCAAAGAGTGCCCTCCTGGCTGGGGAGCGGAGTGGGCAAACCGCTCCAGGCAGGGGGAGTGACATTCTCTCCCTCTTGGAAGCCACCTCAACTCACCAAAAGGCACTTGAAACCATTCACTCCAAAAATGACGTCTGCAAGGCAAGGCTGGGCTGATAGGTCCTTCAAGAAACTGGATAGACACGATTTCCTTGACGGATGCTCTAGGATCTCCTGGGGGCACTGTCAAGGGTATAGGTTTGGTCTGGGCTCCACTAGGGGTAGGGGAGGCCCTTTAAGTAGACAGGGGAGTTGATATGTTTAAAGTGCTTAGCGCATAGACAATCAATCAATCAATCAATCAATAAAAGGCGTTCCCGTTATGGCGCAGCGGAAATGAACCCGACTAGGAACCATGAGGTTGCGGGTTCGATCCCTGGCCTTGCTCAGTGGGTTAAGGATCCGGCATTGCCATGAGCTATGGTGCAGATCGCAGATGGGGCTCAGATCTGGCGTTGCTGTGGCTGTGGTGTGGCGGCGACAGCTCCGATTAGACCCCTAGCCTGGGAACCTCTACATGCCGCAGGTGTGGCCCTCAAAAGACAAAAAGACAAATAAATAAATAAATAAAGAGCTTAGAGCAGCATCCAGCCTTATATAAATAGCTATTATTATGAGGCAATTTGACTCACTCTGGAGGTGCCTTCAAACCCACCTGGAACTGAATGCATCCGCCCGTCAGAAGTAACCATCTTCTCTGAGCTTCTATAAATCTGTCTCCACTGGTCTGTCGTGACCAAAGTAATATATGATACAGTGAGTTCTTCACTGATCAAGGAAAGAGTCAATATTTTTGACTGATTTATGTCTTTTAAAAAACGATTCAATTTGAATGGATATGAAGTTGCTCTCTGAATAGTAGAGAAAGTGAGCTATACTTAACTCTCTGGAAATTACCCATAACCATCAGCATCGGCCAGCTAGGCTGTGGCGTAGCGTGGTTATCGACACACACACTGCATGGGTTTAACGCCTGGCTCCTCCGGTTACGAGCTGTGTGACCTTGGGCAACTGCCTTTGCCTTCTCTATGTCAGTTTCCTAATCTGTGGAATGGAGGATAAGAAGAGTATCTATCTTAGTAGGTTGTGGTGAGAACAAAATGTGTTCTTGTGTGGAGAGTACCTGGCCTCGTGCCTGGCACGTAACTGGGGCTGTCACCTTTTTGGAGGTGTTGGATACCACTGGTCATGTGTCTGTCAATAGAAAGAAGACAGGGAGGTCACTTTGCTGTGCAGGAGAAATGGACAGAACGCTGTAAATGAACTATAATGGCAACAATAAATATCATAAAATAAAATAAAAATAAAAAAGAACCCATGAAAGAAAAAAAGAAAGAAGACAGGGAACTGCTATACTAGATTATTTATTGGTCATTCCATCAATATATTCATCAGTATTTATCCGAGGTCTTCTTGTTTGAAAATTCTGCTTCACTTACTGAAAACCAATTCTGTGTATCCAGGTTTTCAAAGTTGATGTTTAGAGGATTAATTGAATACCAAAGGATTATCTGCTTATTTTAGTTCAAAGATTTGATGTAGATACCCTTTCAAAATCCAACTCCTTTAGAGCATTCTAAATGTAACTCAATGAAAACCTTAATTCTATGGAAGGTTCCAGAATATTCCCAGAATTTGTTCTGTCTCTTCCATATGAACCAAATTGCAGAGTAACCAAAAAGCCTTAGTGGATGCAGGAATGTTCCTCCATATCAAAATTATGGAGGAATTGAGTTATGAAGGACACACCAAAACAAGTGGTGATCATCAATAGAGGATAAAATAGAGGTTAATGGGAACTTTAGCACAGAGCACAAGGCTATTACCAGCCAAACTCACCGAACAATCTTGGCATCACTAAAAATGCAACCACGTATTATAGATCTTCAGATAGGATGTAAAGTGAAGTAAATAGGATCACCAGTGAAGTACACTTGGGGAAAAGACTGAACTTGAATCAAGTTCAGCCATTAAATCTAACTTCTAGGCTATAGAATACAGTGGGGAGATGGACGTGTTAAATGGACGTGTAAAAGCTAAGATGTGAGACACCCCAGAGAAGCTTAGTTTCTTCAAAAAGCTCAATCACTTGTAAAGAAAAATGAAGGGATGATTCTTCTAGAGTAAAAGAGCTTTGGGAGGTCCCTGAGGGCCTAGTGATTAAGGAGGTGGTGTGGTTCAATACCTGGCCTGGGAACTTCTACATACATGAGGTGGGCAGAGCTTAAAAAAAAAAAGAGAGAGAGAGAGATTTGAAGAACACTTGAGAGGTAGAACCACCACATACCATTCATGGGCTGTTGGGATCTTGATTTGACCAAAAAGCTATGTATCAATAATTTCAATAATTGAGAAAAGTTAAATATGGCCTGGTATGAGATGATATTGAGGAATTGTTGTTAATTTTAGTAGATCTGATGATGGCATATAAGTTATACAGGAACAGACCCCTTTTGGGAAAGACGAATGACATGCTATTTGGAATTTCTCCATGGTTTTGTGTGTGTGTGTGTGTGTGTGTGTGTGTGTGTGTGTGTGTGTGTTCTACTTTTGAAGTGCTTAGAAATTTTCATAATAAAAATTTTAAGAAAGCCCTCAAATAAACATTATTAAAACAAAGTTTAAGTAAAATTGCAACATCCAATACTCTGCCCTTGGAATAGGGTGCATTGGGTCCCCACTGAAGTCCTAGACCCCAGTACTGTGGCATGTGACTGTATCTGTAGTCAGGGCCTTTAAAGAGGTACTTAAGGCAAAATGATGGCATACGGGTGGGGACCTAACCCAGTATGACTGGTGTCCTTAGAGTTGGGGGAGATCAGGACAGAGATACACACAGAGGGAAGACCACGTGAGAACACAGAGGAAGATGGGCATCTACAAGCCAAAGAGAAGGGCCTAAGAACAAAACCAACTGGGATAACACCTTGATCTTGGATACCTCATCTCCAGGACTGTGAGAAAATAAGTCTTTATTGGTTAAGCCACCCAGTCCGACCTAGCAAACGAATACACACCCTTTCCTGCTTGGTTTTCTTTACAGCATTTGCCACTATCTAATGCATTTTATATTTATTTCCTCTTGTCATTCTTCCCCCACTAGAATGTACATGAGGGCAGTAACTCTTGTCTATTTTGTCAACTGCTGCATCCTCAGGACCTATACCAGGGCCTGGCCCATTGAGCAGAGAAGTTGCTCAATAAATACATGTGAAATGTTGAAATGAATGAACATAGATTGGAGGTACCTCATGATCACCTGCTAGGTTAACAATATTTTTCTGGGGCAAGGATTGTCATCTAGCTCATTCTTCCACTGCATTCTATATAGTCTGGACCAAATTCCTCAACTTTGGCTAGAGGCTCAGCTTCTTCGGGTTTGGCTTGAAGAGAAGCCACTTTCTTTCTGATTCTCCTCCAACCTACAGTGAGCCCAAGACCCTTTGTGTATCTATACACAGAGAAATCTGGAGGAGGTGCCCAACTCTTCCAGCGTCTCGCTACAGGGCTCTGAAGAAACAAGGTACAGTGAAGGTTTGGAGAGGTGAGAATGCGGGTAGGAAGAAAAAAGAAGAGCAAACTAAGAGCCTACTCTAGGAGATCTCTGTCACATTTCCCGGCTACAGGCATAGCACCTACTGAAAACCCTTCCTGTGTTTGGAGACGGTCATGAGCTTTGGCTCCCAGGGCGGAACATTCTCCCAGACTCCCTGGCAGCTAGAGCACAGGCATGTGATCTGGGCTTCACCAATCAGATGCCAAACCCACCTGAAACTTTTCTTTGAAAGTAGGCAAATATGGAGAGTTCCCTGGTGACTCAATGGGTTAAGGATCTGGCATTGTACCTGCTGGGGCATGGGTTTGATACCTGGTCAGGGAAGGTGTGGCAAAAAAAAAAAAAAAAAAAGAAGAAGAAGAAGAAGAAAGAAAGAAAGAAAGCAGGCAATGTAGGAATGCCAGCACCACCTAGAATCTATTTTCTGGTAAAGATGGTAGAGGGGATTTTTGGCAGTGGCAGCGGCTGAAAGGTCAAGTTCTGGATGCAGAAGTGCGACTGGTGCTGAAGGCAGTATAGTAAGTTCCCGGTCTAAGTAGTAACATTGCAATCTGGAGCACCAGTGCATGGTGGCCATGTGACAGCACAGTTCTGCAGCACCGCTCTGACTGTGTCTCTTGAAAACACAGCCCTGAGCCTGTTTTTCTAGTCCCCCTGCTAATTCTGTGAGCTGCCCAATAATCTTGGTGTATACTCCTTTTCTTCTCAAAGAAAACTTAATCAAAGAAACCTAAGTCAAAGGAGTGGAAATTTGTGAAAAAACATTCTTGGAGTTCCCATCGTGGCTCAGTGGAAACAATCTGACCAGCATCCATGACGACACAGGTTCAATGCCTGGCCTCACTCCCTGGGTTAAGGGTCCAGCGTTGCCGTGAGCTGTGGTATAGGTCAAAGATGCAGCTGAGATCCTGAGCTGCTGTGGCTGTGATGTACGCTGGCAGCTGTAGCTCTGATTAGACCCCTAGCCTGGGAACCTCCATATGTCGCGGGTGCAGCCCTAAAAAAACCAAAAAAAAAAAAAAATTCTTTTGTGGTCAGATGTACATTTAACCATCTTTAAGTGAACAATTATTAGCACGAAGTACATTCACAGTGTTGTGCAAACATGAGCACTATCCATTTCCAGAATCTTTTTCTTTTTGGCCGAGCCTGTAGCATAAGGAATTTCCCTGGGCCAGGGATCAAACCTGAGTCATAGCAGCAACCTGAGGGGCAGCAGTGACAATGCTGGATCCTTACTCCACTGCGCCACACAGGAACTTGAGAATGAAGTTTTAACACAGGTTCATGTCTTTGAAGATTCTAGATTTCCAGGTCACTTTTTAAAAAAAATTTTTTTTATGCTTGACTTACAATGTTCTGTCAATTTCTGCTGTGCAGCAAAGTGACCCAGTTATACATATAGATACATTCTTTTTTTCACATTATCCTCCACCATGTTCCATCCCAAGTGATCAGATACAGTTCCTTGGGCTATACAGCAGAATCTCATTGCTTATCCATTCTAAATGCAATAGTTTACATCTCCTAACTCCAAATGCTCAGTCCCTCCCAGGTCGCTTAATTCAAGTTAACGAGCATTCACTATCTAATTTCTATAGTGTAAGCTTCACAGCTCTGTTGCTTATTGCTGCATTGCCAACATGTGGTAGGTGCCTGAAAAATATGTGTTTGATATGGAATGGTCAAATGGGATTTTTTTGTTGTTGTTGTCTTTTTGCCATTTCTTGGGCCGCTCCTGCGGCAAATGGAGGTTCCCAGGCTAGGGGTCGAATCGGAGCTGAAGCCACTGGCCTACGCCAGAGCCACAGAAACGCGGGATCCGAGCCGAGTCTGCGACCTACACCACAGCTCATGGCAACGCCGGATCCTTAACCCACGGAGCAAGGCCAGGGACCGAACCCGCAACTTCATGGTTCCTAGTTGGGTTTGTTAACCACTGCGCCACAACAGGAACTCCTTGTCTGCCTTTGGCAAGCCCCAGGCAGTGTCTGTCCCCCATCCCTGGCATGGGGCCAACTGTGCTGTCAGTGAGTGGGAGGCGAGCCTTATCAATAAGATAAAGATAAGGCAAATGGGAGAAAAGGAAGGATCCAGCATGGAGGACAAAGGGAGGAGAATGAACCCCAGGAAAAAGCCTACTGAGTGAGGAAGTGATGAACAAGGTACAACAGTATCCTCCCCCACGTCCGCCCCCACCCCCGCCCCTGCCACATTTGCTTGGGCCTCTTGAAAATGATGCTTGTGTTTCTGCCTCATAGGTTCCCATTCATTTTCCTGATGTTAAGAGAAAGGACAGACTTGCTGGAGCTGAGCGGAGAGTCTAATAAACAGCAGGTGCCTGTCTTCCTCCCCAGGATGCTCACGCTTGTGGAATGTGTCCAATTTGATGCTAGCATTGCGGAGCCAGGCCTCATGTACCCCCTGTGCAGCTGAAAGTCTGAAGGAATACAGAGGGAACTATGCTGCTCTTTTTTTAGCCTGTTCTTTGCTGGCACAAGCTATTCTTTGCTGTCAACTTGAAACTATCATATTCTGTCTGATACATAATCTCAGTATTCCTCACATTTCTGTAAACTCCTTTTTTTTTTTTTTTGTCTTTTTAGGGCCTCCCCAGAGGCATATGGAAGTTCCCAGGCTAGGGGTCAAATTGGAGTGGCAGCTGCCAGCCACAGCCACAGCCATAGCCACAAACACAGCCACAACCACAACAATGCGGGATCTGAGCCTCATCTTTGACCTACACCACAGCTTATGGCAATGCTGGATCTTTAACACACTGAGCAAGGCCAGGGATTGAACTTTTGTCCTCATGGATACTAGCTGGGTTCCTTACCGCTGAGCCACGATGGGAACTCTCTTTAAGCTCCTTTTTTTAATACCCAAATTGAATAGCCAGAATCTTTGTTCAGTATGACTGCAGGAAACCAGACCCCTCTGGATAAATTTCTGAGGGGCTTGGCAAAGGCTTGCATGTCCTGGTGCTGCATGTCATGTGTCCCCCGCCTCCCGCCACCACCTCCCATCCCATGGCACTGTCTGCTTTTCTATCCATAGCTGTCTCCCCACTCTTTTCCAGGCTACTACACTCTCTCTGCTGTTTCAATCCAGATGTGGACACGCTCCCCCCCTGTACCCCCTACTCACCTCTAAAACTGAGCTGGTGTGAGTGGAGGCAAGGATGAGAGTCAAATATTCAACAACTGCTATGGCCCCGGGAATAGTGAGTCAGTCCTAAAGGACCCCGGCTGTGTCAGCTAGAGCCCGATACTGTCCGGATTGTTGGGGAGGCCAAAGGGTCCTGGGGCTGGGGGCCAATGAGCTCAAGGCAGTGGTGATGGGCACTGGGAGAGAAAGCTCAGGACAGAGGCTGGTAACTGATATTTTAGTATTTTAACACCTAGAATAGCCATACAGCATGTACTCACTAATGAGTCCCATGCAATGGATTTGCTGAAAGATTGAACATCCTGCAGGGGCGACTTAAAATTAGGTCTCAAACATGACTGTAAGCTTATCTGTCCTGCCCCATCGGAAGGAACCCCTCCCTGGTGGTCTCTCTCCTTGGATACCAGTGGGTCACCATGATTCTGGAGGCTCTTTCCTCAGAACTGAGTTCCTTCTCAAATCTACTTTCACTCTGAAGTCTAGACTTTCACCCCCACTCAGCTCAGATTATTTGTCAGGGAAAACGGAAAATCCCTTCACAAAAATGACCCAAAACACCCTCCCAGGACGTCGTCGTCATGATTTTACCTCATTTGTGAAGAGCACCCCCCAGCCCATCTTCCCCTCCGTTTCGCAGAACCAAAGCATCATTCAACGTCTTGCACAAGAGCAAAGCAGTTTCATCCCTACAGTGGTTCTGCCCCCACCACCCCCTGGAGCAAGGGGTACAGCTCACAGCCATCTTTTAAAATGTCATTTTGCCTTGAAAGACTTATGGTCTCCAGAGGAGACAGTTTGGGGGGGTGGGGAGATGTGCTTGGGTTGTGGGATGGAAATCCTGTGAAATTGGATTGTTATGATCATTATACAACTACAGTTGTGATAAATTCATTTGAGTAATTAAAAAAATAAAGAAATAAAATAAAATAAAATGTCATTTTGAGTTTTCTATCTGAGACATGGAAAGCACTCAGCCAGTGACCAGGAGATAACAGAAGGTGGATAAGAGACATTTTGGTCCATTACTCCCTCGTCATATCTCTTAGCAGTTTCTCAACAACCTTACTGAAGAAATGGATTCATGCCTTCATTCATCTGTTCAACAAATGTGTATTAAGAACCAACTATGTGCTAGGCACTGTGCTCGTTTGGGGAAACAAAGGAAAACCAAAAAAAAAAAAAAACAAAGATCCCTGCTTTGAGTTTATCTTTTAGTGGGGGAGATCACCACCACAAAACAAGGGAGTAAAATATAGAGCAAGTGAAATAGCAATAAATGCGAAGATGCTAAAAAAAAAAAAAAAAAAGAAAGAAAGAAAGAAAAAAAAAGGAAGGATGAATAGATAGGGCCGAGGGGATTTTTAGATAACGATTTTGATTTTAGAGATAGAGATTCTGTGCAATTTGAGATAGAGAAGCAGGAAGGACCTCTCAGAGAAGATGACATTTGAATAGAGAACTCGAGCTGATAGCTGGGGGTGGGGGTGGGATGGATGGGGAAGAGAAAACCCATTACTACACAGCCAGCAACACAAGCAATGCTGAGCCACTTGTTGATAACAATGACTGAATTGAAATACAGACAAGTGCTCTGGGTGGTCCGTGGTTTTCTCCTTCATTGAATAAGACTGAGGGTTTTTTTTTTTTTTTTAATGGAACGATGTTTCCTCACTTCAGTGCCTTTGGCCATCATCATACTTTCCTTTCCATCTCACTGAAGCTATAGGAAGATAAAGATCTCCAGCACAATGGAGTCATCTTCTTAAACTTCTGGTTTGTTTACAGCAGGAAATAAAGACAAATCTGCTATTTCTTCTCTTGGTGCCCTGAGTTTTCCCCAGTTAATCAACCATGGATGGTAAAATGTGGGCTACTTTTATGTACCTGAACCAGCCAGAGCTGTACCAAAGAATTTTACATTGAAATAACCCAATGAGGATTGTTGCTAGTACATGTCCAAGGCGGATCCACATCAGGCATTTTTGTTAGCCCACAAACTCTTAACAGTTGCCTGCAGCAACAAGGGTTTAGATGTAGGCTGATACAGGAGCCCATGAGAAGGAATCAAGTTTTAGAGGATTTCAATGTTGAAAAAACAGTTCTGTCCTCTAGCAGCTCATGTTCCTGTCCTAGCTTGTGCCCTCTGAGTTTGGAGATGGCATTCTTATTGATAACAAAGCCGTTCAGTGCCTACTTGGCAATCTGGGGCTGTGGTTATTTTGGGATAAGGTTGCTGTGTGGAACTCTTCCTTTGTCTTGTATAACTTTTGGGGGTGGAGAGGGGTTGGGGAGGTCTTCTTTGGAAGGAGTGGCCAGCCCATACTCAGTAGCCATGTACCTGGCCTGGCCAGCCAGTCTGCCCCCTTCTGTCCAGCCATGCCCTTCGATACTTTGATTAAACTACCTGCCAGGGCAAAGTATTATCTGAATGGTTAATCCTGGGGGAAAAATTCCTGACACAACTCACCGAAGAACTGAATTCTAATTCCAGCTTCCTTACTTCTTGGGGTGAGTCATTTCACTTCTCTGAGCCACAGTCTCTTCATCTGTAAAAATGGGAAGAATGATACTAATCTCATTGGGCTGTGTGGTCAATTAAATGAAACAAGGTCTATAAAATATCTCCTGTGATGCCCAGCTTGTAGGGAAATCATGGGCACTATTATTTGAAGATCAAGTTAATTCCCAGTCATGGAAGCATTTTGTCCCTTGTAAAGAATCATCACCACCATCACTGTCATCACCGCCACCACCACTGCCACTGACATCAAGGATCCTTGTTTTTTCTATGTAATTATAAGCCCCTTTTTAACTTAAGCCAGTTCTGAGTATCCAGAGGACATCTAAGTTACCTTAAGTGCTATAGTCTGCTAGAGAGAAGGACATAAGACTAAAAGTCAGAGGTCTTGTGTTCCAGTCTCAGTTTCCCACTAGATATTTATGCAATCTTAGAGAAGTCCCTTAAGCTCTAAGCCTTAACTGACCATCTGTAAAATAGGAAAGTTGAACTCCTAATTTTCCACAGTGCTCAAAATTTTGACAACCCCATGTAAAGTGAAGACAAGAATTGGAACTGTGGGTTTAGATTTCTGTGAAATGAGAGACTAGGGAGGTTTCCACATCAGCCCCAGCTTCTATGCTGTGCCCACCTTAGCTTCACCCTGAAGGTGAGTCAGTCAGAGCATCTTTCTGAAATGGAACATGACTGTCACTTGTCTGCTCAACGTCTAACAGGGTGGGGGGTGGGGGGGGGACGGGTAAATTAGGAGTTTGGGATTAACATAGATACACTACTGTATATAAAATAGATAGTAGTTCTATTTTGTGGCTCAGTGGGTTAAGAATCCGACTAGTGTCTGTGAGGATGTGGGTTCGATCCCTGGTCTCACTCAGTGGGTTAAGGATCTGGCATTGCCAAAAGCTGTGGCGTAGATGCAGCCTGGATCTGACATTGTAGCCCGCGTTTTACCATCCATGGTTGATTAACTGGGGAAAACGCAGGGCACCAAGAGAAGAAATAGCAGATTTGTGTTTATTTCCTGCTGTAAACAAACCAGAAGTTTAAGAAGATGACTCCATTGTGCTGGAGATCTTTATCTTCCTATAGCTTCGTGACATGGAAAGGAAGGTATGATGCAGCTTGGATCTGACCATGGATCTGACCATGGATCTGATCATGGCCATGGTGTAGGCCAGCAGCTGCAGCTCCAATTCAACCCCTAGGCTGGGAACTTCCATTTACACAGGTTTGGCCCAAAAAGAAAACAACAATGACAAAAAATAGATAAACAACACGGACCTACTGTATAGCACAGGAAACTATACTCAATATCTTGTAGTAAACTATAATGAAAAGGAATCTGAAAAAGATCAGAATCACTTTGTTGTACACTTGAAACAAATGCAACATTATAGATCAACCATACCTCAATTCAAAAGAAATACATACGCAAATAAAAAATCTGTCACTGGCCTCCCATTGCCTATAGAATGAAATCCAAATACCATGATGTGATGTGATAAGGGCAGCTTGTAACCATGAAACACTGGAAACAACATACATGCCTCTTAATGAGTAAACGAACTATAATATCTCAATTGTTAGAATACTATTCACAAGTTAAAATACTGTTACCAAGACTAAGTAATAACACGGAAAGCGGTTATAATGAAGTTTCGAAATGCAAGACACCCTCCGCTGGGATATATACATCAACACAATTATAATTTTTAAAAAAATGCATGTACCCCACTGTTCATTGAGGCATTATTCACAATAGCCAAGACAAGGGAACAACCTAAATGCCCATCGACAGATGAATGGATTAAGACGATGTCGTGTATATATATATACAATGAAATACTACTCAGCCATAAAAAGAATGAAATAATACCATTCACAACATGGACGCAACTAGAGATTATCATGGTCAGTGAAGTTAGTCGGAAAGAGAAAGACAAATACTAACATCCCTTGCCCACATTTTATGGTTTTGATGACTCTTTTTTATTTCTTTCTTTTTAATTTTATTTTGTTTGAAGCATGTTCATGATTAAATCTGTATGCTGGCTTATAAATCCACAAATAACAAGTGCTGGAGGGGCTGTGGAGAAAAGGGAACCCTCCTGCACTGTTGGTGGGAATGTAAACTGGTACAGCCACTATGGAGAACAGTTTGGAGATACCTTAGAAATCTATACATAGAACTTCCATATGACCCTGCAATCCCACTCTTGGGCATCTATCCAGACAAAGCTCTACTTAAAAGAGACACATGCACCCGCATGTTCATTGCAGCACTATTCACAATAGCCAGGACATGGAAACAACCCAAATGTCCATCGACAGAGGATTGGATTCGGAAGATGTGGTATATATACACAATGGAATACTACTCAGCCATAAAAAAGGATGACATAATGCCATTTGCAGCAACATGGATGGAACTAGAGAATCTCATACTGAGTGAAATGAGCCAGAAAGACAAAGGCAAATACCATATGATATCACTTATAACTGGAATCTAATATCCAGCACAAATGAACATCTCCTCAGAAAAGAAAATCATGGACTTGGAGAAGAGACTTGTGGTTGCCTGATGGGAGGGGGAGGGAGTGGGAGGGATCGGGAGCTTGGGGTTATCAGACACAACCTAGAATAGATTTACAAGGAGATCCTGCTGAATAGCATTGAGAACTATGTCTAGATACTCATGTTGCAACAGAAGAAAGGGTGGGGGAAAAATGTAATTGTAATGTATACATGTAAGGATAACCTGACCCCCTTGCTGTACAGTGGGGAAAAAAAAAAAAAGACAAATACTATATGATATTACTTATACGTGGAATCTAAAATATGGCACAGACGAACCTATCTACAAAATAGAAATAGACTCACAGACATAGAGAACAGACTTGTGGTTGCCAAGGAGGAGCGGGGAGGGAGTGGGATGGTCTGGGAGTTTGGGGTTAGTAGATGCAAACTATTACATTTAGAATGGAGACGCAGTGAGGGCCTACTGTACAGCACAAGGAACTATACACAGTCCCCTGGGATAGACCACAAAGGAAAAGAATATTTATAAAAAAGAATGTATATATATATATGTATGACTGAGTCACTGCTGCACAGCAGAAATTGGCACAACATTGTAAATCAACTATGCTTTTAAAAAAGAATAAAAAGGAAGACTAAAAAAATGCAAGGCAAAAATATTTTACATATAGGGTGATTATAACTATGCTAAATAAAACAAAATTACTTTTTTAAAAAGATGATTAAAAAACCCCAAATATGAATAGCAGTTGATTTGAGTAACTTTCCCCCTTTGTAACTATTATGTTTTGCCACTTCTCTCTTTAATGAGAGCATATTATTTTTTAAAAAAATTATTTTCACTACTTGTTTTCCCTTATTCCTAAAATAAAGCATGTTCATTTTAGAAACTTCAGAAAATCCAGCTAGGGTTAAAAAAAAAATACCTGTACTCCCATCTCCCAGAAATAACCTCTGTTAAATTATCTTGTGTATATGATGTATACACATATATATACACACAAATATATACACACACATATAAGAATACATAAATACAAAAGGATTTAATGATGGTTTTATATATATAACCAATTTATATACATTTATATTTAATACTACATTTAATATATTTATGTATGATTTATATATTTATAATGTATATATTTATATATAATTTATATAAATTTATACACATAAAATTTTAAATTATAAAAATCCTGGTAGCCAAAGTAGGCAAAAACAAGTGAATGTTACTCTTTGTAGATTCTCTTATTGAGGCTCACTCCTACCTGGGTGTCATCTCGCATAAGTGTTAGGGGCATTCTCTACTGGGATGGCAGCCTCATTTTCTACCTTCAGAATTCACATGGTGGAAAGTGCTTCTGGGTCCCAGAAGGCAAAACTGCTTTCTATATGAGAAGTTTTGTTGACTTTTTCTTTTTTGTCTTTTTAGGGCCGTACCCGTGGCACATGGAAGTTCTCAGGCTAGGGGTCGAATCAGAGCTGCAGCTTCTGGTCTACACCACAGCCACAGGAACACCAGATCCTTAACCCACTGAGTGAGGCCAGGGAGGGAACCCATGTCTTCATGGATACTAGTTGGGTCCTTTACAGCTGAGCCATGACGGGAACTCCCTGCTTGCCTTCTTCTTCTCATTTCACTTTTAATTCCCAGAATCTAACTTTCACCTCTCGCTATGACAACAAGGGCATTAGTCAAGGATATTTAATCATCTCTAACACTGAGATCTTGACTATCTTGACCAGCCCCTGTTTCGGAGGGTTTCTAACCAGGTGGCACCCCACTGTACCTCTGGCCGAAGGAAATGGAAGGTGGGTGTCAGATGAGGCCCTCTTCCGTGGGCCCCGCCCCCGCTGTCCACAGCTGGGCAACTGGAGATATGAGGCGGGAGGAGTGAAGCCGCTCATCCGTGCCCGCGAAGACCTTTTCACCAAAAATGGAACCTGGGAGGGAGACTTTTTTAGAAACTCAACCCACTCACCAAGCCAGATCCTACCAGGAACCAAGCCGCGGGACTTGCCCAAACAAATCATGAAACAAGCTTGTTCATTCAACAACCACTCGAATGGTGACTGTGTAGCTGTGCCAGGGGCCAGGGGAACAGTGGTTCCCAAGACAGTAAGACCCCTTCTGGTGAGGGAAATGCCCCATCCTCTCAAAAAAGGGGTAAACCTGGGAGGAGCCGATGGTGTAATGGGCAGCAGGGAGAGATTTCCAGGCCAAGGACAGGACCCGTGGGGAGAGAACTTGCTGTGTTCAAGGAATGGCCAATAGACCACTGCAGCTTCAGAAGAGTGAACAAGAAGTGGCAAAGGAGGAGGCAGAAGTTGAGGGGACTGAAGGCCGTGTGCAAAGGGTGGATTTCATTCTCAGGGCACTATCGATGAGGAGGAATTTAAACAGAGTAGAGGTGTATGGATGGACCTCGGCGACTCTGGTTTCCTTGTCCCCACCTCACCCGCCACCATGTTCTCAGCGCCTTGCCTCGGATCCCTCAATTTCTAAGCTAAGTTTCTTTTTTCTTTTTCTTTCTTTTTTTTTTTTTTTTTGGTCTTTTTACCATTTCTTGGGCTGTTTCTGTGGCATATGGAGGTTCCCAGGCTAGGGGTCTAATCGGAGCTGTAGCCACCGGCCTACACCAGAGCCACAGCAACGTGGGATCTGAGCCGCATCTGCAACCTACACTACAGCTCACAGCAACACCGGATCCTTAACCCACTGAGCAAGGCCAGGGATTGAACCCGCAATCTCATGGTTCCTAGTTGGATTCGGTAATCACCACGCCCCGACAGGAACTCCAATTTCTAAGCTAAGTTTCAATCAGAAGAGCCCAGAAGATTCCCAGGAGTTTGCACTGTCATGGTAGTTGAAACCTTCAGAGGAGGGCTGATTATCTGACTACAGACTGAATAGGCAGGAGATACGTGGAACATTTTTTTTTTTTTTTTTTTTGGTTTTTTAGGGCTGCACCATGGCATATGGAGGTTCCCAGGATAGAGGTCAAATTGGAGCTATAGCTGCTGGCCTATGCCACAGCCACAGCAACACAGGATCCTTAACCCCCTGAGCAAGGCAAGGGATCGAACTCACATCCTCATGGTTACTTGTCAGATTCATTTCTGCTGAGCCACGATGGGAATGCCATAGGTAGAACATTCTTTAATCAGAGACTGTGCTTCCACTGCTGGTCACACACCTCACGAAGGGTCAGAATAGTAGCCAAGGAAGTACCCAGTGCCCAGTTTCCTGAGGCGAGGGGACCACAGCGCCATCCCCAAGTAAAGGGCAGGGTTTGAATCCTAGGGTCTTAACAACAAGAGGGATCTTGGAGTTCCCCTGGGCCATGGCCCACATCACCCAGGCTCGTCCGGAGGGCAGACTCAAACGACTTCCTTTGTTTTTATCAGATTTGAAGAATTGGCATCTCATTAGGTTTTCCATGTCTCGATCCCCTGCTGAGTGGGGTTAATGAGTGGAAAAAAGAGCCAGTTAGGGCTCAGGGAATCCACATTAGACAGCCCAGCTTGGCGTCCTCAGAAGTGGTCTATGTACCATTTTCATGAAAAGTAAACCGAAACCTTGAATGACTAAGCTGAAATTCATGGCATTCTCTCCTTCTTAGTCTTATCTTGCAGGGGTTTTTTCCCCCAATATATCGTGTCTCCTCCAAATCTCTGAACCCTTATCATGCATCTGCTATAATATATCTTTTGAGGTATGGAAATTTTAATGCAATAAAGCTTCTCTGTTGTCTGCAATGAGTGACAAATATTATCGGGCCCATCTGACATCCCGGGTGTATTTTTCTCTCCACCCCACACACTCTCTCCTACCCCTTCAAAACATCAGCCTCCACTTAGCACCAATGGGCCTCCTCTAGTCACCTGTGTCAACCGTTCAGCTCTGGCTGCCCCGTTTCCTGTCCCAGCCAACACAGGGCTAGAACGGTGATGTTCCATTTACTCTGTAAAAGTTAAATGTCACCCTCTGATGTTGACTTGCTTTGAAGTTTCCCAGCCGTGATACGTGGGGAAACTTTTCTGTCTCCATCAGACTCCTCCTCGCCCCCTGTTCTGAGCGCACACAAGCCCCTCTTGTTGTGGTTGCTTATTTCTGCCCTCACATCCTTTCAGCTGTGGGGTTTCTGATTGTCTTACTCACAAGAAATAGCAACAATATTTACCTGGGACTTAACTATGAGTCAGACTCTCTGTGATAAGCACGTTTGCATATATACGAACCCAGGTCATCCTCACAACACATATGTAAGATGTTTGCAGCTATGAACCCTCTTTTACAAACAAGGCACAGAGAGGTTAAGACACCTGTCCAAGGTCACCCAGCTACTGTGAGGCAGAGTCTACGCTCTGAACCAGTGGGACTGGACTCCCCTGTCTCTCATTTTCTTCTTTTCCAGCTCTCTCCTATGCCGCCACATTCAACCAACCCTGATTACTCTGTGCTAAGCACTGTGCCAGGTGTCTGGGACTCAGGGCTGCATACTGTGAAACCCTGGTCTACAGTACAGCAGAGGAGACAGGCAAACACTCAATGAACAGGAGAGTGTGCTGGGTGGGGGAGGGGAGGTCTCGACCTCAGACTGTAGGACTCCGAAGGGTGTATTGGAGCTTGTGACAGCTTATTTGGGACATGGAATGGGTGACTGTGATAATGCTGTAAACCAGGAGCCTCTCTTCATACCATTAAACACTGTTTTGTTTCTCTCTCTCTCGTCAGTTTTTAAAACTGCAATTTGCTTTGCCTTTGGCCCCAGGAGAACTGTTTTTGAACTTAGCTGTGCATTAAGATCACCTGTCGTGGCAGCTCCTGGCTGGCTTTCCGCTTGGGTATTGACCCATTTGACCCATTTTTCAGTACCTCTTACCTTCAGGGGGGCATGTGCCCCAATCTGGCTGATGGAAGGGAGGGCAGAAGCAATGCCAGCCACCTCCAAGCTGGCCCCTAAAAGCTCCCTGGAGATCCTCCTCCCTTCCTGCCCAACCCCAGGATCTGGGAGAGGCCTCAGGGAGGTTCCCTGCGTGTTTGAGAACTACTAACCTGAGACACTGGTGTTCGTTGCTGCCTCATCGCCCTTCCTACAGCAAGACCACCTGGCTTGACGTTTCTTGCGGAGCTGACAGACAGACTGTTATTTCCTTCCTTTAGCTGTTCTCTTAGAAAACCTTCCTGGAGTTCCCATTAGGGCCCAGTGGTTAACGAATCCGACTAGGAACCATGAGGTTGCGGGTTCGATCCCTGGCCTTGCTCAGTGGGTTGAGGATCTGGCATTGCCATGAGCTGTGGTGTAGGTTGCAGACGCGGCTTGAATCCTGTGTTGCTGTGGCTGTGGTGTAGGCTGGTGGCTACAGCTCTGATTTGACCCCTAGCCTGGGAACCTCCATATGCCACAGGTGCAGCCCTAGAAAAGGCAAAAAGAAAAAAAAAGAAAAAGAAAACCTTCCTCTAGTCAGTGTTTGCTACTGAATTTACCTGTGAGTATATATGGGCTGTGGGTGTCTGAGATCTTTTTTTTTTTTTTTTGGGGGGGGGGGAACTCCACCTGCTGCACCTGGCAGGTGGACAGGCCTGGGTCCCCGGGGCCTCCCCTTTCTCCCTTCCTCAGTGGCCTTCCTTGATGGGCATGACCTCTGTGGCTGTTATGCTCCATGGTGCAGAGGAGCCTGTCCGTGTGTGGCTGTCAGCCACCATCAGCTCTCTGCTCCTGGTCTCCATCCCCACGGGGCCCAGGGTGCCCTGAGCCCAGGAGTTAGGCAAAGGCTGGGCATCCAGCCTCCTCACCCCAAGCTGGGGACTTCAGCCGGGGCTGGGGCTGGCGGGTCTGAGGAGGGTGTTCTTCAGCTGCCTGAGCCAGGCTGGCCCCGGGGGCCGCTGTGTCCTTGAGACCCACCCCGGTGTCTGAGATCTTAACTTGCACTGGAGCAATTAAAAAAAAGCCTCTTCTTCTCTTAGGATCTGAGTCACATCATAATATATGAGGGCAGAGACACTGAGAGAGACCCCATCCACAATAAAAAAAAAAATAAGTAATATAAATGATAAATCATAAAATAGCTATTATTTTTGATAGAATCCAATAAATATGAATGCATACATATTTGAGCACAATAATACTCAAGCATTGAATATTTACCAAGCACTGTGCTAAGCTTGCAGTATCTCACTTAATCCTGACAACAGCCCTCAGAGGCAGGCATTAGAATTATTATCCTATTATACAGACTAAACCGAGGCAGAGAAATGACATTATTTGCCCAGGGTCACAGGATAAAGAAGATGAGCCAGGACTGAAAGGCCATCCGACACCCAGGCCTGCAGGAGAGTGAATATAACATTGTACATACAGAACCTTCACATAGCTGTCCCCCCACCCCAGCTCCCAGGCCCCCATCCCACTGCCACCTTGTCCCACCCCGTCTCAGTGGCCTTTTTCAGTCCAGATTAGGCCATACTTCCCTCACCCACTGTCCAGCACACTTTCCATAATTAAAAAAGAAACAATCTCATGGACACGGAGATCAGATATGTGGTTGCCAAGGGGGAGGGGAAGAGAGGGGGACGGACTGGGAGTTTGGGGTTAGTAGATGCAAACGGTTGCATTTGGAGTGGATGAGCAATGAGATCCTGCTGTATGGCACAGGGAACTCTCTCCAGCCACTTGTGATGGAACATGATGGAGGATAAAGTGAGAAAAAGAATATATATATACATGACTGGGTCACCTTGCTGTACAGCAGAAATTGACAGAACATTGTAAATCAACTATAACAGAAAACATAAAAATCTTAAAAATAAAAAAAAAATCAGTCAAGGGAGTTCCTGTCGTGGCTCAATGGTAATGAACCCAACTAGGATCCATGAGGACACAGGTTCAATCCCTGGCCTCGCTCAGTGGGTTAAGGATCCAGTGTTGCCGTGACCTGGGGTATAGGTCTCAGACACACCTTGGATCTGGCGTGGCTATGGCTGTGGAGTAGGCCAGTGGCTATAGCTCCGATTTGACCCCTAGCCTGGAAACCTCCATATGCTGTGGATGCGGCCCTAAAAAGCAATAAATAAATAAAAGTCAGTTGATTTGAACAAAGCCCCTGGACCAAATGCTCCCCTTAGTTTTCTCCATACAGTTTGAGATTCCCAGCACCATGGCAACCAGATTTTTAGATGAAACCAGATCCCTGGAGGTGAGAAAATGTAGGAACTAAGTCAAGCGCCTTGAAGATTCACTGTGCTGGGAAGTGGTTCCTTCAAGGGGCATCCACGGAAATTTTCACCAGCCTCGCCTTCTCTCATTCAGGGCCCTCATAGCTGTTAAGTGCCCTTAAGAGCCTACGGGAATGTTTAAGGCTCTTGCAGCGAACTCCAAAGAAAAGAAAACTGCAAAATTGAAATTAATGGAGGTTTGATTAAATTCCTGCAGAAACATCACGCTAAGCTTCATGAATAGTTAAATTTGGAATTCATAAAAAATTCATGATGCTGAAAAACAATAAGGCTTGCTTTTCTTTGCCGAGATTTGCTAGTTGGCATAATGATTGTTGAGAAACCACGGCCAGTCGTAAATTAGATGCCGTCCTTGTAGGCGAACCGTTTCAAAAGCGGAATTATAAAAGTCATATCCTATTTTTTTACAGCCAAAATGTTAAATAATTTGTTCGAATCAGCCAGATGGGAATCACGGGTGATGTGGATGTTGACTACTCTGAAAGGACATGGGGTGAAGTCGCCAAAAGAAGAATCCCTTAAATCATACCGCCACCCCAAACCTTGAGAAAGTTCCACATATGCAAGAAACAGAGCCCGGTTGCTAGAGGGAAAGGGTGGCCCTGATTGATAGGGTGCCCCTTGGCCCTGAGTGGGGAGGCCCATGCGGGGACCTGGCCTTCTTGAATGAAACGCAGCATTTATCCAGCCAGCCCATCCCTGGAAACTGTTTGCATGTGTCCAATAGGTTCCAGCTGCCCCGCCTGGAAACGAGCCAAGAAAAGCCTGCACCCCATTTTCCCTTCGCTGTAGGAAAGTGATTGGGAGGCTTTTATTTTAAAAGCCAGGGAGTGAAAGGGGCTGCCAAGCGCCAGTGTTATTCTTTCCCCTTCAGGACTGGGGAGCGCCTTCCTTATCATTCAGCGTGGGGCCCAAGAGCTCACGTTGCCTGGAGGCGGGCATCGCAAATTCACATCTGTTTTCTTATCCGGGCCCATGGGCGGGAGACACCGGCAGTTGTCTCCCCGCATTAGGACTGGTTCAGGGAGAACCCTGTGGTTCTGTGATAAAAGGACAACCAGGAGTTATTCGGGGAGCCGCCTTCATCCCTTGTCTGGGCCACCAGCACCCCCTGATAACTCAGCACAGGCCAGGAGGTCCTGGCTTCTAAGGTACAAGCCCTTGATGAAAGAACGCCTTGGGACCTCAGTTTTCTCCCTTGAAAATGACAATAATAATTCCAGCCCCGGAGTTCCCGTCATGGGCCGGCGGAAATCAATCCAACTCGGAACGATGAGGTTGTGGGTTTGATCCCTGGCCTTGCTCACTGGATTAAGGATCTGGTGTTGCCATCAGCCGTGGTGTAGGTCACAGACATGGCTCAGATCCTGTGTTGCTGTGGCTCTGGCGTAAGCCGGCAGCTGCAGCTCTGATTAGACCCCTAGGCTGGGAACCTCCATATGCCGTGGATGCGGCCCTAAAAGGACAAAATAAATAAATAAATAAATAAAATAAAATAAAATAAATAATTTCAGCCCCTTTCTCCCACCAGAGAAACAGTGGGCTAGAAGGGAACAACAGATAGATACACGGAGTTGCCTTAAGACCTTTAAAGCTTTGCTGCTCAGAATGTGGCCTTGGGACCAGCAGCCTCAGATTCACCTTGTTAGAAATTTCTTAGTGCATCAGAAATGCAGACTCTCAGACCCTGCCCCACACCAACCCAAACAGAACCTGCATTTTAACAAGATCCCAGGTGTCTTGCATGCACAAGAAAGTTGGAGAAGCTCTGATTTAAAAACAAAAACAAAAACAAAAACTCGGGGTAAGTCTTGTCAGGTGTTACTTACTGGGTAAAGATTTGTTGAAAGTCTTCTCTGTTCGCTTCATGAGGTCAAGCCCCAGGCGGCTTGTTTCCCATGGTACCTCACTCCGGGGGCTCGGCCCCTGGCACTTTATATTTGTTGAATTAGTTTATAAGCCTTATATCCTCTGTGACCAATCAGAGGGTAAGAGGAAGAGACAGGGCAGTAAACTGACTTCCCAAAGAGCCATCTAATCCTCCAGGCAGTGGCCTGCATTTGGCCTCTGGGATAAGGGCCATCACAACTCTGCCGTTGTTCTCAAATCTTACCACGCAATGGGATCACCTGGAGATGCCTGGACCCCGCCCCCAGAGCCTCTCATTCAGTAGGTCTGGGCTAGAGAGTTTGTATTTCTAATAAGTTCCAGGTGATGCTGCTGGTCCAGGGACCCTGCCTTGAGGTCATGGCCGAATACACTGATGATGCCTGAATAAGTGACTTCACATTTTTTTTTTTTTTTTGTCTTTTTTAGGGCCATACCCGTGGCATATGGAAGTTCCCAGGCTAGGGATTGAATCAGAGCCGCAGCCACAGCAATGCAGGATCTGAGCTGCATCTGCAACCTACGCCACAGCTCAAAGCAACACCAGATCCCTAACCCACTGAGCAAGGCCAGGGATGGAACCATGTCCTCATGGATGCCAGTTGGGTTTGTTAACCTCTGAGCCACAACGGGAGCTCCGACTTCACATTTTAAATGCAGAAGAGGAGGCATTCACAGTGACAAAAATATCAAATTGGCAGGAAAGCGTTTTCGGACTGAGGGATGTGGTGGCTATTTCCGGCCCTGGCTCCCTGTCAGGTGGCTCCCTGTCCAGGCAAGGACAGGGGGACTCAGGGGCCAGGGGGTGGATGGTGCGGGTGGCCACAAGCTTATGATTTGGGGCCTGGAGGTGTGGTTCCAAGTCCTGGCTGTACACCACTGTCACTTGTGTGACTCCTAAAGGCTTCAGTTTTCCTCCCCACGCCCAGAGTCCTGAATCACCAGAGTGGAACTTGGGTGTCTGTCCACTGGGTCAGTCGGAGAGCCACTCCGGGGCTATGTAATAACAATAACAGGAGTAATAATAACCATTCCCTCTACACCAGGGGTTGAATGAAGTTATATATATATAAAATCTCTTAAAATAATCACAATTGCCCATGAGGTAAATGAATTAGTTTTCTATCTGCGGTTGACTTTACCTCCAGGTTCCTCCCTGCAACCTGCCAGCCCCAAGGCTCCAGCCCTGGACTCCCTCTTCACCCCACTTGGGGTCTTTCTCTCTTACCAGCTTCCCACCAGTTCGGGGGCCTCCATCCAAAAGACCGAGAGTACCCAGCTCTTTCCCCCCTTGGGATCTGCACGCAAGCTGTACCTTCTGCCAGATAAACCCCACCCTGAACCTCTGCCCTTGAACTTCCTCCCATCCCGTGTCCCATCTTAGCAGCCACTTCCGCAGAGAGCAACTCTCGGGTGGCAGTCACTCTGTATCCAGGCACCTGTTCCCTTCTTATCACCATCAGTGGGGACATAGATGGTGGTCCTGTGTCCACCATGGCCTCAGTGCAGACAGAAATTCCAGTTGGTTCTATGCCATTTCTCCTGCTGCCCCATCAGCACAGAGGCATCCAAGTCTCTTCCCCATGGTTTAGAAGGATCTCCAAGTACCTAGGATGCTCGCCAGGGTAGGGAGTTGTGTGACAACTCAGCCACTCCCTTCCCTCATTCCCCCCATAGACGGCAGTCCTTCCTCTTCTAGTCTGAAGAGCCCCTTCCCCTGTCCCGGGCGCCGCACCTGTCCTTATTGCCGTGCTGTGGTCTCCCTCTCCTCTCTCCAGGCCCTGGCCTCTATCTGGAAGAGGAAAGCAAACTCTTCAAGCTTCATGCATCCTAGAATCTCCCTGCATTACTGGCTACTGACCAGATGTGCCAGTGAGAAGGAGGGTAGAGATAGAAACATATAGAAAGCCACCAGCGTAATGCTTGCTGCATAATCTTGCCCCATATCTTTTTTTCTCAATGACTTTTATTACATGTATAGTTGTACAATGATCATCACAACCCAATTTGAGAGCATTTCCATCCCAAACCCCCAGCCCATTCCCCACCCCCAACCTGTCTCCTTTGGAAACCCTAAGTTTTTCCAAGTTTGTGAGTCAGTATCTGTTCTGCAAAGAAGTTCATTGTGTCCTTTTTTTTAAGATTCCACATGTAAGTGATAGCATATGATGCTGGTGTCTCACTGTCTGACTAATTCACGTAGCATGATAGTTTCATTTGTGTGTTTCTTGGTTAACCATTCAATACCTGCACCAGGTGGAACAGTATGCACCATCCCCCCCCCCACCCCCCAAATTCATATCCACCTGGAACCTCAGAATGTGACTTTTTCTGGGAAAGAGTGTCTTTATAGATGTAACTAGTCAAGAGGAGGTCATGTTGGGCTTTAAATCCAAGGTGACCAGTGCCCTTCTAAGAGGAAGGACACACAGACTGAAGGCCTTGTGTGAAGACAGAGGCAGAGACGGCAGTGAGACCTCTACATGGCACCATTTCCCAGCAACCCCAGAAGTTAAAAAGAGGCAAGGCAGGATTCTTCAGGAGACACTCTGGAAGGAGTCCAGCTGCGCCAACACCTGGATTTCGGCCTTCTGGCCTCCAAAACCATAAAAGAATTTTTGTCATTTTAAGCCACCATTTGTGGTCTTTGTTACAGCAGCTACAGGAAACTAATACATACCCAACAAGAATCGAAGGGGGCAGGAGTTATGTCTGTTTTGTTCACCTTTGAGTTCCCAGTGTCTGGTGCATAAATGGTCCATAATACATGTTTGTGGAGTGAAGGTAGTTAAGCCTGAGCAGCTGGGACCGAAGCAAGAGGGAAGAGCAAAGACTGAGGTGGTTTGTTTGGTTCCCCAGCAGCAAGAGAGGCAGCAATTGAACCTGGCTCTTTCTTCCACTCTCAGATGCTGAGATGACTATTTTTGGTGAATGCAAATCGTAGCTGCCGCCAGTGTCTTCAGTCCCAGGCCGCAAATGCGTGCGCTGAGCCAGGGTTGCAGTCACCAGCGTTTATTTTTAAAGTAACCACGCCTGACCTGCAGGCACAGAGGCCTGAGACGCAGACTTTCCTGAGGGCCACCCCGGCATGGCCTGCTCTGTCCCGGGCAGAGAAAAGCCACAGGTTGTAAAAGGCAAGAGGCCCTTAGCTTCCTCCAATCCCCTCACCCACACAGCTAAGAAATCTCTCCCCTCCCATCTGTCACCTACATGCTGACCACTTTCTGGCGTATTTGACACCCACAAATCACAAGCTGTTGCTCTTGGCTTGCTCCAGCTTCTGGAATTAAATGATATGTGTGGGAGCATGCTCTGCAGCCCTCAGGGTGCGGCTGCTGGGGCCAAACGCGTCCCAAAGCGGGGAGCTTCTGCTCACTCCTTGGTCTTCCCTGAGAAGGGGGAGCCAGCTGTTCTTCAGACCCGCTGGATCTGCAGGGTGTTTCCTGCTATTTGAGCCACAAGAAACCAGCCATCAGCTGCCCATGGGTACAGCCTAGGTCCCCACAGATGGGGAGTCTCCTTTGTCTCAGAGCTCTCCCCAGGCCTCGGGTTAAGTACACATTTCTCAAAGGTTCAATTAGGATTTGAAAAAAAAATAAGGAAAAATAGTATTAATCTGGTCGGACTCAGTGTAACTTTTTCCTTTTCATTCGCCAAAACTTTTTTTTTTTTTTTCCTGCTTTTGCTTTTTAGGGCCCCACTTGAGGCATATGGAAGTTCTCAGGCTAGGGCTGGAATGGGAGCTGCAGGTGCTGGCCTATGCCACAGCCACTGTAACCCAGGATCTGAGCTGTGTCTGCAATTTACACCACAGCTCACGGCAACACCGGATTCTTAACCCACGGAGCGAGGCCAGGGATCAAATCTGCATCCTCACGGATCCTGGTTGGGTTTGTTACCACTGAGCCACAACAGGAACTCCGAAAATTGTGTTTTCTTAAGTTAGTATCTGTCTCAATAAAGGATGACACTAATACTCCCCCTACCCCCCACCAAAAAAAAAAAAAAAGAAAAGAAAATAGAAAAAGAACACATTACCCATTTGTGCCCAAGCTGGGCGTCCTTGGAAGTCTTTGCCTTCACTGCACCCACCCAAAGAAGCCCCCGGCCTTATTCCAAAAATGAACTGAAAACTCTGTACATCTGTTTCTAAAAATACCAAGGAACAATGTCATTTTTTTTTTTTTTCTTTTTACAGCTGCACCCATGGCCCATGGAAGTTCCTAAGCTAGGGGTCGAATCAGAGCTGTAGCTGTGACCTACACCACAGCCACAGCAAGGTGGGATCTGACCCACATCTGTGACCTACACTGCAGCTTATAGCAATGCTATTCCTTAACCCACTGATGGAGGCCAGGAATCAAACTCACATCCTCACAGACACTATGTTGGGTTCTTAACCTGCTGAGACACAACAGGAACTCCCAATGCAGATTTTTACTAAAGGTTTCCAAGGGTGAGGGTATTTACTATGTCTTACAGCATGACTTTCTTTAAAATTGTCCTTGGAGTTCCTGTCGTGGTTTAGTGGTTAATGAATCCAACTAGGAACCATGAGGTTGCAGGTTTGATTCCTGGCCTTGCTCAGTGGGTTAAGGATCCGGCATTGCCGTGAGCGGTGGTGTAGGTTGCAGACGTGGCTCGGATCTGGTGTTGCTGTGGCTGTGGCATAGGCCAGCAGCTACAGCTCCAATTTGACCCTGAGCCTGGGAACCTCCATATGCCGCAGGTGTGGCCCTAGAAAGACAAAAGACAAAAAGTAAATAAATAAAATAAAATTAAAAATAAAATAAAATTGTCCTTAAACATATCTTTCTTTACCCTCAGTTTCACCCCTGATGATGGCAGCTCTGGCTCCCTCCTCCATCTCCAGCTCCCAGGTCTTCCCCATCTCTCTCCTCAAACTTGCAGCCACACAGGTTCTCCTTCCAGCTCCTTCCACTTTCCAGCCTCTTCTGCTCTAGAAGTTTCCTTCACCTGGGTAGCCTCCTCGATTTCTCTTACACAGAGTAGTTTGGCCTCTCTTAGCCTCTCTGATG
The DNA here is from genome assembly GCF_054392235.1 of Sus scrofa. Lineage (NCBI taxonomy): Eukaryota > Metazoa > Chordata > Mammalia > Artiodactyla > Suidae > Sus > Sus scrofa. The sequence continues at coordinate 36,545,133 of NC_139386.1, read as the reverse complement.
TCCTCTACCTGCACCCCCACACAGCCCAAGAGCTGAGTTCCTCGAACTGATAAGATGTCCTTCCTTCCTAGAAAGCATGTGGTTTCCCACTCACAACAGGAACCCTTGGGGGGAATACAAACAGCCACGCCTTTAGTTGAGATTTATGTGATATTGGAATGTGCTGGGTGGTCCCACTGCATCCTCCCCATTTCCTCTGAGATTAGAAAGCTAGCAAATGTGTGCTAGAGAGGGGGCAGGGGATGGCTAGGACTTCAGCCCCTATTCAGTGAAAGGACCAAGGATTTATAAGAATCAACATGAGCTCCTCCTGTGGAGATACACCATCCATGGCACTGACTTTGAGGAGTTTATAATGTGATTGGGAGCGACTATGTGAGACAGGTCTAGAACACGCTGAGACAAGGGACACGTGCAAGGTACCCCAAGAGTTGAGAAGGGCAGGGCGAGTGCAGTCTGGAGAAGTTTGGGGAAGCTTCAAGAACGGACCTAGAAGATGGGCTGAGTCTGATTAGGGGGAGGGGAAGGGAGAAGGTACCTCAATCAGGAGCATTATTGTGAAGAAAAACTGAAGGGTAGAAGTCAGAAAGAGAAAAACAAATACCATATGATATCACTTATATGTGGAATCTAAAATATGGCCCAAATGAAGCTCTCTATAGAAAAAAAAAAAAAAAAACTCATGGACATGGAGAACAGACTTGGGGTTGCCAAGGGTGGGGAGGGGTTGGGATGGACTGGGAGTTTGGGTTAGTAAATACAAACTATTGCATTTGGAATGGATGAGCAATGGGATCCTGCTGTATAGCACATGGGACTATATCCAGTCACTTGTGATGGAGCATGATGGAGGATAATGTGAGAAAAAGAATATATATATATATAACTGGGTCACTTTACTGTATAGCAGAAATTGACAGAACACTGTAAATCCACTATTTAAAAAAAAAAAAAAAAGACTAGGGGGTAAATGGTGCCACATGTGGGGCCAGAAAGGAGAGCCACCTGGTGAGTGATCAATTTCCCCAGGCATGTACCTAAACCAGTCTCATTACCTTAAAGTTAACTGTGACCGATATTCCTCCTGGAACTCCACCCATTCCCATCTGTAGGGAGGCTTCTAGTCTGGTGGACAGGCAGCCAGTCCTCCATGCACCAAGGACTGAGCTTCAAAGACTGCTATTTATTTAGTTTGGTTGGTTGAATCTGAGTTTGCATTTTTGCACAAAGTTAGACGTAGGGATTACCATAGGTGTAACTTAACCGAGCAGGACCCTGACAGGCCTTCCCAAAGCGGACTCCATGCATGGCCTCTGCTTGCCTTTGTATCTATAGAAACCTTTAGTCAAAGAACCAATTTAATCAGGGAAGTGAAAAAAAAAAAAATGGAGAAAAGAGAAAACAGTAATAATAATTCAGCTATTCAACAAAGTCAAAGACCTTCGGTTCTTCAAAGACAATAGGTAATATTCTGAGCCATGTCCTTGACGGTGTTTCGCAGATGCGGAAGCCCCCACCAGATGGAAGAAGTCAACTGTATGCTGCCCAAAGCACACAAGCAGACCCCAGACCTGTGGGAACCGGAAGTTTGATGACGCGACTCCCAGTTACCTCATCACCCACCAATCAGGAAAATGTGCATGAGCTGATCACGCCCTGCTCCTCAAACACTGTAAGACTTCTCACCACCCCTTCCAAGGTGGGGGCACAGACCTTGAGGAGCTAGTCTGCTGTGTTCCCTTCTTTGCCTGGCAATTAAAGCTACTTTTTCTGTTTCCTGCAACTCTGTTTCCGCGTTTCTATTCGGCATCGGTGTGCAGAGGCAGCTGATATTTTGGCAACAGTTGTAACACGAAACTATGTGTGTTGAGTGGGGATGGGGTGGTGCATGGATTATGTTAACATGGTTGTGGTAGATGAACCCTAAGCAAGTAAGAGTTTTCATGAAAAATTAATATTTTTCAAAGGAGTTATTTTAAAAATTCATAGAAATGTCAAATTGCTACAATACTCCATGGGAAGCTGGTGAGAAATGCGCCCAGCAGGTTACATTGAGAGTTAGGCTCCTTTACTACTGGTTACCCCAAGCCCTGTCTCCCCCAGAGTCAAGAACCAGAAGCACAAGACCTGCGGGGGCTTCAGCCACCCGGCAGTGGAGGGAAGACCTGGGGCTTCACTGGAGGATGGGGCCTGGGGGTGCAGCTAATATCTTGAGTGCACAGGAACTCAGCCGAGGGCCAGGGAGCCATTGCGACAAGGTGACTTAACCAGGAGGTGGATCAAGAGGGAGGAAATAGTCAAAAGTAGGCAGGTGGCTGGGGTGTGTTTTAAGGAGTGTAGCTTATGCCCCACATGGCCTCGGGCACTGCCAGGTGGGGTTGAAAGCAGCATCTAATAATCTAAAGAAGGGTCTGGAAGAGGTTGGTTTGCTGTTAGGCTCCATAAGGCTGGCTGAGATCCAGAAACAGGGATCAAGCTGTCTAGGCAAGTTGATACAGAAGCCCCGTCTTGTGAGTGAGCCAGGATGTAGAATGCTATGATTTGGATGGTTCGTACGTGGCCAAGAACCAGTTACCACCTCCCTCACTTCTTTCCTGCTTTCTTCTCTTCCTTTTCTTCCTTTATTTTTTCCTCTCTCTCTCTTCCTCTCTTTTTCTCATTTGGTCACATTATATAATCAAGCCATTTTCTTTCTTTTTTCTTTTTCCTAGTCGGATTCACTAACCATTGAGCCACGACGGGAACTCCTCAAGCCATTTTCTAAGTGAAGAATGCACCATAATATATAACACAATTCCCACCTCCTGCTCTCATGGAGCTTATGTTGCAGGGGTGGGGGGAACAGACACATAAAAACAGTTACATTCATAACAATATAGTTACAATATGATATATTATAATTTATATATAATATATATCATCGATATGTATAATTACATCATATATATAATTGTAATTATAGACAGTGTTCCAAAAAGATACAGCATTTAACAGTATTAAGAAGGACCTTAGGGAAATCCTGTTGTGGCTCAGCATGTAACGAACCCGACTGGTATCCATGAGGACATGGGTTCAATCCCTAGCCTCGCTCAGTGGCTTAATGATCTGGTATTGCCATGAGCTGTGGGGTGGGTTGCAGAGGCAGCTTGGATCCTACATGGCTGTGGCTGTGGCTGTGGCTGACAGCTGCCGCTCCAATTCAACGCCAAGCCTGGGAACTTCCATAGGCCACATGTGAGGCCCTTAAAAAAAGCACAAAAATTAAAAAAAAAAAAAGAGGGGACCTAAACATATCTGGTTGGTGTTGGAAGGTCAGAGAGGCTTCCCTAGGAAGTGGCATCTAAGGATGAGAAGTCAGGCAGGCAAAAGGGACAAAGGGAAAAAGAAAAGGACTCTAGACAGAGGGAAGCACCAGGGCCATGTCACCAAGGCAGGAAGGAGGGTGGCTTCTTCCGGGAACTTGCTGGAGAGAGCGAGCAAGAGTGGTGGTCAGGTGTGAGACAGTAGGCGCAGATCACAGGGTGCAAGCCTGGGGCTGTCCACAGTGGGCTGGGCTGCCGGCGCCTCCGTGCAGAGCTGAGTCTTGGCACATTAACATCAATGACAAGAACACCTACCTCTTACAAAGCACTTTCCATGTGCCGCATCCTTTCCATGTCTCATAGAATCCAGTCCTCACCCCACCCCCCCCCAAGGGAGGAGTGCAGTTACCTTCCCATTTTCCAGATGACGAAAACAAGGACTAGAGACATAAACAGATGTCTCTAAGGCCAGCAAGTGAAGGAACTCAAACTTGATCCATGGCCCGCCTGCCTGCAAAAACCTTGCTCTGAAAACTTCCCCTACTGCCTCTGGCATCAGCCCTCTTGCTGAGCGGAGCTGGGGATGCTCCAAGCTTTAGCTCCGCTGAGCCCTGAGGAGGGTGGGCGGAGGAAGCGGGATGGGGAACAGGGTGCTGGTGGCTCTGGCTGTGGTGGAGAATTGCTGGGGAGAACTCCAGGGGCGGGGGTGGTGGGGATGCACCCGCGCTTGTTCATGTGCGTGAATCATTCACAAGTTGAGCATTAGTCAGAGGCTGGCTGCATTGTTACGGAAGCGGGGGGGCTGGGTGTGAACTCAACCTGCAGCTGTGAGGGCTGGGTTTTTGCTCCTGTGGTGGTGTCATGAACAAGGGAAGGGAACCAACATTTGGGGGTGACTGGTGGTTTTGTTTTTTTTTTTTTTTTTTGCTTTTTAGGGCCCCACTTGCGGCATATGGAAATTCCCTGGCTAGGGGTCAAATCAGAGTTATAGCTGCCAGCCTGTGCCACAGCCACAGCAACTCGGGATCGGAGCCTCGTCTGCAAGCTGCAGCACAGCTCACGGCAACACCAGATTGTGAACCCACTGAGGAGGCCAGGGATTGAACCCGCATCCTCTCGGATACGAGTAGGATTCATTTCTGCTCCACCATAATAGGACCTCCAAGGGTGACATTTAAGTGGAAAAAACATCTTCTCGAATGCTTTCAGTCAACTTTAAGGATTGCGGAAGAAAAATCCACTTTAATGAGTTTATGAAGTCCTTGACCAGATATGGCCCAAACCAGGATGGTCTCACCTGCAGAAGGAACCTGTCACTCCACTCTTTAGGCTGGTCACACAGTCACTAGGCAGCTCCTGAAGGAGAATTGAAAAGTAGGTGGGGAAGGAATTTATCACCAAGATAATTCAGGGACTTCCTGGCCAATCTTTATGCCTGTGATTCAGAGAGAACTCCCAAGCTCCCTGAATGCAAGTAGAGTTGAAAACAACCTGCAAATGGCTTTGGTGAGATAGATAGCAAAATGGCAAAAACCGGAACCGTTGTAGAATTTAGGAGAAACAACATAACTGCCCTTCTAGAAACGAACGCTCCTACCCTAACGAAGGCTCAGGCGGGATGTTCCCCCGTCATTTTCAGGGTGCGTCTAATTGTGTGGATAGGATGTCATCAATTTCTGCTTGACCCTAAAATCAGCGACCCAGATATAACTGCTGTCCAAACATCAAAAGGTTGAACAGTCGTGGAGCATTTATCCTGCAAGGGACATTTATTTGTTCGTGCAACAAAAGTTTCTAAGAATATATTAATACCTAGCACTTCTTTAGGCCTGTTACACGTTATTGCTATCGGTCCTTTTGGACTCTGCCAGCCGTCGCAGTTAAGATGAGGATATCTTTGTTAATAATACTGTACTATATACGGTACTGTATGATATACTCCAAAGTTGCAAAGAGAGTGGATCTTAAGTGTTTTCCTCACAAAAAAGGAAACAGTAACTACGTGACATTACGGAGATGTTAGCAAACACGATGGCAGTATCATTTTGCAATTAACAAAAAGTTTAGGGAGTCGTCTTGCCCAAGGTTCACTGTTCGTGGCTGTTTCTGTGGCTACAACCGTTGGGGTTCCTTTCCTTTTTTTCAGCAAGGACTGGGTATAGAATAGCGTAAAAGGAACCTCTGAGCACAAGGGAGTCTCTGCACTAACTTAGGGAGCTGGGGTCTCAGCAGGAGAAGGCAGCGTGGTCCATTGGAAGGAGCTGTGGCTCTCCCAGGGCAAGGCCATTTCCTAGGTGTGACCTTGGGGCCAGGTCCCTAACCCCTCCTTGAGCTTAGGTTTCCTTGCCTGGACAATAGAAACAATTAGATCTTCCTCACCGCATTTTTATGAGGATGAGCTAAAATAATAACCAATAAGATTGTGGGCAATCTTGTTACATATGATCTTATATATTAATTTTTGGTACCTGGCAAATTTTCCAAAACATGTTGATATCATCAACATAACCAGATTTTTTTAATTAAAAAAAAAAAGGTAAGGAGATTAACATGTCTAAAGCTTTTACTCCTGGGTCTGGCACAGAGAAAGCCAACTTAAACCTTAACTATTAGCAGCAGGCGTGATGTCCCCTAGGATACTGGCGTGTTCAAGCCAGTCTGAAGCACCTGAAGGGCAGGCCCATTCTGGCTATATTTGCATGGGGGGGTCTGCGGCTACTTCTGAGAGAGAGAATTTGTGCTAATTGAAGTTCCCAGGTTAGATTAAGGGCAGTGGGTCGAAGCAGATGTCTAAGCATAGCCCTGTGTCTGTTCCACAGACTGACCCCTCACTTTTACCCAGGGCCCCCTGCCTAGTCCTGGGGACTCCTGCATGAGCTCTAGGGGAAGGAGTGACAAAACGAAAAAACCATTTCCTGAAAACTCTGCTAGACGTTGAGAGCTTGAGGCAGCCTGGTTTGCAACATTTTAACCTGCTGTACACCAGGGGAACAAAGGGGACTTCCCCTGCCCTGCCCTCCACCCCGCTCCTGGGGTTGGGGGGGTGTCTGCTGGAGTCTAGAGAATGGGCCCCGGGGAACTGAAAAGATATACTGGGGGGGAGTCTTGGTGCAGTAACCTTACAAGGCAGACTTGACCGTAGGGAGAGGAGAAGAGGGAAACAGCAGCCACGTGGTACCTGAGGGGATTACCTCGGCACACCTGGGACATTTTCCGAGGGATGTGCCATCTATTTAGGAAACATTGATTGACTCCCTTGGAGTGTTCCTGAATGGTCACCTGAGGCATAGACTGAGAGCTGCTCCAGGGAATGGGGAGTCTCCTGGTGGTATGAGACCTGCCCCTGCTGGTTGGTGGGAGAGCAAACAGAGATGCCTTGATTTCCTCTTGGGGCCTTAACAATGGCTATGGCACCAGCTACCCTTCAAAAATGCCATCAAAGCAATGCTTTGGGGAAATGTGCTCAGAGAGCAACAAGAGAGCCTCTTCCTCTATCGCAGCTATGTTTTTCTTTTTTAATTTTATTTTTGTTTTGATTTTTTTAGGGCTGTACCCGTGGGATATGGATGTTCCCAGGCTAGGGGTTGAATCAGAGCGACAGCTGCCGGCCTACACCACAGCCACAGCCATGCCGGATCCCTGACCCACTGAGCAAGGTCAGGGATAGAACCTGCATCCTCATGGATACTAGTTGGATTCATTTCCGCTGCGTCACAACGGGAACTCCCTTGACTACACTTTTTTAAAGTTCATTTTAGAGCATCATGGTATACTCAATATTCTACAACAACCTATATAGGAAAAGAATCTGAAAAGGAATGGATATGTGTGGAGTTCCCATTGTGGCTCAGTGATTAACGAATCCAACTAGGAACCATGAGGTTGCGGGTTCGATCCCTGGCCTCGCTCAGTGGGTTGAGGATCCGGCGTTGCCGTGAGCTGTGGTGTAAGTTGCAGATGCGGCTCAGATCCCGCATTGCTGTGGCTCTGGCATAGGCTGGTGGCTACAGCTCTGATTGGACCCCTGGCCTGAGAACCTCCATATGCTGCGGGAGTAGCCCTAGAAATGGCAAAAAGACAAAAAAAAAAAAAAAAGGAATGGATATGTGTATAACTGATACACTTGCTGTACACCTCAAACTAACACAACATTGTAAATCAACTATATTCTAATAACATTTTTAAAATAGATAAAATAAAAAATAAAAATCATGATAAAATCTATACTGTTGACCTTTGAATAACACAGTTTGAACTGCACAGTTTCATGCACATGTAGGTTTTTTCAATAAATACATACTGCAGTACAACCTGATCCCCTGTTGGCTGAACTTGAGTGGGTGGAACTGTGCATTCAGAAGGCCAGCTGTAAAACTATACAAAGATTTGAATTTTTTCAACTATGAAGGGGTTTGGTGCCCGTCACCCCCACACTGTTCAAGGGTCAACTGTGTACATAACATAGAAGTTGCCATTGTAACCACTTTTCAGGGTACAATTCAGTGGCATTAAATCATCAGGGTTTTCCTTAATGTCTTCTAAGAGTTTTATAGTTTTAGCTCCCAAGTGTAGGTCTTTGACCCATTTTTGAGTTAGTTTTTATACATAGTGTAAAGTAAGGGTCTGATATTATATATTGATTTGTACCCTGCAACTTTGCTAAATTTGTTTATTAGCTCTATTAACTTTCTTATAGATTCTTTTTTTTTTTTTTTTTTCTTTTTAGAGCTGCACCCGCAGCATATGGAGGTTTTCAGGCTAGGGATTGAATCAGAGCTGTAGCTGCTGGCCTACAGCACAGCCACAGCAATGGGATCCAAGCCACATCTGTGACCTACACCACAGCTCATGGCAATGCTGGATCCTTAATCCACTGAGTGAGGCCAGGGATCAAACCTGTGTCCTCATGGATACTAGTCAGATTTGTCTCCACTGAGCCACAATGGGAACTCCTCTTATGGATTCTTTCGGATTGTCTACATATAGGATATCATCTGCAAAAGAGGCAGTTTTACCTCTTCCTTTCCAATTTGGATACATTTTAATTAATTAATTTTTGCCTAATATCTCTGGCTAGAACTTCTAGTACAATGCAGAATAGCAGCAGAGAAAGAAGCCTTCCTTGTCCTATTCCTGATCTTAAGGAGAACGAGTTCAGTCTTTCATTACTGACTATGTTGTTAGCTTGGGCTTTATTGCATTGGTAATTCTACTTTTTATCTGAGAATGTCTTAATTTCTACCTCATTCTGAAGGACACTTTTGCTGTAGGTAGAATTCTCAGTAGATAGTTTTTTGTTTTTTTGTTTTTTTTCTTTTAGCACTTTAAAAATATCATCCCACTGCTTTCTGGTCCCCATGGTTTCTGATGAGAAATCAACAATTAATCTTATTGAGGATCCTTTGGGTAAGATGAGTCCCTTCCGTCCTGCTTATTTCAGGATTCTTTCTTTTTCTCTTAGGTATGTAGATGTATATCTTTAATCAAATCTGGGAAGTTTGTGCCTACCATCTACAAATATTCTTTATACTCTTTCTCTCTTTCTTCTCATGCTGTGACTCCCATAAAGCATATATTGGTCCACTTAGTGATGTTCCATAGGTCCCTTAGGGTCTGTTCACCTTGTTTTCTTTTTTTCCCTGCTTCTCAGATTGGATACTTTTAATGGCTCTGTCTTCAAGTATGCTGATTCTCTCTTTGACATCTTCAAATCTCCTATTGAATGCTTAGTGTATACTTCATTATAGGTATTGTATTTTTCAGTTCCAGAATGTGTATTTTGTTCCTTTTTATGACAGTCTCATTTTTTCATACATTATTTTCTTGATTTCCTTCAGTTCTTTGTGCACATTTTCCTTTAGTTCTTTGAGTATACTAAGACAGTTTTAAAAAAGATCTTCGTCTCATAAGTCTGATGTCGACTTATTCCTCAGGGATGGTTTCTGCCCATTTATTTTTTCCTTTGAATTTGCCAAACTTTCCTGTTTCTTTGCATGCTTTGTGTTTTGTTGTTGTTGTTATTGTTGAAAACTGGATATTTGAATATTATACTGTCATAACTGAAAATCAGGATTTTCCCCTTCCCCAAGATTTGCTGTTTTTTGTTAGGGTGGTTTTTTTGTCTGATTGTTGAAGGCTATAATTGCCTATTTGTTTACTGACTTATCAAGTTATTTTTGCAAAGGATATTCCTTGCCACATGTGTTTACTGACGTTTTTGTTACATTTGCTTATGTTCAGCTAATATTTGGTACAGTTTCTTTACATGCCATAAGTTAATGCAAAACAAAATGAACCACAAAAACTGAAAAAGAAAAACGCAAAGGCAAACATTTCTCCTAATCTTCACAGATTGGCTTTCTGTGAAGCCCAAGCCACAGATTGGGTCCCTCCAACCTAAGCTTGTACAGAGCCTAGGGATTGGCACGAGGTGAAAGCTTAGGCTCTTCTTAGGTCTTTTCTGAACATAAATCTTGCCTTGAGTATGTGCATAGCTTTCTGAATTCCCCTGTATACCCAAGTGCTTTGGGAATGTCCCAATTTGCTGAAGACTTTGCCTCAGCTTTTCTTCCACCACTTTGGTAACGTCTCTCTCCAGGTATAACTTTGAGAGTGATTTTACTTTTACCTCTGTACTACTGTGGCCTAGGGAACTAGGTTATGCTCCCCAAATCCACTTTGACCAAATCCTTGAACTAGTGAATGACACCATTTTTTTTTTTTTTGGTAGAGTAAATTAAAAAGGCCAGGGGAAACAGAACAGAATCAAATTAAAAAAAAAAAAAATCAGTCTCCACAGGCCATGCTTTTTACCTGTGCATTGGTTGTTAATACTGTGTAACAGCACCTACATTCCAATGGAAAGATTGCTAAAGTTAGTCTTCATTACAATTAACTAAAAATGTGCCTTGAATGTTCAGCAGTTCTAGTTAGTCCCCGAGACACATGCTGGCAAAAGGATTTAATCTCTTATGGTGGTAGCTACTTAATGTAATTGGGAAGGGTTACAGAGCCATGTCCAGGCTCAGGGGACAAGAGTTCGAATATCAATTGGTATTATTTGTCCTGGGGATAGGAGGGCACAGTGTGTGTGTGTGTCTGTTGCTATGTAACAAATGACTTCCAAACTTAGTGGCTTAAATCCACAACAAACAATAACCAACTCTCAACATTTGTATGGGCCAGGAATATGGAAGTAGCTTGATGGAATGGTTTTGGTTCAAGATCGCGTATGAGGTTGTAGTCAAGATGTCAGCTGGGGAGTTCCCTTTGTGGCTCGGTGGTAATGAAACTGACTAGTATTTATGAGATTATGGGTTCGATCCCTGCCCTTGCTCAGTGGGTTAAGGATCCAGCATTGCTGTGAGCTGCAGTGTAGGTCGCACACGTGGCTTGGGTTCCCTTGTTGCTGTGGCTGGCAGCTACAGCTCCAGTTTGACCCCTAGCCTTGGAACCTCCATCGGCCACAGGTGTGGCCCTAAAAATCCAAAAAAAAAAAAAAAGATGTCAGCTGGGATTGTCATCATCTGGCAGGCAAGAGGGTTCATTTCAATGAAAGCTCACTCCCACAGCTAGCAAGTTGATACTGGCTATTAGCATGAGATTCAGCTCATCTCCTCCTGGCCCTTTCCATAGGGCCACTTTAGTGTCCTTAGCACACGGTCACTGGCTTCCACCAAAGAAAGCAATCCAAGAGTGGGCCAGGCAGAAACTACTGTTTTTAATGACCTCAACTCAGAGTCACAGGGCATCATTTCTGTTACATTCTATGCTTTTGAAGCAAGTCCCTAAATATGACCCATATTCAAGAAAAGAGGAGTTAGCTTTTATCTTTTGAAGGGAGGCATGCCAAAGAATTAGTAGATATGTTTTAAAGCCACAACATAGCACTGTGTTGGGTGTTTACTGACCTACTTCATAAGACCCCCTGAACCCTAACATAATCTAAGCCACACGAAGTACCGACTTATTTTATGAAAGAAGAATTTTAATGCAGACCCAAAGGTAGAGAATACATGTGGTGAGAGAGAGAGAGAGAGAGAGAGAGAATAGAAAGAATGGGAGCTTACTGGTTTCTCAGAGAATTATTCAAAAACAGATTAAGGGAACTCCAATAACGTAACAACTCCCTATCCAAAGGAGAGCTGCATCTGAAATCTATCTCTTAGGCCAGTGATAGTGAGAGGAAGGCATGAAAATTGTCTGATTTTGCCTTTGCCCCCTTCACTCCTTTCTTCAGAAGATTCTGCCATAAGGTTAGGATTTCAGGTCCTAGGGAAAACTGCTAAAAGCAAGGGATTTAAACAGTGTCCTAATTGGATCTGACCCATGCAAACACTTCCCTTACTTAACAGAAACAACGCAACAGGCCAACGCCATTGGCAAAGAGAATTGCAACATGGGAAGTACATATGCAAATGTGGACACCTGCATTCAATATTCCTCACTTGGGCTCAACAGAAAAACAACTACTCAAGCTCAAAATGGTGATCCTGTTTTCTGAGCATTTGGCCCTGAGAGTCATATGGTCTGTGACCTCCTAGCTTTTACGTATGCCTCCTCTTATTTTAAGCAGCAGATTCCTCTTAGCAAGAAAGCACTATGTATCCTCCAAACTTGAAAATTGTAGGTTTTCAGAGCTGAGTGAAAATATTGTGTTGACAGTCCTTTGCCTACTTAAAGCAGCAGGACTGTTTACTTGGGCTGGAGCACCGCTTTGTTGAGGCAGAGAGTCATGGGCCCATCATCAGGGTTGCCTAGCAACAGATCTACGCCATGCCACAGAATTTCACAATGGGCTGGACCACAAGTACCCATCCGGGGGGATTTCCAGATGACAGTCTTACTCTCACTCTGTCATATCGCTCCTGAAATCTGAGTCACAGAGCAAGATGTAAGTAATTATTCAGTATTCCCCAAAGTTCTCTTCTTGGAAAAAATTAAAAGAATATTTGTTTGTCGAGAGTATTTCTTTAATACTGCAGAGAGTCACTCTAGATTTTTGAAAAAAATCTAATTTTAGCTTAATTGCATCTTCTTCTGATAAGCCAGTTTAATATTGAGTAAAATAGCTGAATGTGTACCATGATCATTTTATCAACAAAGACAATGCATTTTTAAAATATACTTTGTCATTAGAAACATTATTACCAGGGAAAGAAATCATATATTGGTGTAAAGGTATATGCTACCAACAAGAGATTAGAGGGACTGGACATGATTTCAAAAAGACTGTAACTTCTTGGAAGTTTCCATTATGGCTCAGAGGCTTAAGAATCTGACATAGTGTCCATGAGGATGTGGGTTTGATCCTTGGCCTCCCTCGGTGAGTTAAGGATTGGGCATTGCCAAAAGCTGCAGCATAGGTCGCACATGTGGCTCGAATCTAGCATTGCGGTGGCTGTGGTGTAAGCTGTAGCTCTGATTTGACCCCCTAGCCTGGGAAATTCCACATGCCACAGGTGCAGTCCTAAAAAGAAAAAAAGAAAGACTGTCATTTCTTCATTTATTAAACAAACATTATGGAATGACTACTGATTCTGCAGCCAGAAGAGTGAACAGAACATTTGCCACCTGCCTTCTTAGAGCTTACAGTACAGCAAGGAGGAGTTCACAACCCCAAATGTTGTGGAGAAAAAAAGGAGTGTTCGGAATTGTAGTGCGTGGTGGGAGCAGTTAAAGAAAGGGAGAAAGGGTCTGGAGATTAGAATGGGCTTGAGGAGGGGGTTCGTTATGCGGGAGGGTGGGGAATGGGGTCTGCCGGACCCTTCTAGGTAGTTCTGCGAATAGCGCCAGCTGCCACACACACCCTTCCTACCAACAGAAACTGGACCCAGAATGGTATTTTTTGCCATTCTCAGCAACCATGGATGCAACTAGAGATTAGCATACTCAGTGAAGTCAGTCAGACAGAGAAAGACTAATACCATGTGATATCACTTATGTGTGAATCTAAAAGATGGCACAAACAAACCTATCTACAGAACAGAAACAGACTCATAGGCATAGGAAATAGACGTGTGGTTGCCGAGGGGGAGTGGAGAGGGAGTGGGATGGACGGGGAGTTTGCGGTTAGTAGATGTATTCTGTTACATTTAGAATAGCTAAGCAATGAGGTCCTGCTGTACAGCACAGGGAACTACACCCTCCTCCTACCATGATGGAAAAGAATATTAAAAATTATATATTATGTATAATATATAATTATAACTAGAATATTTAATATAGAAATGTATTTATATAAATTATGTATAATACATGAAATTTTATACATACACATATATAACTAAGTCACTTTGCTATACAGCAGAAATTGGCACAACATTGTAAATCAGCCATACTTTAACAAAAAAAAATTTTTTTTTTTTTGTCTTTTTGCCATTTCTTGGGCCGCTCCCATGGCATATGGAGGTTCCCAGGCTAGGGGTCTAATCAGAGCTGTAGCCACCTGCCTACGTCAGAGCCACAGCAACGTGGGATCCGAGCACATCTGCGACCTACACCACAGCTCACGGCAACGCCGGATCGTCAACCCACTGAGCAAGGGCAGGGATCGAACCCGCAACCTCATGGTTCCTAGTCGGATTCGTTAACCACTGCACCACGACGGGAACTCCCTAACAAAAAAATTTTTAATTGGTATTTTTGCTGTGTCTTGTGTGTGTGTGTGTGTGTGTGTGTGTGTGTGTGTGTCTTTGTGGTAAAATTGCTGTGGACATTGACTCCACTTTGCATTATTTATGAGTTTAAAAGGAAATATTGATCTTATCATAAAGGGACTTTTTCTCCTCAGAGGGTTGTTGCTTAACATTTGTTGCAGTTAAAGATTCAGTGTGTCGCCACTACTGACTTTGGTCACTGAATCCTCCTATCAAAAGTTTTGATTAGCCACTGTGCATTACGTACGTAGAAACTCAACAGTAAGTGGATTTTTGTTTGGATAAGACTGGAGGTTTGGGTTAGGAATTACGTGTTTTTTCTCTTTGCAGATAAATTTTCTCTTTGTGGATAAATTCAAGGTTAGCAGGTTAATATCAATATGTCAGTTTGGGTTTTTTTCTTTTTTGCCCAGTTTGGGTCTTTAATTAGAAATACATACAATGTAGATTATTGATCTTAAAATATTGCCGCTATTGATTCTTTAAGGGCATAAACTAAATAGTCCGTCTTTTTAATGGTAATTTTGAAAAGTCATATACAGCAGGTGTTGGACGTATATTTTTTATAATGATAATAGCATATTCATTGCTGCTAATTACAGGAGTATGGCTAACATTAACCAGTAAATTCAAATGCCAGCCACATTTGTGGAGTGTTTCTAACATTTTGGAGGAATCTCAATTTGGGTTTATCAGAAATGGTTGAAAATATTCAGTTCAAAAGTCATTTCAGATCATTTTATTTCCTGTTAAATTTAGCCGACTCACATCCAGCTGGGATGGGTCAGATAGCAGGAACAGAGAGCAAAGAAATAGAAACTACATGAACAGTGACACAGTTGGATTATGGATAAACTGTTCTGAATAAATTACAATAAATAGGAGTCTTGAAACAGGTAAGGATAATGAAAGCATTAAACCAGATAATTTTGAACAGGTAAGGATAATGAAAGCATTAAACCAGATAATTTTGAGATAATTTTGTAATACAATTACATGATTTTGTATTTAAAGTAGAGAAAAATAAATATAGATGTTTCTTATCTACTCAGTCTAAGTCTTGTTCCTGTTTTTGCGTAAGGTTCAAATTTCACAGCACAAACTATGTTCTTGTGATCTGGGGTTTTCTCCAAAATGGAGAATCATCATTTGTTTTCTAATGCAATGCCAGGAACATCTACAAATACAGTTTAATTATTCATTGCTTTTCTTTTTCTTTAACGTCATCTTCAAAACGTCTCTCCATTGTGAAACTGGCTCTCATCCAGAAACGGCGTATATTATATGCGTCCTCTAACATTTGAAATATCTGAGGCATTGCTTCTCTTTCAAAAAGAGTTCACCTTATTCTCTTCAATGTCTAAGTACTAAGGGCTAGTAAATTGTTTGCATGAATTTGCTAGAAAGGGAAACAGTTGCAGGATCCTCTGAAACTTGGACGTCTTTGGAACCGGACAGACCTGGGTTCACACTGTTAGACTCTGTACTTCCGATTCTACACCTCTTAGTGATGGAGCCTTGGGCAGGTCCCTTCGCCTCCTAAAGCCTTCATCACTAATCTGCAAAACGAGAAAAAAGATGGCACCTACTGTATGACAGTTTTTAGGGATTAAACTCAAGGTGACTGTTGAGTACAGTTCTAAACACTGAGTGACCATACAAGAAATGGTAGCTCTTCATGCAATTATCGTCGCAAGTACGTGCTAGGAGCTGAACTGTGTCCCGAACTCCCAAATTCATGCGCTGGAGTCTTAATCCCCAGGACCTGAAGATGGGGTTGTACTATTTGGAGAGAGGGACTTTTAAAGAGGTAAATGAGGAGAATGGAGGTCATAGGGGTTGGCCCAAGTCCATTATAAGAGGAGATTAGGATACAGACACACGCAGGGAAGGCCACAGGGAGAAGCCGAGGAGAGAGGCCTCAGAAGCAACCAACCCTGCCAACACCCTGATCTAGGTGTTTAAACCACTTAGTCTATGCCACTTTGTTTTGGGAGCCCTAGCAAATTAACATAGTCCCACTGACAAAAAGAGTGTAAGTTCCATGTTAAGCAGCATAAACTAAGGCCCCATGCTTCTGAATGTTACTATGTTTGTTCTGTTTCTATCATTTTCTTAGGTGGAAAAAAAAGCATCAGTTCTGTTCTCTGGCCCAAGGCTGCCCTGTGTGGGATTTGGCGAGCTTGGGTTAGGCCTCAGATGAAATACAGGCACATCGATCATGCAGCAGTTGTAACCAAGATGCCCTAGAGCATAATATCAACAGCTGAATGATGTGACATTTGTTATGTCAATACTGGTTAGAGCAGTAGGTCTGGGGTAAGGGAGGCAGAGGTGAATCAGAGAGCAAGTTTCATATTTAAACATCAATCCATTAGAAAGATTCGTGTTTTGTTCCAAGCAGAGCTGAAGACGTTGTTTGTTCATTTCGTGTTATTATGGAAACAGCATCATTAAACCCTATAGCTTTTGTTTCCCTTAAACCAGATTGAGTCATGGTTTCCTTGGAACTAGGAAGACTACCGCCCAAGTGAATGGCTTCATTGCTCTTGGCAGACGCTGAGCTCTAGGTGATTCGTTTTCCTTCTGAGCCACTTGGACTCCTTTTCCAAGGATTTGGATTCCTTCTTCCATGCCGGTCCTTGCCGACTGCTTACGTTTTCATGCTGCTTTCTTTCCTCCTCCATCAGGCCAGCGGAGGCGGGTGTGGGCACGTGGCTGACCCTGACAGCAACACAATCCAGGCCACTTGAATCATCCTGTCCTCCTTTCATTAAGCCCAGGCCCACCTCCTCCACAGGCAGGAAGCGAGGGTTTCCTGGTCCCGCCACCCTCAGGAATCTCTGCAGCCATACCAAAGCCCGGAATCTCCCTCGCTGATTATAAATAAGCAACTTGCCTATTGTCATCGGAGGGAACAAAAGAAACCGGAATCATTAAAACAACTACCTGGAAGTGGCACAATATTGCAAATCAACTATACTCTAATTAAAAAAAAGAAAAAGAAAAAAAAACCCATAAAACAAAAACAACTACCCTGGAATGTCTGGGAGATTGACGTTCCATCAGGATGGCCAAGGTTTGTAAACTGAGGCAATGAGGAAGGGCATTTAGCCTGAATCTCTGCATGCCTTTCAGGAAGGGCTTGATGCTGGAGGGTCCACAGCTGAGATCAGCGCTGCCTTCAACTTCGCATCCTGGGCACCCGGCTTGCCTCACTCCAATCTCCCAGCTACTCCTGGCCAGGGCGAATGAACAGGGACCAGCTGGCCAGGGAGAAAAGGGTTTGGTAGCATCCCCAAGCATCACAGAGCCAAGGCGGGTTAGAGACGAGAAACTGTAGAATTTCCTAGCCAGCACGGTCACATACATTCTGCCACTTAGTGTAAACGTGGCGACAGCCCGGAGAGGTAGAGCAGGTACCACTGTCTCCATTTATGTGGGTCTCTGACTTGTAAAGGCCTCGGGAGAGGAACTGGGGCTGGGTTTTAAGTCTTCACGATGTCATGATGCTCAGATCATGCGTACGAGGCAGCGGCGCCTCAGCCCATCCGCAGCCTGGCCGCTCTTGATCTAGGGCAGTTTGGAAATGCATCACACTTTCACCACCCAACCTGTACCGTCAGTTTTAGCCAGCCTCTCGCTACATTGTTTCTTGTATTTCACAACAAGTGTCATTTACGGAGAACTTGTATTATTGTGGGATATCCGAGGACTGCCTGGAACATTCCCGGACCTGTGTTTTCTAGAGAATAGAGTAGCAGGAAACCCTTAATCTCTGCCAACAAGAGTCACCTGGAACTCTCTGGCACTCTAACAGCTTTGACCTGTGTTTCCTGCTTTATCTGGCAGCCAGAAAAGGAGATGCAGGAGTTTCCTTCATGGCTCCATGGAAGCGAATCTGACTAGTATCCACGAGGATGCAGGTACCATCCCCAGCCTTGCTCAGTGGGTTAAGGATCTGGCCTTGCTGTGAACTGTGGTGTAGATCGCAGATGCGGCTTAGATCTGGTGTTACTGTGGCTGTGACGTAGGCTGGCGGCTGCAGCTCCAATTCAACCCCTACCCTGGGAACCTCCATGTGCCACAGGTGTAGCCCTAAAAAGACAAAAGAAAAAGAAAAGGAGATGCAAAGGATGCAGGTTGGAGGCACAAGCCCAGATTTCCCCAACCCGGGAGAGGAAGGGAAGGGAAATTGTGCCCAGTGCCCTAGTGATGATGGCTTTGCCTACCTTGCTTTGTAGAAATAACTTGGCCTGATGGAAGCTGCAGAGTAAAACCATGAAAGATTGACCTTGGGGCGTTCTCATTGCGACTCAGTGGGTTATGAACCCAAACCCCAAATGGTATCCATTAGGATTCAGGTTCAATCCCTGGCCCCTCTCCATGGGTTAATGATCCAGCATTGTCTCAAGCTTCAGAGTAGGCAGCAGACATGGCTCAGATCTGGAATTTCTGTGGCTGAGACGTAGGCTGGCAGCTGCATCTCTGATTCAGCCCTTAGCCCGGGAACTTCCATATGCTGCAGGTACAGCTGTTCAAAAAATAATAATAATAATAAAATTGACCTTGAGTCTGTTAGACGATTATACATTGATTTTTACACTTTGTGCCCAAACCAGTGACTTCTTGGCCAGCCTGTCTCCAGCTTACACAACAAGGCATTTCTGAGCACTGGGGATTGGCCAGGAAACAGTGCCGGAGAGAGAAAACCAAGGCATTTTGTGCTAAGCCTTCGAATCCCTGTGCCAGGGTTCTTGAGCAACTGTGACAGAGGCCAAGTTCAGACAGCAGGCACTCCATAGGGCTCGGAATTCCCCTTGAGGTTCCCATGGAGACTCCCCAGAGAGAGCTCCCCCCTCCCACCCCCCAGGCCTGGAAGGAGCAGCAAGAGCTTGTGGCAGTGAGGAAGGAGGGTCCAGAGTGGCCAGCCTTGTTGAGGCGTGGCCTCGGGAAGCAAAGCTGCTACTTAAAAATTCTGCTGAGAGGAGCATTTCTGTGGTACCCTCACTCCAGATAGCATGCAAACTCCCTTAGGACAGCCTTGGGGAAGCTGAAAAGGGTGAGGGGCCGGCTCCAGACCAGGGAATTCTCAGTGCCATTCCCAGCTGTTTCAGTCACCCTCCTGGGGTCTGGGCCGAGGTGGCAGAGGAGCCGGAAGGGGACATGGGTCTGCTCACTGTTCTCCCTCAGGCCCTGATGTAGCCCTGATGTCAGCCATCGACCCCGCAGATCCACCCCCCCGACCCACCACTCCTGGAGCAGGGGTGAAGGCAGGGCGGGCATCTCAGTGGGACTCGAAATGCTCGGGTGAGAGGCGGGAATGTTGTTGCTGGTCTGCTTGACCCGGGAACCGTTGTGTCTATTTGTTCATTCATTCATGTATCCAAGTAGTGCTCTCGAGACTTGCAACGCATTGGGTTCAATGCGAAAGCCCTGGGACACCCAGGTGAGCAGGCCAAAGTCACTGCTGAGCCCACAGTGTGAAGAAACAGCAAATTCAAGGGATTATAGCACAGCCTGGCAAGTGCTGCCTCAGGGAGCCCAGTCCCCAAGCCAGAGGAGGCACTAGAGAGGAAGCTTCCCTAATTCAGTCGTGGGAGATCAGGGAAGGCTTCCTGGAAGAAGGGCTGGCTAAGCTGAGACCTTGGGCCTAGTGCAAACGCAGGCCCCAACTTGGTCTGTCTGTGCAGCCTAATTCTTGTCCTCTGTCCGGCCTGGCTTGTCACATGTGCCACTCAGCCTCTTCCCTCTGCAGGTCTTATCCTGGCCTCCATCCAGGCCCGCCCCTCACATCAAGCCTATTTTTAGTTTTACGTCTATTCTGCTTGTTTCTCTTGTGCCAGGCATCGAGCTAGGAGCTTTACAAAGACTATCGCACGGCAACCCTATGAGGCAAAGGCGTCAGTCTGCTGGGTGGAAATCCCAGCTCAGCCCCCGCCAACTGTAAGGTTGGGCGGAAGTTGGGAAACTTCTGGGTGCCTTCATTTCTGTACCTGGACCCTGAGTCTAATGAGAGTGCATACGCCAGAGGGCTCATCTCAGGACGAAATGAATCCATAGACGTACCATGCTCAGAACAACATCTGGGGTTATAAGAGCTACATAAACATTTGCTAAGACGGCAGCAGCCTTCCTTTCCGAGAGGAAGGAATTGAGGTTCAGGGAGGTTAAGCTGCTTGTCCAGAGTTACAGCTGGCAATCATCGGAGGCCGCATTTGAAGACAGGATTTCGGACTGCATGTCCAGAGTGCCTTTTTCCAAGACACCAGCGATGGCTGTCCATGGCTGCCCCATGGTCGTCCCTGATGCCAACTCTGGTTCAGAGGTCCACCTGCCCCTGTGGCCAAGGTCATGACTTCCCGCCAGGCTAGACTCTGCTGCACCCCGCTGACCTGCCGGAATAGCTGAGCCTGTCCACGGCCCACACCTGGATGCGGACGCACATGGGAGCTTAGACCCCCCCCCCATGCCCACTGTCTGTCCGGGCCCTGTCCATGCCAACCAGCTCTGCTTGCGCAGCGAGGGGAACGGGTCACCTGGAGGAGGAGTCCTCAGAAAGACAATTGAGGGCCCCGAAGGGCTTCCCGTGAGAAAGCTGTAGGGAGGTGTCCCCGTGGGGGCGGCGATGGGGCCCGGGTGGGGAGTGAGGCTGGCAGAGGGAGGCTGGTGGGTAAAGAAGGTCAAGGAAAGGAAAAACCTTTGCTTCGTGGAGCCTTTTCCACGTGACTGGTTATCTCGACACCACTGACTCGAGCACTCTTTTCAAGTGGAAATTCCTGCAATTGTTCTAGCAGTTCCCCTAGCAACTCGCTAGGTGTGTGTGCGTTCAACCTGCAGTCTCTCTGGCTGTTTGGTAGGAAAAGTGGCTCCAGGAAGATGGGATGGACTTGGGGGAGGTGGTGGTGAGGAATTGGGAACTTGGGTTCTCCAAGTTCACTGCTCCCCCTGTGACCTTGGGAGAGATGCCTGCCTTTCCAGAGCCTGTTTCCTCATCTGGAAACGAAGGGAAATTTTGCAGTTTTCCTCTGAGGGGTATTTTGAAGAGGAGCTACAGACCGTTTTCCAAGTACAAAGTGTCAGATGTACAGAAAGAGTGCTGGCGTTTCAAAAAAATGTGCAACTCAAAAGTTTTCAGATCCACTATTATTTTCATCGAGGGGTGTTTTCCTAAAGAGAAGACAGGTTCGTCCCAGTGGATTCAACATTGTATACATCCAACTCCTGAAAAACCAAATATCAAAGTTATTTATTTATTCAAGCTTCGTTTGAGACATTTTGGTCCATTATCCTGTAGCTGGACCACTGAAGTTACACTCAGAAATGAGAACCAGCTGCCTAAATAAACAGTCGCATATGGAAAAGAAGCAGGAAACGCCTTTCCCAAACTAATAATATTAACAAACTTCCAAGGGACACACAATCCATGATTAATGACAATTTGGGGGCAAAAAAAGACATAAAAACTTGGATTTGAAATACGACTCTAAAAACAGCCTGTTTTTTGTTTTGTTTTGTCTTGGGAGAGGTTTTTGTCTTTTTTGCTTAGAAACTGTCCACCCTTTTTTCTGGCCGCTTTCCCTTCTAACAGCCGCATTTATTCAAATTCGTTCTGCAAAAGCCTTTAGTCGGCAGATTTAGATCCTGGGATTCAATATTTCTTGCCTGGACTCCCAGAGTGGCCTGTCAATAGGAACTTATTTAAAAACCTCAGTAAGTCATGTGACCAGACATAACTGATACTAGCTAAACCCACAGGAAGGATGGTCTTGCTCTCAGAAACCAATTCTCTGGCAAGGCTGCCTTTAGGGTCAGATTCAGGGATGCTGGACCCCATGCGGGACAGACCCCAATCTAAGAGCCTGGGCCAAGACTCAGCCGGCCACAGATGCGTGGAGAATGGGCTTGACCTCCAAGGGTCCACTCCTTGCGAGGAGCCCCCCCCCCGAGTCCCTGGAGCATCCATGTCCAACACAGTCCATCTAATGCCGAGATCCCTGAGTCATTCACTGATGCCACGTGCCGGGCCATCAGAACACTCTCCACTCTGGCTGGAAAGTGGTCCTGAGAGCAGAATGGCTGGCTGAGCTCTGAAAAGTCGCGGTCTCCTTCCAGAGGGCAGAGCTGCAGTTGAGAAGAAACTGACCAGCCTGGGGGCTACGTTTCTGAGCCTTCGACCCACCAGGGTGTCTGATTCTGGCCAGTGAAATATGAGCTTGAGGGATGTGACACTCTCTGGCTGAGGTAGCTAAGTAGATGGCATGTCTCCCCTCACTCTCTTCTCACCTCGTGTCACTGAAGGGCAGGGGCCCGGGTCCCCAGGTCACTCTGTGGAGGAGAAGCCCAGGAGAGCTACCCGACCTGGGTCTGAGGGGAGCTGATGTGAGCAGGAAGAAAACTTTTGCATTCAGCTGTTCCTCTACTGGGACCTGAACTGAGATAGTGCCGATGCAGCATTTTGCAAAGCAACGTGTCTGGTGCTGAGTGGGATTTTCCCCAGCTTCTCTCTTCTTTCAGGCAGAAAACACCAGGCCTGCCCTCATGCCAGTAGCCTGGCTTGAGTCTACGTGTGTCTTTCTTTCCACACTCCCCAGTGGAACCTTTCTTTTTTTTTTTAAGGCCACACCCATGGCATATGGATGTTCCCGGGCTAGGGGTCCAATGGAGCTACAGCTGCTGGCCCACACCACAGCAAGGCCAGATCTGAGCCGCGTCTGTGACCTACACCACGGCAAGTGATCCTTAACCCGCCGAATGAGGCCAGGGATCGAACCCACAACCTCATGGTTGCCAGTGGGATTTGTTTCCAGTGCGCCACGCTGGGAACTCCTCCAGTGGAACCTTTCTTTGTAAATCCTGAGTGGAATTTAAAGCACCGTCTCTGAGTCAGAACATGCTCCGGTTCAAATCCCAACACCCCCACTTCCGAACATATAAGCAAAGGGTTTTACCTCTCTGAGCTTTAAGTTGCTCTCGACAGCAAAGAGAAAACACCTTGCAGAACTGTTGTGAGGAATAAATGGAAGGTTCTTTGTAAAGTACCTGGCACACACTCAATACCGTACACATGAGCACTACTGCTGTACGATGGAGCCTGTTCCAGCATCACAGAGACACAGATTGACTGCAGCCAATCAGCTTCACTGAGACGCTCTACTTCCACCAATAATGCACAACAACTGGTATTTCTTCTCTCTCATAGGTACTGGTATTTCTTGCACCTCTGTCCCACAGACGTGACCCCAGCTTTTTCTCTTGACCTGAGGCATGACAACAAATTTAGAAAAAAAAAGCATTTTGCAGAAGGAGGAAGTCTGTGGAGCCTAAGGAAGTGGCTCCCAGGTGCACAGAACGAACATTCATCTGCTTCCGTAGATTTGATCCCTGTGCTACTTCCTAATATATAAGCACTGCCCTTCCTCGCCTTCCCCAGGGTTCTGTGTGGAAGGACCAGCTCTCAGGAGCTTCTGTAATGCAGACAGCAAAGGCAGTAGAAGGGAAAAAAGTACCCAGACGAGTATTGGAGAGGTTTCCCCCCCAAGATTTCAGAGGAAAGAGAAGCCAGAGGGTGAGCAGGGTAAGAAGGAAACAAAGAGATGAGAAAAGGACTAGAGGAGTTTCTGTCATGGCTCAGTGGTTAACGAACCCGACTAGGAACCATGAGGTTGAGGGTTTGATCCCTGCCCTTGCTCAGTGGGTTAAGGATCTGGCGTTGCCGTGAGCTGTGGTGTAGGTTGCAGACGTGGCTTGGATCCCGTGTTGCTGTGGCTCTGGTGTAGGCTGGCGGCTACAGCTCCGATTAGACCCCTAGTCTGGGAACCTCCATGTGCTGTGGGACCAGCCCTAAAAGACAAAAGACAAAAAAAAAAAAAAAAAAAAAAAAGAAAGAAAGAAAGAAAAGGATTTGAGAGGTATTGCCCAGACCACCCATCTTCCTTAGGATGGTCAGGGAACAGACACAGGACTTAAACAGAATTGCCTCCTGGTGGCTGACTGTCTTTCATGCATCATGGTTTCACTCTGAGACTGGACTGTGTGGGCCATAGCTTAAACAGGGTCTCTATTTTTGCAATAGCGACGTCCGTCTTTGACTCCGATTAAGACACTTAATTTGAAAATGTAAC
The DNA here is from genome assembly GCF_054392235.1 of Sus scrofa. Classification (NCBI taxonomy): domain Eukaryota; kingdom Metazoa; phylum Chordata; class Mammalia; order Artiodactyla; family Suidae; genus Sus; species Sus scrofa. The sequence goes on along the minus strand of NC_139386.1, from coordinate 36,521,049 downwards.
TCTTGCAGCATTTGTTCAGCTGAGGGACAGAATCGAGGGGCACGTCTGAGGCAACAGGTATAGAAAGGCAGTGAGAAAGGCTGCAGGTTCCCAGGGAGGCAGCCAGCCCGTGCCTTGTTCTAAGCTCTCTAGATACTGAGTGAGCAGAAACCAGGGCAGACTGCACGAAGACAGACAGCCCCAAGCCCAAGGGTCTCAGAAAGATCCCCTCCTCTTCTGATGAATAAACTCTCATTATCATCTGATTGTCTGCGCTGTTGGCCTCAGGAGTCTTTTGGTCCCATTTCAGGTTCTGATTAAAATTCGGATGCACTCACAGGCACAGGGGGGATATAACCCCTGACCCAACTTTTCTTTGCTGCTTCTCTGCAGGGACCCCTCCTCTGCCCACAGACTCACGGGGTTGTGAACCCGCAGAGGGCTCGGCTCCAACGATCATGAAGGGCAGCTCCCTTATTTCAGACCGGAGGAAACCTGACATCCCCCCGGATTCCCCTCCTTTGGCACAGGCTTTGCTAAGCTGAGATGGTAACAGAAGCTGAACTTGGCTGGCGGGACAGAGGCCAGCATTTCCCTGAGTATGAGGACTGAGAAGCTGGAAAGTGAAGTTCCAGATGGGCCCCTTTCCTCCTCCAGCCTCGTGCTCTTCATTGCCTGTGAGCCAAGGGCATCAGGTGTTCCTCCAGGTACAGATGCCCCCGGGGCTGCCCGCTCAGCTCACCGCACCTTTACCCCTGGGTGGCTTCCTGGGAACTGCTGTGTGCTCCTTAGCACAGGAGCTCAAAGGTGACAGACATGGCACAAAAGGAGACTCGGTCCTTTGGCTTCAGCCTCTGTCCTCTATTAAATGCAAATATCCTGGAACACGAGGCTCCGTCATGGGAGAGCAAAGAACTAGATTCTGACGCCAGTTCTGCTGCCAGGTCCTGAGAGACTGTGGCAGCCGTCTCAAACTGGGTCACACAACACCCTCCTTGAGGGACGTGCAAGGGCAGCTGGGATTCCAAGGTAAACAGATAAGAATGAACCACCCTCGCACTTGACTGTGGTCCTTTTCCAGAGAGCGACTCCGGGGAACACGGATGAGGACAGGAATTAGCAGGGTATGAGCCCAGAAAGGCAACTTTTCCATCTGGCTTGGGGTGGCCCAGGACAGAAAAGTCAGCACTCACAGCCTAGAGTCAGAACACAACGTTCTAGACGACTGTTCTAGACAACTGTGTCTTGAGCCCTTATGAAGCCAAGAGGAGAAGATTCTGGAATACTCCTCTCTCGGGCATGAGACTATGGAATGAGCTAGCCAGAAAGGACACGTTCCCATTGAGTGCTTGATAGTTCCTTAATCACCAAAAGAATGCACCCCCCCCGAAGTTTGTACACCATAAATACTATTTGCCAGTGTTTCTCCAGTTAAAGATGGGATGGATGCATTTAAAAATTTTTTTTTAATTTTTAGGGGTTTTTGTTTGTTTGTTTGTTTTTACTTCTGAGGGTCCGTTACTATTTCAGTTTGAGTTATATTCATTTCAGGCAGGGGCGTTGTTTTGCCTGCATGAGGCAGAGCTGAACCATGTTAGAGGATTTTGTTGTAGTTGACATTGTGCTTAACCGCTGGTGGGTGGTATATGTTGGCCTTGGGTTCACCAGGGGGTTGAGTGAAAGAGGCACTAGACACTTGCAACGTCTCTTGGGTGTCCAGCAACATTTTAACCTGTCTTAGCTCTTTGGGGAAATTCCAGCTTTAGGGGTCCTACTTGATTAGGAAGAATCCAGAACATCGGTTCTCAAACTCCTCTGCAGTGAGAGTGCAGCCCTATGAGCTGGGTTCCACTGATCAGAGTTCCATTTGACTTCCAAGTGAGGACCTTAAAGAGAAAGTGCCAAGTGGGAATCATGTCACCAGCAAGGGGGCCATGGACGTTTCTTTTAGAACAAATGGGACAGAAAGAGTGTCCATCAAGTGGCAGCGCTCTTTGTGGTGGGGCAGCCACAAGGCAGCAGCCTCTTCATCGGGGCGGTTCTGTGGTGTGGACTCTGAGGTTGTTTCATGAGATTGGTTTCTCCAGGCTCCCACCAAGTCTGTGAGCTAGCTGATTTCCTGTGCCTAGACTCCTGCTGCTTGGGTGACAGGCTCAGCCTATGAGGCTTACAGCGGAGGCCTTGGAGGATTCAGCAGCCTGCTGAGTCTGCTGCTCCTTTCCTCACTCTGGCACCGAGACCACAAGGCACAGCAGGAGCCGGGGTCTCAGCCAGACCTTGGGAGCCACCTTCTCCAGCCTCATCCCTTTGCAAATTTCCTTTCTGCCTATAAGATCCAGGCCACCCATCCTTCCCTTTTTTTTTTTTTTTTTTTTTTTTTTTTGTCTTTTTGCCATTTCTTGGGCCGCTCCCACGGCACACGGAAGTTCCCAGGCTAGGGGTCGAATTGGAGCTGTAGCCACTGGCCTGCACCACAGCCACAGCAACACGGGATCTGAGCAGCATCTGTGACCTACACCACGGCTCATGGCAATGCCACATCGTTAACCCACTGAGCAAGCCCAGGGATGGAACCTGCAGCCTCATGGTTCCTAGTCGGATTCGTTAACCACTGCGCCACGACGGCAACTCCACCCATCTTTCCTTTTGGACCTGTCCTCTCACATCACCAAGCTAACAGCCACTCTATGGGGAAGCCTTAGGCTCTATGGCTAACAGCCTTGGGGAAGAAGTGGTCTGTAAACCCCACGTGACCACATGAGTGGACCTCAGCCTGTTTTCAAAGAGCCAGCCCTTCGTTAGACAGACTCAAGGCCTCGCTCCTGGAGAGAGAAGCCAGGTGCTCCTCCTGGACGGCCCCCCCAAAGAAGCCACACTGGGGTTCCCATTCAGCTTCCAAATGCCTGGCCATCATTCCATTCACAGAGACCTTAGGTTCTTTTGCTTAGTTAATTCACCCCTAGCCCATGACAGAATCCAAAAAAAACCACCCAGTAACTAAAGTGTTTTCTGTTTGTCTCTGATTAGAAGTATTTACAGAATGTAAACTCCACGAGGAGGGACTTGTTCCCTGAGGGAGCAATCCTGGCACACACATGAGGTGCTTGATCCATCGAGGTTGAATAAATTATGAATAAATGAATTTACCCTGCAAACCTTCTTCTAGATAACAGCCTAAAATATATCCTGGTAGGAATAAACAATATGACTTTGGAAATGTGGCACGTCTTGAGAGATTCATACATGCAAAATAATCCTACCCATCTACTCCAGAAGCCTATTGCCAGGTGGGCATGGCTATAGCCAATGTAAAGCCATAGTGAAGAAGAACAGATCACCCCTTGGTGATATTTTTGGTATCACTCCTCACCGAAATTTGTTGACACTTAAAAAATATTTTTCTCCCAGCAGACACCTCCAAATCTCTACTATCTGCAAACCACAGACATGTGAGATCCGAGCAGCATCTGCGACCTACACCACAGCTCACAGCAACGCCAGATCCTTAACCCACTGAGTGAGGCCAGGGATCAAACCCAGGTCCTCATGGATCCTAGTCAAGCTTGTAAACCACTGAACCATGAGGGCAACTCTGGATTCCTCTAGTTTCTAATCTCTTCCCTCCTCATCCATCAAGGGAAGAAAGACGTGTATGGACTATTTTAAAGATAACAGCCTCCCAGTCATAGAGCTCTTTTATAATAAGCTGCAAATAAACGATTTTTCAGATGCTTCAAATATAGTATGTTTGCAGAGAAACTTTTGTCGTCGTTGTTCTGAGGCAGAGATGTACCTGGACTCTGCTGAAGTTAAGTTAGCTGATGGAGGCCTGTATCTGAGAGTCTCTCGTCTCTATTCCTTTCTGTCTGCACAAAAAATACATTTATGGACATTTCCCTTCTTGCTTAGGACAGGGCGCTGCGCCCCGCCCCTTGGCCCCGGAAGTGGCGTGAATGTTGGCCGGAGCTGATTCTATCCTGCGGCTCTTGGCCTGGTCTCACTGTTCTCTCTCCTGCTACCCAAAGTCAAGCTAAAAATACAAATCTGAGTTTGTAGCCAACAGCAGGATGAAAACAAACAGAAAAAAAAAAAAAAAAGAAAAAATTAAACCATTTACACTTCTTTGCCAGAACAGGAAATCATCCCCAAAGAGAGGACACTGATGCTTAAGTTTGGTGGGAAGACCAAGAAAAGTTAACCCAGCACAGTTTAGCCAGGTTTTTTTTTTGGGGGGGGGGAGGGGTGAAGCATTCACTTCCCACCCTCAAGGGAAGGTTGCCAAGCAGAGTATCTCATTAGCTTCCCAGGGTTGGAAAGGAGCCACGTGGTCCCAAGGAGGGGGCATTCTCACTGTCCCGGGCTCACCTGAGAAACCAGATCTTAACACAGCCCCTGATTACTTTGCCATGTCCACGACTTTGCATTTTTCCTGGAATTGGAAAACAGCTGAGAATGTCGGGCAAGGCCTCCTTGCTCATATGATTTTGGTTTCTTGTCCACTTTTTTGAACGCTGGGACCAGTCCCAACCCTTCCTCAGAAGGGTGGGGCCTGCAATTTGGTTTCAGTTTGATCTGTCCCAGTATCTAACCCAGTATGGAGTTCAACAAAGAATTTTATAAACACGTTCTGATGCCAACGTCTGTGTCTCACAATCGAGACATCTGGACATAATGTTAAACAAACATCACCCACCACAAAAACCAGTTGGATCTGTTTATGGTTACTTCAACCCCAAGAAATTCTTCCTTTCAAGATTCTGGCCTGATACCTGTGGGAAGGAGCTTCTGACCCCAGCAGGCTGCTGGCTCAGGGAGTTAAAGCTATGCCTGAATCATTTTCTTCTTTCTCTGACCTACCATACGAAGCTCTAGTTCCATTAGGGTCCCGCCCCACCCAGGGTTCTTCCTCTGACGCTGACTCTGCTTATGACAGTTTCTGTTGAAATACTTTCCTTCAGGCCAGATTCTCAACAAAAACAATGCAGGGTTCCCACTCCTGGGCGTATATCCAGACAAAACGATAATTCAAAAAAAAACAAAAAAAATACATGCATCCCTATGTTCATGGCAGCACTATTCACAATAGCCGAGACATGGACACAACCTAAATGCCCAACGACAGATGAATGGATTAAGAAGATGTGGTACATATGCACAATGCACTACTACTCAGCCATAAAAGAGAACAAAAGAATGCCATTTGCAGCAACATAATGGAACTAGAGACTCTCATACTAAGTGAAGGAAGTCAGGAAGAGAAAGACAAAGACCATGTGATATCGCTTATATGTGGAATCTCAAATACGGCACAGACGAACCTGTCTACAAAACAGAAACAGACTCACAGACGTAGAGAACAGACTTGTGGTTACCAAGGGGGAGTGGAGCAGGGAGGGAGTGGGATGGACGGGAGTGTGGGGTTAGTAGATGCAAACGATTACATTTAGAATAGATAAGCAACGAGGTCCTACGGTATAACACAGGGAACTGTAGCCAGTCTCTTGGGATAGGACATGGTGGAAGACAACATGAGAAATTTTATATATAATTATACATACATATAATTTTATACGTATATACATACATACATATGACTGGGTTACGCTGTTGTACAGCAGAAATTGGTGCAACATTGTAAATTAACCATAGTCTAATTTTTTAAAAATGCAGGGTCAAGATATGATATTTCTCATTCACTGGGGAGCAGACGTTTAAAATCCCATCCTGCATGACCTGACCTCCCGTGCGCTCTTGGAAGATTTCACCCACTGAACATACTTCCAGCTTCCCTCGATAGAAGAGAGATGTCACAGTGGTGGCTCCACCAGTGCTGACTAACCAGTTTTTCTATGTGGCTCTTATGCTCCCCAATAATAATGGCTAATGTTTACTGATCACTTGCTGTATAGGCAGAGGAAATGTCAGGCCTTTTGCATGCACAATCTCCTTGTTCTCATAACGATCGAAGTAGCTCTCATTTTACAGGTGGGGAAACTACGGAGTAGGAAGGCGGACTAGCTTGTTCAAGGGCAGACAGCTTATAAATGGCAGAACCACCACTCACCCCGCTATATCTGACTCCAAAATCCATGCTCTTAATCATGACCTGAAACTGCCTGTTGAGTCGGATGAAAGAAGAAATACATCCTAGTTTTATCGTGGATGCTAGTTGTGTGACTTGTCAGAAGCAAGTGCACAGGGTCTTATTCTTTCCAAGGTCCTTTCCTTCTGGTCATCTACTTCCCTTGCCCAGGGTTCCAGCAAGCCTGGGACTCCAAACGGAGGAGGTAACAGAGTGAAGGAGCAGTTTAAAGATGCAGAGCAGAGGGAAGGGATGGAGGAAAATTGAGGGTGGAAAGGAGCCTCTTGGGGCTAGAATGTTCTTCTAGAACATTCTCTGAACTGTCTAGAAAAGGTCAGTTGAGGGATCATCCTGGAATGATGACTTTGGGGTTTCCAATAGGACCAGCATTTTGACTGTGGGTTCCAGAATGTCCAGCCACCAGCACCTGACACCATTTATAAGCTGTCTGCCCTTGACAACCTAAGGGGCTGAGGATGGCTTCCTGGTGGGCTTTGTGGAGGAGGGTCGTCAGTCCTACACTATCCCGGGATTTGGGGTCTCCAGAAGATGTATGCTTCTTGAGGGTTGACCAGACACCAGAGCCCTGTTTCTACCCTTAACCATCCAAAGGAGAAACTCACACCCACTCTCAACCACACAGTCAACAAACAATCCAAGCTTGCTCTCTGTGTGAGTTGAGGGCAGGATGCCTGCTATAGCAAGGTCTCAGATTACCAAGGGTTCTTTCCCTTTGCACCCCCATTCTGCAGGACATTTTTATCAGCTAAATAGCTAAAACTAGGTTAGCCTCGTCAGAAATAAATGCGTACAGCTGTGCGATCATACAGCCTTGGGGGTACGGGTGTGTGTGTTTCTCGCTGTTAGGTAAACCTTGGTGACGTACAAATCCACCTTCCAGGGGGCATGTTTCCATCTCGGTTGGTGTAAACTGAAAGCATGATACTGCCAGCTTTCCTTCCTTCAGCCAAGCAGCTACCTGGACCCAGGGCAAGCTGGCACTACCCATATGCCCAAGGGCAGCTGTAGCTTGTAAACCCGTGTGTCTAGGTTAATGTTTACATATGTTTATATCTTCCCTGTTAGGTGGATGGCATTTGCCTAATGATTGCGTTTCTCTGAAAAGTTAATCAGTGTCTAAAGGAGCCAGTCACAGGCCGCCACGGAGGTGCAATGAAGTTGGCCTCCCAGTGCTAGTTCCCAAGGGCCATGTTCCTGGAGTCAGAGCAACAGGAAAGTTGCAGTGAGCAGCGCACATGGCTCGGGGAGCCCAGGGTTCTATTGCGGGTGGACAGCTGTACACCTGATGCAAAGCTCCAGGCTCCAAACACAAGAGATGCACCTCTAGAGCATAATGTGACCTGTCCAGCCAGCACACCTAGCCCTGGTCCTGCTTTCTTCAGGCCCCCTTATCACCTTGACCAGGGGACCTCTCTGCCTGCTTCATCAGGGCTATTCATCATAGAATTGTCCGTCAGAGGGGCACTTTCATTCTTGCAAACACATACGGAGCATGTAGCATGCGCCAGACCAAGAGGAAGCAGAAGGGAGAGAAAGAAGGACAAGAGGACAATAGCAATTGGGTGTGCGACACGCTACACTAGGGACGTCTGACCCAAGGACACATCTTGGGCATCAGGGAGGCACCTCAGAGGAGCAAAAGGAAGTCTGAGCAGAACCCAGGGGACTAATGGAGGTTGGAGGTCAGTCCTCAAAAGTTATACCCACATGCTCATCACCAGGACCTGTGAATGTTACCTTATAGGCAAAAATGACTTTGTAGATGGGATGAAATTAAGGATCTTGAAAGGTTATCCTGGGTCATCTGAGGGGCCCTAAATATCATCACAACATCCTTTCAAGAGGGAGAAGGAGGGAAATCTGACTTCAGCAGAGGAGAAAGCAAGCTGACCAGGGAGGCAGAGATTAGGGTGGTGAACTTTGAAGGTGGAGGAGGGACCACGAGCCATGGAATCCAGGTGGCCCCAACATGCTGAGAAAGGCAACATTCGACCCTGTGTCAGTGGCTCTAACAGCTCTCATTGAATATCAAACAGAGCTTCCAAGGTTCAAGGCCCAGATCAATTTCACTTCGTTAAATGAAATACTGAGTCATTCCTGACTTGTACAGGCATACCCAAGTTTGTTCTTTATGATAATCACCTACAAATGTCACAGGGTGAGGCTTGGGTTTTGAGATATAAAATTAGGCTGTGCAGGTGGATTTTTCCAACCATATCTCATGTAACCATAAAGAAGAACCTCAATAACTTGTGATAGCAGCTGGGCCTAGAACTGGTGGGCTAGAACTTGGGGCCTAGGAAGCAATAATTATATTCAGATATGTACTTGAAACTACTGCTTTTTTGGTCTCTAGACCCTTTACTCAGGTGGTAATGGCTGAGACAAAATCCCAGGTTCTGTATTTGTCTCTAGACGCACCCAAATAGGACTTGCTATAAAGGTTACAACCCAAAATGCCTGCAGGAGCCAGCTAAAACACAGCAGAGATGGGTGGTGCCCGTCCTTTCTGAAAGCATTTGAATTCAAATGTTTAAAAAACTATATCCCATCCAGCCTTCAGGTCAGCTTTGTAACCCTGATGAAACACCTTCATAATCTTTTCAAAATCAGCCTTCTTGGGAGTTCCTGCTGTGGTGTAGTGGGTGAAGAACCCAACTACAGTGGCTTGAATTGCTCCAGAGGCACAGTTTAATCTACCACCCAGTGCAGTGGGTTAAAGGATCCAGCGTTGCTACAGTTGCCCATGGATATGGCGTAGGTTGCAGCTGCAGCTCAGATTCAGTGTGGCCATTTAAAAAAAAAAAGGGGGGGGAGCTCCCTTGTGGCTCAGTGGAAATGAACCTGTCTACTATCCATAAGGATGCAGATTCAATCCCTGGCCTCCCTCAGTGGGTTAAGGATCGGGCATTGCCATGAGCTGTGGTGCAGGTCATAGACATGGCCTGGATCCCGTGTTGCTGTGGCTGTGGTATAGGCCGGCGGCTGTAGTTCTGATTCGACCCCTAGCCTGGGAACTTACATATGCCTCACCTGCGGCCATAAAAGCAAAAAAAAAAGCAAAAAAATCCCCAAACAAAAAAAAAAAAAATCAACCTCTTTCACAGTTTCATTAAGTGGCAGGAGTGTGTTTCATTTTGTTTTGTTTTAAGGAGAACCCATTATTGTGGCTTCTTTAAAAGCTGATTTGTGGTATGGGGGGTGCTGGAGAGGGAAAATCTGAGTGGAGTAGGTGCCAGAAGCTTCCTGACGTACAGGCCTAAAGAGTCAACAACACCAGCTCTCACTCCTAGCTGCCTCCAGCTGCACTAGCCAAGATTTAGATAATGTTTAAAGAACACTATTAATAATAAACTAAACCACGTAGAAGTCATTGGTTCACCATATGAACTCAAGGCTGGGGTCTGTGGCCAAAGAGAAAAGCATTTGAAAGACAGGTTTTTCCTCTTAGGCAATGGAAATGTTATAGCCTTTCAAACATAAATAAAAGACAAAAAAGCTTCATAACAGGATGTCCTTTTTTAACAAGAGGTCTAGGAGGTTCTCCTAGGCCAGTAAATGTAAGTTGCTTTTTTTTTTTTTCTTTTCAGAGCCACACCTGTGGCATATGAAAGTTCCCAGGCTAGGGCTCAAATCGGACCTGCAGCTGCCAGCATGGCAATGCCGGATCCAAGCCACATCTGCGACCTATGCTGTAGCTTGCAGCAATGCCAGATCCTTAACCCTGTGAGCAAGGCCAGGGATTGAACCTACGTCCTCATGGATATTATGTCAGGTTCTTAACCTGCTAAGCCACAACAGAAACTCCCAGTAAATGGAAGTTATGATAAACTTTTTTTAGGCAAGCTCATATCACTGAAGGAGTAAGATGATGGGTTTTGAGGGGAAGATGACAACTAAGTAAATTAGCAAAGAACAAAAGGACTGGAGCCATCATTTATGAATTCTGTTTGTAGTTTTGGCATCTTCAGACTGCATATCTCTAAAATGGTGATAATTAATTTTGCCCCAAACCAAGTGCATCAAGTACTGGAAGGAAAACAAAAACAAAAAAGCCATGTCAACCCATTCTACATTTCAAGAAAATGTATTTCAAGAAATGAAGGTGAAATGAAGTCACTTTCATATAAATGAAAACAAAAATAATTCATCTGCAGCAAACCTGAACTACAAGAAAAGCTAAAAAGAAAGTTCTTTTATGCTGAAGGGAAAAGAGATCAAGTGAAAAAGCAAATCATCAGCAGTGAAGGACACTAGAAATGCTAAATATGTGGTACATGTAAGAGTCTATTTTTCTCTTAATATCTTTAAAAATATTAGTATTTAGAGCAAAATATATAACATTGTAAAGTATACAGCATATATGACAACTACAGCACATAGATAAAGGAAGTGAATGAAGCTATATGGTTGCAAGATTCTTTTTATTTATTTTTTTTATTTTTAGGGCCACACCCAGGGCATATGGAAGTTCTCAGACTAGGGGTTGAACTGGAGCTGCAGCTGCCAGCCTACGCCACAGCCACAGCAAGGTGGGATCCGAGATGCATCTTCAACCTACACCACAGCTCATGGCAATGCCAGATCCTTAACCTGCTGAGCAAGGTCAGGTATTGAACCTACACCTTCATGGATACTAGTTGGGTTTGTTACTGCGAAGCCACAGTGGGAACTCTTGGTTGCAAAATTCTTACATTTGTGTGAAGCTTCTGTTGGCACAATGTTAACTAAGTAAATTGTGGAAAGTTAAGGATATTTATTATAATTCCTAGAGCATCTATGTTAAAAAAAATAATGAAAATAGGGATAGCTAAAAAACCAGTGATAAATAAAAAATAATCTCCCCTCTCCCCAAAAATCAATTATCTTCAAAGAAAGGAGGGCAAAGGAACAGAGGAATAAAAAACAAATCGGACTTACTAAAAACAAAGAACAAATAACCATATCAGTACATTAATTACAGTAAATATAAATTGACTAAACAGTCCACTTAAAAGTCAAAGACTGCCAGACTAGTGGTATTTCCATTTGCATGATAATTAATGTCATGATGTTATTGATAAATAATACAGGATAGTTAGAACTTTTGGATAATGATGAAGAGATGCAATAGACATCGGATGAGATGAGTCTTCCCATGTCAGACCTTGAGCCTTGAGAAGGCTGGCTTGACAGGGAGGTTGGGCTGCCCCCCCACACTCACATCAGGCTAATTTTTACCTCTAGGTGGTTTCTCAGCCTGGGAAATCACCCCACCTCTTCTCCATCCATCCCAATCCTTCAAACTCTTTCAGGTCCCCCTTTTCACTAAGACTTTCCCAACTCCCACTGAGCAGAATTCTATTGCATTGGTAACCTGAACAATTCCCCTGCTACAGTGTTCCCTTTTTAAAACTGGAAATGGTTATTGTTTCACATTCATACTGTTCTGTTCCTGTACTAGATATGAAAGGCGTGGTGAACATGCGTCATTTGTTTTGGCTGCCCTGCAGCTAAATCCTCTTCTAGTATTTGGGGATTTCACCACCTCATGCATGAGTAGCCATCTTGCACTAAAAATCAGAACCTTCCAGCCTCTCTTGAAGCTAGGATGTGGGCATGACTTAGAATTGGAAGCCCTGGAATCCTAGCCTTGCAGTGGTGACAGAGGTGTCCTTAGCAGGCTGTTCCTATGGGGTTACAGAGTGGTACTTCCTACTCTCTAACCTCTTGTGGTTTCTGCCCATTTTCTGAGCCTGGTTCCCAGCTATACTTTTCTAAATTTCTTTTCTTCTTGAACTAGTCAGAGTTTGTTTCTGCTGCTCGCAGTTATATAGCCTAAGACAAGTAATTTGATCTATATAAGCAGTTAAGATACTAAAAAATTAAAGATTCAGGGTGTTCCTTTTGTGGCTTAACAAACCCAACTAATATCCATGAAGACGCAGGTTTGATGCCTGGCCTTGTTCAGTGGGTTAAGGATCTGGCGTTGCCGTGAGCTGTGGTGTAGGTTGCAGATGAAGCTTGCATCCCATGTTGCTGTGGCTGTGGCATAGGCTGGTGGCTCTAGCTCCACCTTGACCCCTAGCCTGGGAACTCCCACATGCCATAGGTGTGGCCCTAAAAAGACAAAAAATAAAAATAAAAAAATTAAAGACTCAGGATTCAAGGTAAGGCCTAAAATTTCTTCGAGAAATTTCCTGGCTGTTTAGGCATCTTGGCGATCCTCTGTGTGGTTCTCTTTCCAGAGAGCTTGCTCTCCATTAAGACTGTAAACTCCTTGAGGAAGGGTCTGTTCTGAATACTTCTTGTATCTCAGCGGAGAGGCTCCCTGTAGTATTGCTCCAATAAAACCTTGCTAATAATGGCAATTTGCTTCCCACAGGCCTGAACAATCTTTAGGAGCCAATAGTTCCTCCTTGTTCCTGTGTGTGTTTCTGTGCATTTTCTAGCTACAATAAGAGTCCATTCATTGCTGGTTATCTCGTAGCTTGTGGTCTGAGGGCTCACTTAAGCTTTTGCCAACTTCCTTTCAGTCTTTGTCTTAAGAGCAAACTTGTTTTCCCCATAAAAGGTTTGGTTTTCTCACAGGCATGTCCATGGCTGGTGGGCTCCCTCCCCGCCTATCTCTGGGCTCCCTTTAAGCTGAGACCTAGGAAGCACACCCCAAACTATTAATATGGCCCTGATCCCAAGGAACAGAAACCAAAACTGCACACACATCCTGTCTGGCCAAGCCATTGTCAAAGCACTTGAGGTCAACTTTGTTCACTCTCGAGTATCGGCCCTTCCTTAGAAAACACACCTGCACTGAGGTCTGCCTTTCCTGAGTCACACCAAGGGTCTCTGCCTAGGTGCAAATCTGTGGACTGTGAACACAAACAACACAGCTTCCTCTTCCTCTAGAAAGATCCAGAGGAGCTTGGAGGCCAATGTCAATTAAAGCTACTCTCTTGGAGTACCCCTCATGGCTCAGAGGTTAATGAATCTGGCTAGCATCCATGAGGACGCAGGTTTGATCCCTGACCTTGCTCAGTGGGTTAAGGATCTGGCATTGCCATGAACTGTGGTGTAGGTTACAGACACTGCTGGGATCCTGCATTGCTGTACCCATGGTGTAGTCCAGCAGCTACAGCTCCAATTTGACCCCTAGCCTGGCAACTTCCATATGCTACTGTCTCCTGTCCCCTCTCTTTTTGCAGGTGTGTCCTGGATCTGTGACCTCATCAACCTTCTGTCAGGGACAGAGTACTTACTATGTGCCAGGAGGTGGCCCCAAAGAGAGACAACAAGCCTTGTTGTAAAGCCAGATACTATAAAACTCCTAGAGGAAAATATAAGCAGAAACTCTCTGACATAAATCACAGCAATATCCTTTTTGATCCACCTCCTAGAGTAATGAAAATAAAAACAAAAATAAACAAATGAGACCTAATTAAACTTAAAAGCTTCTGCACAGCAAAGGAAACCATAAACAAAAAACAAACACGAACAGAAAGACAACCCACAGAATAGGAGAAAAATCTTTGCAAATGAAGTGACTGTCAAGGGATTAATCTCCAAAATATACAAACATCTCATTCAGCTTTATATATATGTTAAAAACCCCAACCAAAAAATGGTCAGAAGATCTAAATAGACATTTCTCCAAAGAATACAGGTGGCCAAAAAGCACATGAAAAGATATGCAACATTGCTAATTACTAGAGAAATGTAAATCAAGACTTCAATGAGGTATCACCTCACACCAGCCAGAATGGCCAGCATCAAAGTCTACAAACAATAAATGCTGGAGAGGATGTGGAGAAGAACAAACCCTCCTACGCTGTTGGTGGGAATGTAAATTGTTGCAACCACTATGGAAAACAGTATGGAGGTTCCTTAAAAAACTAAAAATACAACTATCATATGACCCAGCAATACCATCCCTGGCCATATATACATAGAATATATGGCCAGGAGTGGGCATATATATCTTTTTGAAATACAGTTTCAAAAATCATAATTCAAAAAGACACATGCACCCTAATGTTCACTGAAGTGCTATTTACAACAGCCAAGACATGGAAGCAACCTAAAGGTCCATCAACAGCAGAATGGATAAGGAAGATGTGGTACATATAGACAATGGAATATTACTAGGCCATAAAAAGAATGTAATAATGTCATTTGCAGCAACATGGATGGACCTAGAGATTACTCGACTAAATGAAGTCAGACAGAGAAAAATAAATATCATATAATATCACTTATATGTGAAATCTAATAAAAACGATACCAAAAAACTTATGTATAAAACAGAAACTCACAGATTTCTAAATCGAAGTTATGATTACCAAAGGGAAAACTGTGGTGGGGGGATAATACATTGGGAGGATCGAATTAATACATAACACACTCTTACATATGAAATAAATAACTAACAAAGACCTACTGTATAGCACAGAGAGGTCTACTCAAAGTTCTATAATAAACTATATGGGGAAAAAGAACGGATATATGTATGTCTGGTTCACTTTGCTGTAAATCTGAAACTAATACAACATGGTAAATCAACTATATCACAATAAAAATTTTTTTAAAGAGTCTTAGGTCAGTTCAACAAATATTTATAGATTGCCCACTTTGGCAAAATGGTGTAGAAGAGCGTGCCAACACCAGGGATGAATCTTGGCCTGGAGCTTTGAGATGGGGCCACCAAGTCTCAGCTATGGAAGCAGGAGACCCTGGGACCCCAGGGGATGCTGCAAGTCCCTCAGGATGGAAGGGATAAGGTGACAGCATTCTATGCCACACAGCCCACCACAGCCATGGCATATGGAAGTTCCCAGGCTAGGGGTCAAATCAGAGCTGCAGCTGCCAGCCTATGCCACAGCCACAGCAATGCTGGATCCAAGCCACATGTGCAAACTACACCATAGCTCACGGCAAGACCGGATCCTTAACCCTCTGAGCGAGGCCAGGGATCAAACCCAAGTCCTCATGGATACTAGTTGGGTTCATTACCACTGAGCCACAAGGGGATCTCCAGGAATCTGCATTTTAACTAGAACCACTGGTGGTTCTGATGCAGGTGGTCCAAGGACCACACCCAGAGATGCTTCCACCTCTGAAGGTATTTGGAATAAAAATTTCACCCAAACCTCCTGAAGAGACAGGAGGAAAGGAGGCAGAACACAACCCTGACTCAGCTGTTGAGGATACAACATACACTGATTAGAACCAACCAGCACCAAGAAGGCAGGCGATTGGACTTTGGGTCGACCTTGAGCCTTCATTATGTGCTCATTATAGTACATTAGCATATGCTAAATGACACGCCCACAGGCACCGTGACAGTTCTGAAGCCAGCGATAAAAGGCCAAAAAGTGGGGGTGGTCCAATTCCTGGAAATCCCTGCCCCTTCCCAGGAACAGATGGAATAGTCCTCCCACTTGTTACCATACGAAATTACCCAGACGGTAAACACTAATCACCCCATATTTTGGGGTCACAGCCGCTTTCTGAGACGCCGCACTCTGCCTATGGAATGCATGTCTCTGCTTTCACACCAGCACGCTCTTGAACACTTTCTTTCTCAAAGCCAAGGAACCTCCCTTGGTGTCCCACCCCAGGAACTCGCCCGAGACCCAGGGCAGGACCACCCTCTGGCACCCCATTTTCCTCCAACCTCTTTACAAAGGATATTAATTAATACATCTACTTCTTACCTATCACTTGGCCCCTTGCTGAATTCCTTCTGCGCCGAAACATAAAGAACCTGAGCTTCATTATGTCCTGGGATCAGTTGCGCAGTTTCAGTGGGAAGATTGTGGATGCGGCTTCGCCAAGGCTGCACCATAGCCAGAGACAAAGCAAGGGATCACTCCTTTTTGACCTCCATCATCTGAGAGTGGATTCACCCGGTATTTTTGAACCAGGAGGGAAGGGGGCAAGGCACAACCCTTAAAGAATGACTTAGCCATTGAAGATATAACAAAAACCGGTTAGAAACAGCGAGGGCCAAGATGGCAGATTTAACTCCAGGTCGACCTCGCGTCTCATTATACGCTCACTGTAATACGTTAGCAGCTAAATGACCAGCCCACAGGTGCCTCTCGGGAAGGGTTCCAAGGCCGACCCTAAAGGTGGGAAGGGGGGCGGGGCGCTTCCTAGAAATCCCCACCCCCTCCGGAAATAGTTGGAATAATCCTCCCCCTCATTAGCATATGAAATTACCCAGCACATAAAAACTAACCGCCCCATAGTTCAGGGCTGCTCGCTCACCTTTTGAGACCACGTTCTGTCTATGGACAGCGTGTCTCCCAGCTGCTCTCACCACTGATGGCCCACTGTCTACAAAACCTGTGTCTCTCTCAATAAATCTTACCTATCACTTTGCCTCTCACTGAATTCCTCCTGCGCTGAGACATAAAGAACCTGAACTTGAGTAAATCCTGAGACCAGGTGTGTGATTTTAATTAAAAGACCATGGGCTCAGAGTTCCCATTGTGATACAGCGGAAACGAATCTGACTAGGAACCATGAGGTTTCGGGTTTGATCCCTGGCCTTGATCAGCGGGTTAAGGATCTGGCGTTGCCGTGAGCTGTGGTGTAGTTGCAGACGGAGCTCGGATCCTGCGTGGCTGTGGCTGTGGTGTAGGCTGACAGCTGTAGCTCCAATTCCATCCCTAGCCTGGGAACCTCCATATGCCAAGCGTGCGGCCCTGAAAAGCAAAAAATAAAAAATAAAATACAAATAAAAGACAGTGGGCTCATGCCTCATTTGAGTTGTGTGGTTTCATTTCTACACTCTCCACCACTGCAAGGTCAGAGTGGCTAAAACTTCTATTTAGTAACCTCAAGAGGCAGTTTATTACCTCCAACACAATTCCGGTAGTTTCACCCTGAAGAAAATCTAGGGTTTGCTCCAGCACAGGACTCCACTTAAGGCCCACTCACCTGAGCCCTGTAATAGCTGCTCCTGCAGAGGGAGAACTCAAGAAATATGCTGTGGGCTCATCAGAGGCAGCTCCCTGGAGGAGGTGGGCCTTGAGGGAGAATGAGATAAGCCTGGACAGAAGGGGGCAGATCAGGAATTCCAGGCTGGAAAAACTGAAGGAGGGAAGGTTTTGAGGTAGAAATGACCCTCGTTATGTGGCTCCAAGGTCATGAGCACACAGGAGGACCCGGGGCTGTTGGGGCAGGAGTGGTGGGGGGTGGGGAGGAAGAGGACTGTAACAGGGGCTTTGGGGCTAGAAGAATGAACCCCTCTGCAGACTGCAGACCACAGCAGGGGCCAAGGAGCAGCAGGAGGAGGATGGCTTCTAGCGGTGGTATCCACACCCTCAGGTCTCTGTATGTGGTCCAGGCTCTGACTCCCCTGGGGGCCAGCCTGGGGGAGGGGCAGCATCCATGAGGTTCTCACAGGGGATTCAGGGCACAGACACAGGCAGGGGACTGTCAAGGTGGAGAGGGCTGAACCTGGAAATGGACACCTTACCAAAATCACACACAAAAGAGTGCTAGCAAGTTCTTAAGGCCTGAGACCCTGTGGGATAGGCGTCAGGACAAGCAGAGGTCAGTGGGTGGGTTAACAGCAAAGGCAGGCCCTGACTGGGATGCACTCAGACTTAAGAGAAAAGGGAGAGAGTTCCCATGGCGGCTCAGGAGAAACGAACCCAACGAGTACCCATGAGGATGCAGGTTTGATCCCTGGCCTCGCTCAGTGGGTTAAGGATCCAGCGTTACCTTAAGCTGTGGTGTAGGTCGCAGATGCAGCTCAGATCCCATGTTGCTGTAGGCCTGGGCTGGGAACTTCCATATGCTGCAGGTGCAGCCCTAAAAGAAAAAAAAGAGAGAGAGGGGATCCTAAGGCACCCCCCCCAAAATTGGTGAGCACGTGGCTATCTCCAGCTGGACAAATTCCCATGGATCGCAGTCTCTGGAAACGCCGTACTGGATTCCCCCTTCACCCCTCCCCCATCTCCAAGCCAAAGGGGCACATTATTCCACAGACACCCAATAAATGTCCAATGCTCCCCCTAAATCTTTTTCCCTTCTCTTGTATGTTGGTAGATGGGAGAAACCAGCTTCAGCTGGAGGGGGGTGGGTACAGCCTACAGGACCCCGTGTCAAGGGCTGTAACCCCAAATTTGGTTCATTTCCCATTACCCATATCATTAAGGCAAATGTGTCTGGATACGATCTGAGGAAATTATCCAGAGACAAATATTACAAGACTGATGCTGGGCTCAAAGCTCTGAAATGCGTTTGTGTTCAGGGAAGATGTTTGCTAATGTTTCGTTTGTATTTCCCCTGGAGCTGGTACACATCAGTGAGGGCTGGGGATAATGAATAACAGCCCAGATAATAAATTTTAAAATAAACAAAATAAAAACTCCAAGAATGCTAATGCAGACCAGGGCTGGGATATGGTGTGTGTTACCAAGACAGCAACCATTGGTGAGCAGGTTCTATTATCTGCTCCTTAGAAGCAGTTGTGGCTGATTATTAGATTGTATTAGTTCTGCAGTTATAAAATTCTCAATCTGTCATGTTGCAAGGGTGACAAATGGGGCGAGAGCAGGAGGGTGGACTTGGGGAGAGAGAGGAATGGGGTCTGTGGCAGGGGTTGTGGGCTGTCCACCAAAACCCATCTCTCTCTCCTTCCTGGGTGGGAGCCAGGCAATATTCCCTGCTCCTCCGGCGGTAGGGGTGGCCCTAAGACCGACTTCTAGCCACTGGGGTGGGAGGAGCTTTTGAAGCACATCAGCTCCATGCTTCCTTTGCGTTCTTGTTCCCTTTCCAGGGCTCTGAGCCCTTGGGGATGATGGAGCCACAGCTGAAAGGAGCCTGGATCCCTGAATTGCCATGCAACGTAGAGGCACCTGCTGACCCTGGAATGTTATATGATCCAGAAATCTGTTGTACTTCTATTATATTTGAGTCAATGCATTTGGGGGTCTGGTTGTGCAGTGGTTCAGTCTCCCCTAATGAAGGCAGGGCCAATCAGCATGCCCACCACAGGAATTCTGGAATGGGGGGTGGGGACCACAGAATCTTTGTTTTTCAGAAGAGCTCACTGCTGGGGCTCCTGGAGAAAAGGTGCAGAGGACACTGGAGCTGAGCGTCGAGACCTGGGACCCCAGAGCAGGACCCCAAGCCAAGCAGGGAAGGGTGGGCTGCCCCACCTCCTGAGCAAGGAGGAGAGTCTCAGAGATATGGGCTCTTCCGGGGCCCCTCTGGGGACAATAGGAAAGACTTTGAGTGTGACAGTTATTCAAAATGCTCTCTGGAAACTAAGATCCCTTTCTTCAATGGAAAGACCCAGAGGTTAATCAAACAAACCAGCCAAACAAATCAAACACAGCAGGTTTCTTTGGAGGAGCTTGGGAAGAATGAACACCCAGAGAGGACGTGTCAGCTTACCCGCAAGTGCTGCCCTGGTGACCCAATGCACCAGAGGCTCCTCTATAAATCGGTCCCTAAAAGGCACCACTGGTGAGTGTAAATGCAGAGACCTGTGGGCTCAGGAGCAGCTGGCCTCAGTGAGGCCCCAGGGACTGTGTGTAAAGGACCCTGATAGCTGCCGCCGCCGCCGCCCACCGCAGCAGCAGGCTCATCCTGAACCTTGTGAGAAAAGCCTGAGACTCAGGGCTTGGAATCGGAGAGACATGGCCTTGAGGTTGACCGCATGCCCCTGATGATCGCCTCCAAGATGCTGTGACCCCAAGGAAGTGACAAGTCCGTGTAAAGAGATGTCAAATCCACACGTTAATGACATTCCAGTGACGCCCATGGGTGTGTATCTGTAAAGACCGACTCCCATGAAAAGACATTTTCAACTGGAGGGAGAAAAAAGACTGTCGTCTCCAAAATAGTCATTCAATAAATATTTACTTAGACGTCACAAAGTCAAGCAAGGCCTACCTCCTGTCCTGTTGTTCATAAAATACGAGTGTGGTTTCCCAAAATAGGAGTACGTGTGTCAAGAAGACGAAGGAGCAATTCAGTAGGAAAACAGCATTCAGGGAAGAGAGAGAAACAAAATCTATTAAAATTCAAGAAACGAATAATGTGTGTCCAAGGTCAGTTATATTTCAGAATGATTCCAAAAATGTCTAGGAAATCCTGATTGACTTAATTCCCAAAGGATTGAGCTTGAATTAAATGCCATCTTTGTATACACTCAGCAGGAACTGATTTTTTTTTTTTTTTTGTCGTTTCTTGGGCCGCTCCCGTGGCACATGGAGGTCCCAGGCTAGGGGTCCAATCGGAGCTGTAGCCACCAGTCTATGCCAGGGCCACAGCAACGTGGGATCTGAGCTAAGTCAGCGACGCACACCACTGAGCAAGGCCAGGATCGAACCCACAACCTCATGGTTCCTAGTCGGATTCGTTAACCACTGCGCCACGAGGGAACTCCAGCAGGAGCTGAATTTTAACTGCCCTTAAAAGCCATACAATTACTCCCCTGCCCTGGAGAAGGTGGGAACCAGGCTTTGGCACTGAACCCCAGCTTGGTGGGTCTGAGAGCAGATATGCGTGTGCCCTGGGGAGGACAAAGGCCAGAGAGGTTGGTGCGGGTGCGTATAAGAGGGAGGCTGGACAGCTAGACCATTGTACTTGAGGCGTCCCTTGCTCTTATTAAGAGTTGTAAATCCCCAGATCAACTTAAGCATTCACATAAAAACATAACATCCAGGAGTTCCCATCGTGGCGCCATGGTTAACAAATCCGACTAGGAACCATGAGGTTGCGGGTTCGATCCCTGGCCTTGCTCACTGGATTAAGGATCAGGCGTTGCCACAGCTTGGATCCCACATTGCTGTGGCTCTGGCATAGGCCAGTGGCTACAGCTCCAATTCGACCCCTAGCCTGGGAACCTCCATATGCCGCAGGAACAGCTCAAGAAAAGGCAAAAAAACAAAAACAAGCATAACATCCAAAGTGAAACTAGGTTTAAAATATTTACAAAGCTAAACATACTCTTACCATACAATCCAGCAATTGTTCTCCTTGAAAACTTAACTTTCATACAAAAACCTGCACACAGATGCTGATAGCAGCTTTCTTCATAATTGTCCAAAGCTGGAAACAACCAGGATATCCTGCTGTAGGTGAATGGATCCACTGTGGTGCCTCCAAGCAACAGAATTGTATTCAGCAATAAACGAGATGAGCTAGTCAACCACAAAAAGACAGGAAGGAAACTTAAATGGGTATTACTAAGTGACAGACGCCAACCTAAAAAAGGTTCCATGTTGTATAATTCCAACTGCTATACCTGACATTCTAGAAAAGGTGAAACTATGGAGACTATAAAAAGATCAGTGGCTGCCAGCAACTGGGGCAAGAGGAGAGGGGTGAGGAACTGGAGGAGAGGGGAGGATAGTGAGAAGATGGGATTTGGGGGGCAGTGTAACCCCTCTGTATGGTACGGTAGCCATGGACACGTCTCATTGAACCTTTGTCCAAACCATAGAAGGTACAACACCTTCTACGAGAACCAAGAAGAGAATCAGTATACAGACTTTAATTAAAAATAAAGTGTGAAAATTGGCTCATCAATTATAACCAATGTGCCACACTAATGCCAAGGTGTTCACGACAGGGGAAACTGGGGCTGGGGAGGATATGGGAACTCTACTTGCTGCCTATTTTATTTGCGCTCCCAAAGTGTCAATCTGATAGCTGGAGTGGCTAATCCAGAGCCGTCAGTGCAGCTTCAGAAGTCCTCCTGATGATTTCATCTGTGCTGAAGGGAGTCACCACTAACTGGCAGGGAGGCAGTGGGAAGTCAGACCCCGATTTCTGACCCGCCAGGAAAGCCAGGAGGGTTTGCATCCTGGAGCTTGGCCAATATAGCGGCCTGTATTCAGGGGGGTTCCTCAGTCCCCTGGCCCTTGCCTCCCCCCATAGGGGATGAGTGAGAAGATGCAGTGGGGATGCTCACAGGCTCTGGGGACAGTGGATCTGGGCTGGAATCCTGGGTTTCTATTTACTCACCTGTGAAATGGGGATAAAATAGGACTTTATAGGGCTCATGGAGGAAACGAATGAGACGTTAGTTAAAAGATGATGAGCACAAAACCTGGCATGTTGAAAAAGTTTAATACATGTTTTATTTATTAAAATAAAATTTACTTTATTGTTGATTATAATAATTATGATGAACGTGTAAGTATAGGTATTATTATAATTAAAGCATAAGTATTACACTTCCTTTCTCATGGAATTTTGGCAAGGAATACATCGAAGGAAAGAAAGTGTATAAATACCTGCTAGAGGGGTCCCCTGGTGGCTCAGTGGGTTAAGGATCAGTGTTGTCACTGCAGAGGCTTGGGTCCTGCTGTGGCACAAGTTCAGTTCCTGGCCCAGGAATTTCCATATGCTATGGGCATGGCAAAAACAAAAAAACCCCAAAAACCAAAAAACAAAACCCATCTGCTAGAAGTGGAAACAGTTTATAGACAAGATAGGGGAGCGTTATGATTACAATGTTGCTTTGTATTGTTGACTGTTATGACACAGCAACCAAAGGACAGCTATAGATGCTCAAAAACCCACAGGCGAATTCTTCTGGGGCTCTAATCATGAAGGGTGCAGTTCTAAAAACAAAAAAGTCCACTGTTAAAACAGTTCCCAGAAAACCCCATTGGGGTTTGCATTCTATTATCTGGCCCTGATGGGCAGCCATCACCGAGGCTACGTTTCCAGAGCTGGTGCCCCAAGGAGGAGGAGTCACCTCCCTCCCTGGCCGCCTTTCGCTCTCCCTCTAGCAGGAGCATCTTTTATGAGGTGACAGGACAGGATTTCATAGATAGGAAGCCCTGGACATAGATGTACCTCCAGGTCTGCAGGAGAAAGACAGCTGCATTTCCTCTTCACCAGGGGGCCCAGCAGGACATCCAAGCCTAGGCAGGGGATCACAGGCCTCCAGGGTGACTGGCCGTCTAGCAGACTTGACCTCCTGCAGACTCTCCCTAGGGGCAGAATGACCTTCAGCCTTTGGGAAGCTGGGCCTGGCATCCCTGATATTTCTGGCTTTGGAAGCAGAGCTGGGGTGCCAGAAAATAAACTACTGCTGGGGAAGGTTGCCTCCATGCTCTGCATGCCCTGGGACCCTTTTCCAAAAAATGGCCTGGGAGTTGACACTGTGGCTCAGAGGGTTAGGAAACTGACTACTACCCATGAGGATGTGGATTCCATCCCTGGCCTCACCCAGTGGGTTAAGGATCTGGCATTGCCATGAGTGGGGGTGGAGGTCACAGACACGGCTCAGATCCTGCGTGGCTGTGGCTTGCAGCTGTAGCTCCAATATTGACCCCATGTTTCCATATGCCACAGGTGTGGCCCTAAAAAGCAAAGCAAAACAAAACAATGCAAAAAAACAAACCCTGGTCCAAGGAGTGATAACAGGAGGGAAAGAGACTCTGGCTCCAGAAACAGCACCTGTGCAATGGTACAGGCACAATAAACCTCTCTGGACTTTTCCATCCAGGCAATGCAAGGGGCCCCAGTGTGGGATGTGTTCGCCACGCACTGGCTTGGCTCGTGCTATGAACAAACTCTGTGACTGGGCCACCAGGGGATTTGGCTCTTCAGGGCCGTGATGAAGATTTTCACGGAGAAAACAGCTCCTACCCAGGGGGAACCCAGGGCCCATTTGTATTGGGCAGATCAGACCACATCCATTCCTTCCCCAGTACATGTGTGACTCCGGTGAGCAAAGAGAGGCAAGGGGGCATCTCAGTTCACCTGGGACAGAACAAAGACCAGGTCTGTCTGGAGCCACCACTTCTCTGAATATCCCTCCCCTGGGGCCTGTGTGACATGAACCAAACATAAAAGTCATAGCTAATGGTTAGGGTGTTTGAAATGTGCCAGGAACCATAACCACCTCTGCCATGGAAACTAGCTGAGTTAATGTTTAGCAGGTGTGACCTGGTACCAGCTGGGATTCATTTAATAGGTTAGTGCCCAAGTTGGTTATTCAGTGTTTGCAAAATCAGCCCTGTGTACTAGCCCTAGTCTCCATTGTACAGACTGGGCAGTTGAGGTTGAGAGAGGGTAGCAGATTTGTTTGCAATTAGACAGTTTGTGCAGAGCCAGGATGCAAAGCCAGACTGTCTGAATACAGCTCTTGGTGCTTGGCCAGTGAGTCCACTGTGTCCAAGCCCCAGAGTAAATACCTAGGTTAGTATGTTGTGTTTCTTACCGGAACAAGCCTCCTGCACCCTCCCTGCACCTCTCCCCACACCCCTGCCCCTCGCGGTGAAGGTGGGGTCAGTAGGGTATGGCTCGCTGTCCTGTGCAATTTGCCCCAAGTCTCAGCCAGAACACAATGGAGCTGCTTTGTGAACTCATATCTGACTCCAAAGCCTGTGCTTTTATTTGCAGCTTTATATTCCTTGCTTTTCACAGGTATTACTAGCCCCAAACCTGCAGGGATATCAGCCCCACCTAACAGAGAGGGAAACCCGGGCTCAGAGGACAAAGGGCTTTTGCCCAAGGTCTCTCTGGCTAGAGTCGGGGTCTGAATCCAGGGATTCCAGGGCCTAGTCCAGGGCATGCTTGTTACATGGCATCACCTCTCTGTGACACAAACCTGGGGCCAGGAACCAGGGGGTGGGTGCTCCCCCCGTCTCCCGGATGGGCCTCTCCCAAGCACAGATGGAACGTATGTTGTGTGGCTGGACTCTGTTCCATTGATGTGTTTAGGGCTCGTGATCGGGAAGCCCTGGAAGCGCTGTTGGAAGTCGGGTAGGTGGAGGGTGGTGGTCAGAGGAGCACCTGCATGGACATGTGTCCAGGGAAGCCCCCTGTCAAGAAGGGGACTGGAACCCTTTGTGCTCCTTCTCCTATACTTCATGCTCCAGACCCATGCCCTGTGATTTTCACCATTTCTGTATGAGAAGAAAGAGGCCGCTGATTAACAGTGAAAGGAAATGTCATAGGTTCTGAAACTTCCTGTTTATCTGGTATCTGCAACGATATCTATGTTATGCAAATATCTTCACTTCTGAAAAATGCAGGCATGTACACACACACACCCTCTGCTTGGCTCTGGGCATTGGGTCTCCTCTGTACCGGGTAAATAGACACACGATTTCACTACCAGAGCAGCCAGGGTACTGGGGGCACCCACTGTAGGAACTTATGATCATTAAAATAGCGGCTTAGCAGATGTTCCTACCAGGTAAGCCCTTGCTCTGGCTCCTGGCCCAGGGCTGGTTTGGTTTCTACCTGGCAGAGCCTGGGCGTTAGGGATCCCTTCCGAGGGAAGCAGATGTACAAAGGGATTTCATCCAGGCCTTGGGCTCCACTCCAGCCCAGGAAAGCCACTTCCTCCCGGCCCAGCTTTCCTCACGGGGCCCTCGTCAGGTGCTGCAGCCCACCTCGAAGCCCACCAGGAGCGGAGATAAGAACAGGCTTGAACAATTTCTCTTGGTTCACTCTGATCTTTTTTTGCAGGTCTTTCTTTCCCTGTAAGTTCAGGTCTGAGCCCAAGACTGCAGCTTGCTGAGCAGGTCTGTGCTTCCAGAAAGCAATGACCTCTGGCTCAGGCCTGAGACTCTGTGCCACCAGCTGTTGGGCACCTCTGCACTGGGAAGCTCTTTAAAAAAGCTGAATGTGGAGTTCCCGTTGTGGCTCAGCAGTTAATGAACCTGACAAGCATCCATGAGGACGCAGGTTTGATCCCTGGCCTCACTCAGTGGGTGAAGGATCCAGTGTTGCTGAGAACCATGGTGTAGGTTGTAGATGCAGCTTGGATGAGGTGTGGCTGTGGCTGTGGTGTAGGCCGGTGGCTACACCTCCAATTTGACCCCTAGCCTGGGAACCTCCATAGGCCAAGGGTGTGGCCCTAAAAAAAGACAAAAAAAAAAAAAAAAAAAAAAAAAAAGCTAAATGTCAGCTTCAATTTTAATAGCTGAAAGTGAAAATGACATGTGACTTCCAGAAACTTCTCAGAGATGCAAAAGAATTGTTCTCTGTAATAGAGTTAAATAGCACTCTTCAAACAGCTGAATGCTTTTCTCATATTCACAGTTGCCTGATTTAGGGGAAATAGATACAAATGGTGGCAAGAGGAAATCTGGTTAGCTACACATATTTTTTAAACATTTTTTTTTTCATTCTTTCGTCTCTTCCTGCCCCCACCCCAAAACCCTCACCTGGGGAACAAGGAGGGTGGCCTTTCCCCTCCCCCATTTAAAAAGGGATGCAGCTGAGGTTTCAGGGGACGCATCCCTCACTGGCTCAATGCTGGATTCTCTCGGAGGATCCTAGGCCAGCGCTCACCCATTACAACAGGAAGTGGCCCGATGGCAGGAGAGTGGGCTGGGACAGGTCAAACAGAGTGACATCTTGGTTCGGCTACTTACCAGCAGTGTGACCTTGAGCAAGTGACTTAAGCTTACCAAGCCTCGGTTTCCTCACCTGTCACATAGGACGGGAGACTTGTGTATATAAAACGGCTGGTCCAAGACCTGGAGCCCAAGACAGGGTCAATCAGGGAAGTGTCATGGTGACCCCATGCCATGCAGACAGTCATCACGCTTTATGTGGGACCCCAAAGACCTTCAAAGAATATTTCTAGAATCTGTCTTTGGGGCACAAGTTCGCCCCAAAGCCTGCTCTTGCTTTAGGGACGCCTATGAGGAAAAGGGTGGGATGAAGAGTGCAAGTTTTTGTGAGAAACGTGCTCTCCAGCCCTTGAGAAAGGCCCAGAGTCCATTTTTAGACTCATCTCTGACCTTGAGCTGCTGTGTCTCTGCCGGCTCAGGCTGTGAGGAAATGTGAGACAAGCCTGGGCTTCTCCAGGCCTGCAGACAGGAGACAAGTCCAGAGAAAGAGGAAGAAATGCCCTAGCACATAACCCCTGTGAAGCAACTAAAGACATAGATCCAGCCCATTTAGCCACCTAGTACTTGCTGTGCACCTGCTGAATGCCTGGTGTGCTGCTGGGTACCAGGGAGACCTATCACACTAGAATAATAGCTCTGTCTCCACTGCTCGGCAGATGCGGGGTCAGGTGCTTTGCAAACAGGGTTTCATTTAATTCTCCCAAGAGACTCTCAAGGAGGTATTAATATCCTCACTGATCAAGGAAGCAGAGAGAAGTTAAATTCCTTGCCCAAGGCCACTCCGTAGCAGATTGGACTTCAATCACTTTCCGTCAGCTCTAGTCTGTGTTTGCTGCCCCTACTCTGTATGTAACATGTAGCCTCCAGGCTGTAGGAATTTCAAAAATGATTTTTGTGGATATACACTACTGTATATCAACTAAACAACAAGGATTTATTACATAGCACAGGGAACTATATTTAATATCTTACAATAGCCTACAATAGAAAAGAATCAGAAAAGAATATACATATACATGAGGCACTTGGCTATACTTGAAACTAACATAATATTGTAAATCAAATAAGCTTTAATTAAAAAAAACAAAAGCAGGAGTTCCCTTGTGGCACAGCAGGTTAAGGATCTGGCATTGTCACTGCAGTGGCTTGGGTCACTGCTGTGGTGCAGCCAAAAAAAAAAACAAACAAACAAACAAAAAAAAAACTGATGAAACACACAGCCACAAACGCTTAAATAAGACTTTAGATGTCAAAGAGCCCAAACAGAGAAAGACATAAAAAGAAGGAGGGAGGGGTGACTTCACGGAGGAGGTGGGGTGTTGGGATGTGAGCGTTTCTGGGGAGCAGAAGGCAGGGGCAGGAAAGAAAGTAAAGATGAGAATCTTGAGGAGACCAGACTGGGCTCTGGCACCAGGGCTCATCAGAGGCCTCTGTCAGTCCCCCTGGAAATGGGGACAGGGCTCTGGGAGAAGGCTGGGCCCCTGGAGTATCTGTTGCCTGTGGGTTCCTGGCTCTGGGGAGGTCCTGATGCAAGTTGGCCCTTCCCCTTATGACTCTGTACCCTCTTCCAGATGACAGGGGTTGGATGACCCTGCTGGTGGCTGAGAGCTACCCAGAAAGCTCCCAAGCAGATAGGCCAGGGATCTGTTCTGAGGGCAGCTAAGCTTGCCGTGCCACCTGCTGATCATTTGCATCTGCCCCCCAGGAGGCTGGCGCAGAAAACAGGTCTTTTTTTTTTTTTTTTAGGGACGCACCCACAGCATATGGAGGTTTCCAGGCTAGGGGACCAATCTGAGCTGTAGCTGCCGGCCTACGCCAGAGGCACAGCAACGCTAGATCCAGGCCGCATCTGTGATCTACACCACAGCCCACGGCAACACGGGATCCTTAACCCATTGAGCAAGGCCAGAGGTTGAATCTGCAACCTCATGGCTCCTAGTCAGATTCATTTCTGCCTTGCCACTATGGGAACTCCCAAAACAGCTCTTTCTAATCAGTGGAGCCTGGGCTTTGGTTTGGAGCAGGGACGCTGCAGAGAGACAGAGAGTGGGATAGAGCAGGAGCCGCTGCAGCCTGCTCCCCTCCTTAGAGGGGTGAGGGTCTGCGAGGTGCAGGCGGGCACAGCTCCCTCTGTGTGGAACCTAGCGTGGCTCCTCTGCAGGTGTCAAGGCCCAGCCTTGCTTCAGCACAGCGCTGTCCTAGTGGCAGCACTGAGACTCAGCCACACCCCTGCCCCTTCGGTGGGTGCAGATGTTGACAGCAGGGGCAGAGCAGAGGGGCAAGCACACCCCGCCCCTGTCCTTCCGCCCATCCACCCAACTCATGCAGCTGATGTCAGGCCTGACTCCCCCTCATATAAATCTCAGCAGCACAATTCAAAATCTTGTCGCATCACCTTCAAAATGTTTCTCGACCACTCACTTTGTGTCTCCCCGGCCACCATTTCCATGTTGGGTTTCTCCAAGCTATTCTGCCCCAAATAGCCAGAGGAGAAGCGACAAAACACAAATCCAATTGCCTCCACACTTGTTCATCAGCTTCCCAAGAGGAAAAGACAGCCTGCCTGGTGCAGCCCAGGGCCCTCCCCAGTGGCCTCATGATTCTGTGCCCTTTCTTCCTCCCTTCCTCCCTTCCTTCCCTCACTCATTCATCCAACACACATTCACTGAAGCCCCATCCCATACTGTTTTTAGACCTTGGGCGCAGGGACAAAATAGACAAAAACCCCTGATCTCTTGGAACGAAGCTTTAGCAGAAAGGAGGGGAGACAGTCAATAAACCAAGATATAAGATGGTAGATGTGGGAGTTCCCATGATGGCGCAATGGTTAACGAATCCAACTAGGAACCATGAGGTTGCGGGTTCCATCCCTGGCCTTGCTCAGTGGGTTAAGGATCTGGCATTGCCGTGAGCTGTGGTATAGGTTGCAGAGGAGGCTCAGATCCCACGTTGCTGTGGCTCTGGCATAGGCCAGTGGCTACAGCTCTGATTAGACCCCTAGCCTGGAAACCTCCACATGCTGCAGGTGCAGCCCTAGAAAAGACAAAAAAAAAAAAAAAAAAAAAAAAAAGACAGTAGATGGCAAAATTAGGAAGTTGGGAACTAGGAAGTGAGGGGCTGGGGGTGGGCGGCATTGAGAGGGTGACATTTGAACAAAGAGCCGAAGGAAGTGTGAGCAGCAAGGCACAGGGATGCATAGGGGGAAACTCCTTCCTACAGAAAGAACAGGAGTTGTGGAGTTTCCATTGTGGTGCCGCAGAAACAAATCTGACTAGGAACCATGAGGTTGCAGGTTCCATCCCTGGCCTCACTCAGTGGCGTTGTTGTGAGCTGTGGTGTAGGTTGTAGACACAACTTGGATCCTGTATTGCTGTGGCTGTGGTGTAGGCAGGCAGCTGTAGCTCTGATTGGACCCCTAGCCTAGGAACCTCCATATGCCAAGGGTACAGCCCTAAAAAGCAAAAACAAAAAACAAAAAACAAAACTCAGCAGTTGTGCCCCCAGTGGGAACACACCTGGATGCTTGGGGTATGTTTAAGGAACACCCTCTCTTCTGTGGGTAACTATCATTTTTTTCACACTGTTCCCACAATTTATGATTTGTATATATTTTTTAGATTATTGTGTCATCCCACAGAAAGCCATCAGCACTCTATAATCAGTGATCCGGCTCTCTCACTGACACCTAATCGGATCTAGTACGGGGCCTGGCGTCTGAAAGGTATTCGGTAAATGTGTGTTCAATGAGGCAATAAGCCTGGCAGCTGGCACCACAAAAAGGCACGTGCGAGGTGCCCCTTTGGGGCTTCTGGAAAATGACTGGGACCCTGGGAAGGGAGTGGAGGTCTAGTGAGCTGTGGTTCCTGTGGGGTGGAGGTGGGCTGTGTCCTTGCAAGGTGCTCATTACTGTGACCCCACAGTCCGGACAGGCGGCTGGCTTTTGGGATTTCCACTGTTGCGCTGGTTTATGAAATAAAGAAGAGAGTTCCTGTTGTGGCTCAGTGGTTAATGAATCCGACTAGGAACCATCAGGTTGCAGGTTTGACCCTTGGCCTTGCTCAGTGGGTTAAGGATCTGGCGTTCCCGTGAGCTGTGGTATAGGTCGCAGACAGAGTTTGGAGCCGGCGTTGCTGTGGCTCTGGCAGAGGCTGGCGGCTACACTTCTGATTAGACCCCTAGCCTGGGAACCTCCATATGCCGCGGGCCCTAGAAAACACACACACAAAAAAAAAAGAAGGCATGTTTCCTTCTCCTTAGCTCTGACACCTTGTTTTAAGAAGCCCTCTTCCTGCCATCCAACCATCCTCTCTAAGGAGGGGAGAGCAGACCAACCCCTCTCAGCGCTCTCCTTTCTGCTTCCAATAGCTCTCCCACCTGTGGTGGCAGAGATGTTCTGCCTTGTATATTTAGATCCCGTCTGCTCTTCCAGCCGGTGGTTGGAAAAACTTGGGATGCAATTTCTACTTTAAAAGAATTTCTTGCAGACCCTGCAGACAGGCTTGTTCTTCTTTCCTGTGACGTTTCTGGCCAAGTGGGGTAGCAGGCATGTTAAATACAGATAAGGAGGAGAAGATAAAATCTCGCCACCCTCCAGAGCCTGGATGTTCCCCATGATGAGCCCAGGCCTCCCTGTCTGAGAGTCTGCCAGTGCCCACCCTGCACCCAATTTCCCTTCTGCCTTATCAGAAGTAACTGATTGGAAAGGGGCCACCGCATACCCAGCCTAAACACTCTTGAAACTCAGAACAGTCAAAGAAGTTTAAATGCAAGGAATTGGGTGGGGCTTCCTAAGAACCTCTTAAAGGGAGATGGGAGTAGTGCTCCCTACTCCCCCATCCTCTGTTTCTGCCCCTGGAACACTAATGTGACAGCTGGAGCTTTAGCAACCACATTGGACCATGAGGCCGCCGTGGAAAAGAACCTACAAACTAAAAGATGGACTCTCAATCTTTAAAATTGAGAAAGAAAAAGTGGCCCCTGACTGCCAGAAACTGGCCTCATGAGGCCTTAGTCTCATTAGAAGCTGGCCTAGATGTTTTCTTGGACATAAACAGTCTCACGGAACACCAACATCCGACAAGGTCACTCTGTGACTGTGATAGAGTCGAAGAGGCCACTTCATCATTTTTCTACACCCAGACAAAAATCACAAAATACTGAACGTCTCCCCCTCCTGGCTAAGATGAGTGACAGCTACTTCTTTACCAATTGCAACTTTAGCTTTGATCTGGTTTGCCCTCCTCACAAATAAGACTTACTAAGATAACTGGCCATAGAGTTGTCATGGTTCCTGACAGCACCCTATCCAGAGCAAATATCTGCTTTCTTGGACGCTCTTCAAATTCACCTAACCAAAACCCAAGTCCTCAAGTCCTTTAAAACACCATTTTTTTTTTCCTTTTGCTTTCTAGGGCTGCACCTGTGGCATATGGAGGTTCCCAGGCTAGGGGGTGAATGGGAACTGCAGCTGCTGGCCTAACCCCACAGCCACAGCAATGCGGGATACGAGCAGCATCTGCAACCTACACCACCGCTCATGGCAACACCGGATCCTTAACCCACTGGTTAAGGGATCGAACTTGAATCCCCATGGATACTAGTCAGGTTCATTACCGCTGAGCCACAATGGGAACTCCCCTCGGGTTGAGCGCTTGGACTTAAGGACCAGGAATATGAGAGGTCCCAAACCACCCTTCCAGCTGAGGTTGTCTGCATCCCGTCCCACCCTGCCTTCCAGCTCTCCTTCTCATCACTGCTCACCTAAGAGCATCGTGATGTTTCCTGCCGCCTGGGCTTTGCTGTTCCTTTCGCCACAGATGTCTTTCCACCACCCTTCACCTGGCCAACTGCTTATGCTCCTCAGCTCAGCCTCCTGACCCCTTGAGGCCAGCTGAGTGCCCTTCTCTACTCCCAGGGAGCCTGCCTCCCTCCTCCACCCTCGATCCTGGCTCTTTCTCAGGCTACATAGTATTTGTTTACTTTGTGTGCATCTGTCCATCAGTGGCCAGCTCCTGCAGGGCAGGAACCATGTTTGGTGCATTGTCGCATCCTTGGAATCATCCCAACACTCAATAAACATGAAAGTGAATTGAAAGCTCCAATCCCCCAGAGCCTGCCCTCTGACCTCTAACCAACTGGAGGAAAGTTAAAAGAGGGAAAGAAACCTTCGCTCACGTTTCCCCCTTTCAGCTTATGTGAAATCGGGGGATTCCAGGGGCTTCAGGCATGAAGCTGTAGGTCAAAACTGTCCCCCCTTGGAAACCTGGCCCCTAAGGAAAACGTAGGCTTCTGAAAAACCAGAGGTGCATGAATCAGTGTTCAGCGAATGATTCTTAAACCCAAAGTTGGGACTCGTCTCTATCTGGGCTTCTCATGCTTGACTCGGCTGATGTATAGCCTGACTAGCAAATGCGTTTTAGCCCCAGGTGAGTTCCACATGCTGAGATCCGAGCATTGGCATCACCTGGCAGCTGCTTAGACCTACAAATTCCTGGAACCCCCCTGAGTTCTACCGAATCAGAATCTCTAGGGTGCAACCCTGGCAGCAGTATAAACTCCAGGTGACAAAGACCAGGTTCCTGGAAACAATAAAAGAATGGTAAATTCTAGTAACAGCGCCCACCTAAACTCTGGATTTACATTGCGATTTCCTTACTTTCCAATCTCACGGCAACTGAAGGGAAGCCACCGAAGGCAGACTTCAGAGAGAAATGCTAATGAGATACCTGTCTGATGATGACGATAATGGCAGCAGCATCTGTGCCCCCTGGGCCTCTAACTATGTGTGTGTGTGTGTGGGGGGGGGACTTTTGTAAAGAAATAAACCCAAAGGCGGGAGTTCCTGTTGTGGTGCAGTGGAAATGAATCCAACTAGTATTCAGGAGGATGTGGGTTCCATCCCTGACCTTGTTCAGTAGGTCGGGGGTCCAGCATTGCTGTGAGCTGGGGTGGAGGTGGCAGACATGGCTCAGATCTGGCATGGCTGTGGCTGTGGTGTAGGCCAGCAGCTGAAGCTCCATTTTTTTTTTTTTTTTTTTTTTTTTTGTCTTTTTGCCATTTCTTGGGCCACTCCCGAGGCATATGGAGGTTCCCAGGCTAGGGGGTCGAATTGGAGCTGTAGCCACCGGCCTATGCCAGAGCCACAGCAACACAGAATCAGAGCCCTGTCTGCAACCTATACCACAGCTCACAACAATGCCAGATCCTTAACCCACTGAGCAAGGCCAGGGATGGAACCCGCAACCTCATGGTTCCTAGTCGGATTTGTTAACCACTGCGCCACGACAGGAACTCCTGTAGCTCCAATTTGATCCCTAGTCTGGGAACCTCCATATGCCATGTAAAAAGAAACAAACAAACAAAAAAACAAACAAAAAAAAAGAAGTAGAAAAAAGAAATAAAATGCCCCACAGTAACTGGATTATGAGGAAGGCTCCCCCTCTTCTCTAATTAAAAAGATACATTTTGTATTATTTGTATAATAGAAAGATACATATATTCAATTAAACATATGTTATTTCACACTGTAGGGGTCAAAAGGGGATATGGCTGGGATGGTTCAGGAACCTCATGGCACCTTAGAAAACCAGAGCATTTCTCAGTGTTGAAGGGCAGGGGTAGGGCAAGCATGGAGGCGGAAGGGCCATTGGGGTGTCATTGGAACAATTTTAGTGCAAGCGACAAAAACCAAACTCCAAAGGGACCGCACCAAAATAGGCAGGAGAGAGGAAAATAATGGTGAGGAGGTGGGGCTGGGAAGGAGGGAAGGGGGAGGCAGGGAGGGAGGGAGGGAGAAAGGAAAGAAGGGAGGGAAGGAGAGAGAGGAGGAGAGGAGCTGGCAAAGACCAGCGGGAGCCGGAGCCCCGAGGCTGCTTTCAGGACTCTGTCTCCCCCAAGCCTCCATCAGCTCCACTTTCAGGCAGGCTCGAGTCTAGCGGCACCTGCCAAAGTGGCCTCTGAGCGGCCCAGCCTGGCTTATGTGTCCATCCCTGGGGCCTACAGAAGCAGAGAAGCAGAGAGGGTTGAAGTGTGTGACCCCAAGAAAAGCCCAACATGCTGCTGTCAGAAGGAGGAGAAGGAGACAGAGACAGGAAGAGCCTTAGGTAACAGCTCCAGTCAATCTGGTTCCGGGTGCTTTGGAGACTGGCTCTTAGGTGTGCCCCGGGCATATTTCAGACCTGGGCCAGGAGTTTGGATAAGACCTAGAGTGGCTGCCCTCAGAGGCCTGGGGGCGGTGGGGGAGGGCGGGGGAGGGGGGAAGATTCTTACTCACCGAGGTTCACACTGCGTGCACTGTTCTCCAAAGGAAGTGGGAATTTCCATGTGGTAAGTTCCCTTCCCTGTACAGTGAATTACTATCTTGATGAGAAACCCGTGGGCCGCTGCTTGAGAAGAAAGGTATTCTCTGAATGAGAGGGAACTTAGCACCTTGCTTTCAATGGTGACAGTGCTGGGGTCACCTCGGGGGGTGGACGGATTCATCTACAAATACATACATCTGTGCAGACACCATACTGCTGGCCTCTGCAAAACACATGCTGGGAGAACACTTCTGCTGTTCACGATGTGTTGCTTTGGCCACAACCACTCTCTCCACCACCCCCACACCCTGTGGGCTCGGGCATGTGGGCCTGGAGTTCCCCAGTTGGAACCAGACAAGAGATGAGCAGGGATTGCAGAGGTGGGGCTGGGGATGTGAGGGTGGTGAGCTGGCTGGTAGCGGCCAAGGTCCCTTCCAGGACCTCCTTTGGGCCTCTGTCTCCTAGGCTGTCTCATTCACCACTGAGTTTCTAACCTGAGCCTCCAAGGTCATGCCTCTCTCATTCTCTGCCCCAAGGTGCTCAGATTTCCTTTTCCCTGAGCCCCCAGCCAGAGCCATTGAGCAATTCACCTGTGGGTGTTCTATCCTAAAACTTATAATGCCAGTTGAATCAAGAAAATCCACATGTGGCCCTAAAAAGCAAAAAAAAAAAAAAAAAAAAAAAAAAGGAATTCAGCTGTAATGAATCTGACTAGTATCCATGAGGATGTGGGTTCACTCTCTGGCCTCACTCAGTGGGTTAAGGATCTGGCATTGCCATGAGCTGCGGTGTAGGTCACAGATGTGGCTCAGATCCCAAGTTGCTGTGGCTGTGGTGTAGGATGGCAGCTGCAGCTCCGATTTGACCCCACCCTGAGAACTTGCATATACCACTTGTGTGGCCCTAAAAGCAAAAAGCAAAAAAAGAAAATCGAGAGCTCTGTCCTCCCAAGGAGGGGACAGAAGCACAGGAGACCCACAGTTCTGGATTCTGATTTGGAGCCAAGGGGCTCCATCTGCTGCTTCCCTAGAATCCTTCCCGACAATGACGAGCCTCCACGATCCCTGCCAGGGGCTCCAGCTGCTCCAGCGTTCCATGACAGCTCTCCGGCTCTTTCCTACCCCAGGGAAAACACGGCTCTTCCCCAGCCCTGGAAGTCCCTGCCCACCCTGGGCTCCCATGGGCTGAGGAGGTGGGAAGGGTGAGTGCGGAGCTTGGGAGCGAGACCACGCTCCCACTAGCTCCAAGAGGTTCTGCTGGGTGACCAGACCTGCTTCTGTGGCGTTCTTAGCCAGCGTGGGGCTATCTGAGAAAACTGCTCTGCCCTCAACAGATCATCAGATCCCTATTAGAGCCTAAGGGAACTACGTTATGGGTAAAAGTGACATTTTTATGGGAAAAGGTGGAGACTAATAGTAAAAAAAAAAAAAAAAAAAGTAAAAAAAAACCCCAACTTGTTATTTCCCCATTTTGTATAAAGAAACCTTTCCCTATAAATGATCCAGCAATTTAATAAATACTAATTGATAATTATTAAATGAATAAAGAAGAGGGAAAAATCTCTTCTATGGAATAATTCTAAATAGGATGTAGATATTCCGTCCTCCAGGAGATGGAGCTTAAGTCCCCTTTCTTTGAGGGTGGGCTGCATTTAGTGACTGGTTTCCAAAGAGTATATGAAAGGGGAAAAATAGCAACTTTATAGGAAAGAAACCTGGTGGACACCATCTTTATCAAGTCAGGAAAGTAACATTGCCAGTGGTAAGCCACACTGCTACCATGATCTAATGAAAACGGCAATTCAGCTCTGGGGTGTTCTACCCTAAAACTTATACTCCCAGTTGAATCAAAAGAAAACCTCAGGAGTTCCCGTCGTGGCGCAGTGGTTAACGAATCCGACTAGGAACCATGAGGTTGCGGGTTCGGTCCCTGCCCTTGCTCAGTGGGTTAACGATCCGGTGTTGCCGTGAGCTGTGGTGTAGGCTGCAGACGCGGCTCGGATCCCGCGTTGCTGTGGCTCTGGTGTAGGCCGGTGGCTACAGCTCCAATTGGACCCCTAGCCTGGGAACCTCCATATGCCGCAGGAGCGGCCCAAGAAATAGCAACAACAACAACAACAACAACAAAAAAGACAAAAAAAAAAAAAAAAAAAAAAAAAAAAAGAAAACCTCAGGAGTTCCTGTCGTGGCTCAGTGGTTAATGAATCCAACTAGAAACCATGGGGTTGTGGGTTTGATCCCTGGCCTTGCTCAGTGGGTTAAGGATCTGGCATTGCCGTGAGCTGTGGTGTAGGTCGCAGACGCGGCTCAGATCTGGCGTGGCTGTGGCGTAGGCTGGCGGCGATAGCTCTGATTGGACTCCTAGCCTGGGAACCTCCATATGCTGCAGGTGTGGCCCTAAAAAGACAAAAGACAAAAGACAAAAAAAAAAAGGAAAAAACAAAGAAAAGAAAACCTCAAAGTTTCCACTGTGTCTCAGCAGGTTAAGAATCCAACATAATGTCCATGAGGATGCAGGTTCGATCCCTGGCCTTGCTCAGTGGGTTAAGGACCCGGTATTGCCATGGCTATGGTATGGGTCACAGATGCAGCTCGGCTGGTGTTGCTGTGGGGCAGGCCAGCATCTGCAGCTCTGATTCATCCCCTAGCCTGGGAACTTCCATATGCCACAGGTGCGGGCCTAAAAAGAAATAAAAAATAAAGAGTAAAAATAAAAAGATAAAGAAGTGATCACAGATTAGAGAAGACTGAGGGGTGATGACTAAATGCAACACGGTGCCCTGGAACAGAAAAGGACACTAATAAGAACGTTGGTGAAATCTGATTAGAGTTTGTAGCTGGGCTATTAGTATCACACAAATGTTAATTTCCTAAGTTTTGACAAATATACCATGGCTTTGTAAGTTAGTAATAGCAGGGAAGGTTGGGCCAAGAGTACATCTGAACTCTCTGTAAACAAACAAACAAACAAACAATCCTTCCTCCAAAATTTAAAGACTGACGGTATCAAGTTTTATTAACTCTGTGAAGCCACTGGAATTCACACATCGCTGGTTAGATTATTAAACTATATAGTCACTTAGGGAAACATTTTGGTAATTTTTCATAAAATTAAACATACATTATGATGTGACCCAACAGTTCTATTCTTAGATATCCAGCCAAGAAAAGTGAAAATTCTGCCTAAATGAAGACTTGTATACAAATGTTCATCACATCTTTAATCCTAACAGCCAAAAACTGGGAGAAATTCAAATGTCCAACAACAAGTGAACGTTTAATAAAGCTGTGATATATCCTTACAGTGGAATACAACTTAACAATAGAAAAGATAGAGCTAGGTCTGAAAAAATGGGCTGAGCAAAAGAAGCTAGACATAGGAATACATCCTGTATGATTCAATTTATATGAAATTCTAGAAAAGGCAAAACTAATCTCAGTGACAAAAAGCTCTTGGTTTTCCTTCTAACTCGATTTCCTTCTATTTCTCAATCTCCTTCGCTGGTTCACCTTTATTTCCCAAACTCTCTCTCCTATTTTTTTTTTTTTTGTCTTTTTAGGGCTGCACCAGTGGCATATGGAGGGTCCCAGGCTAGGGGTCAAATCAGAGTTCCTGCTGCCAGCCTACACGACAGCCACAGCCACATCAGATCCAAGCCGCATCTGCAACCTACACCACAGCTCACGGCAACACCCGATCCTTAACCCACTGAGTGAGGCCAGGGATTGAGCCAGCAACCTCATGGTTCTTAGTCGGATTCATTTCTGTTGTGCCACGATGGGAACTCCAATCTTCCCAAACTCTTAATGCTGGAGTGTCTCAGGTCCTCTTCTCTGTACTCACTCTTCAGATGACTTCACTGAGTCAAAATTCCACCCTTATGCTGGGATCTCCTTCCTAACTCAAGCTCTCACCTCTTTCCCGAATTCTAGACTCATCAATCCAACTGCCTCTTTAACCTTTCTATTTGGATGTTGAATGGACATGTCCAACTCAACATGTTCAAAACTCCTGGTCCTCCCCTATCAACCTGGCTACGTGCAGACTTTCCTATCTCTGTAGATGGCCCTGTCATCTTACCACTTGCTCAAATCAAAACCCCAGGAATCATCCTTGACTCTTCTTTCTCCCACTGGCTCTACCTTGAAAACATAGTCTGTCTATTCTTCATCATCCTCATTGCTACTACCCTGGTCCAAGCACCATCATCTTTTACCTGAATGGTTGAAAGAGACTCCTGACTGGCTCTCCTCTTTCCGCTCTTGCCCTCCTCCACTCTATTCTCAACATAGCAACCAGAGTGACCCCATTAACATTCAAGTCAGAACAATCCTATTCAAAATTCTATAATGATTTTCTCAAAATAAAAGCCATTGTCCTTGCAATGACTGCAAGGCCCTGAGTGGTCTAGCCTCCCCCTATCTCGCCTTCTCCCTGTGATTTCATCTCCGAATAATTTTCCTCTTGCCCGGTTCTCTCCAGACACACTGGCCTTTTTGCTGTTTCTTGAACATGTCAGGTATATTCCTGCCCACCTGAGGGTCTTTGCTCTGGATGTTCTGTCTGGATGCTCTACAGGCCAACTTTCTCACCTCCTTCAAATCTTCCAATACAGGAGTTTCCTTCATGGCTCAGTGGTTAACGAATCTGACTAGGAACCATGAGGTTGCTGGTTCAATCCCTGGTCTTGCTCAGTGGGTTAAGGATCTGGCGTTACCATGAGCTGTGTTATAGGTCACAGACACGGCTCGGATCCTATGTTGCTGTGGCTGTGGCTTAGGCCAGTGGCTCCAGCTCTGATTCGACTCCTAGCCTGGGAACCTCTATATACCACGGGTGCGGCCCTAGATAAGACAAAAAAAAACCTTCCAATACAGACTTGCTCAAATCTCAGCTCCTCAAGAAGACCTGCTCTGAC
This sequence comes from Sus scrofa, assembly GCF_054392235.1. Taxonomy (NCBI): domain Eukaryota; kingdom Metazoa; phylum Chordata; class Mammalia; order Artiodactyla; family Suidae; genus Sus; species Sus scrofa. The sequence goes on along the minus strand of NC_139386.1, from coordinate 36,481,419 downwards.
CATGAAATTTAACATGGCAACGTGCCCCATCCCAGCACTTACTTCCTTACCTTGCTCTTTTTTGTTTGTTTGTTCCATAGAGCTTAACAATTCTCTAATACACTCTTGGATCTGCTTACTTCTTTTCCTTACTTTTTGTGGGCTGTCTATTCAAGGGCAGGAATCTGTTCTGTTCGCTGCTGTATCCCAAGTCCTTGAACGGTGCCTGGCGCATAGAAGCTGTGCAGGAATACTTGTTGATTGAATTAATGAAGTTTCTCCAGAGCGAGCAAATGTCCCACCCCCAGCCTCCCAGCCGGGACCTGACCAGTCTGAGACTACAAAGATGGCTCTGGAGGAATCCCACCCCATGGCAGGAATGAGAAAACTGGGGAGTCTTTGGACTCGTCCTGTGTTTGGTTGTGCCCTAAGATCTTAGATAGACTAGGGGCTCTGGTTTGCTGGGCTGCAGCTGTTTTCTCAGAGCCAGTGCTCACTTCCTAGGGTCAAATTCCATGATAGGTGACCTTTGTCACTGTCTAACATTAGTCACGAGCCCCAGGTGGCTCCTGAGCACCTGAACTGTGGCCAGTCCAGACTGAGATGTGAAAAAATTCAGACTTAGTACAAAAAATGAATGGAACATAGCTCACTAGTATTTCTTAAACACTGATTCCATCTTCCTCTCGGGGATATGGTGGGTTAGATAAAATATACTATAAAAATTAAATGTACCTGTTTCTTACAATTTTTTAAAAATGTGATTCTTATTATTTTTCAAAATTCCTTCAGTGATGATATAATGTATTGGACCTAGAGAATACCATACTAAGTGAAGTAGGTCAGATGGAGAAAGACAAACACATGCCATCACTCATAAAAAGATACAAATGAACTTATTTATAGAACAGAAGTAGACCCACAGACATAGAAAACAAACTTATGGTTAAAGTAGGGGGAAGGAGAGGAATAAATTAGGAGTTGGGGATTAAAACAAACACACTACTATAAAATACATAACTAAGGGCTTACTATAGATATATAGCACAGGAAACTGTATTCAATACGTTGTAATAACCTATAATGGAAGAGAATGTAAGAAAAGCTATATTATATCTATATGTGTATATATACACACATATACCTGAATCACTGTATACCTGAAACAAATACAACATTGTAAATCAAATATATTTTATTAAAAATTTAAAAATAAATAAGTAGAGTTCTTTCCGTGGCTTGCATCGCATTTCCATGGGACAGCACTGAGCTGGGAGGAAAACTACTCAGTTCTAGAAGCCAAATCCCAGGAGGGTGAAAATCCACATTTCCTCCATGCAAACTGATGGATCTTTTATTTCAAGTCGTAGTGAGATATGGGAGAATTCCATTAAGACAAAGGCCCCTTCAGGATTTGACTAATTGGGTTAATGGGGACTTTTAAAGAAGCTTTGGCTTTGTTTTCATTCTTCAATCATCTGCCTGATGCTTTGCCTGAAGGGCTGAAAGCCCTCCCCTTGGTTCCTCAGATGTTCACTGAAGTTCCACGTGGCCAGGAGCTGGGTGGAGGAGGGACTGGGACATGAAGGAAGGTGGGCTTCTCACGGTCCAAGAGCCCCCACTCTGACCCTACAGCCTGGGGGCACCTGCTGTGCCCAGAGCCGTGTCAAGGCCCAGCTCAGAACAGCAGGATGGCAGCAGTGGGCCCTCGGGGTGGAGTCATGTGGTCACCCAAGCCACGAGGCATGCACTGCCAAGAACTTAGCCCAAAGGGAAGGGCTTCATGTAATCAGGATGAACACAGGGAGCTCCGTGGTGCTGAAAAACTGAGTCTAGGATGGAAATAAGAAGCTGTGAGCAAGGGTCAAGGAAGACCAGCTCCCAGAGCCTGGGAATGCCATGAGCCAGGCTCCGGGAAAAGGGTGCCCCAAACTAGGGGTTGGGGGACAGGGAAGACAGAATGAGGGGCTCAGTGACTTAGGGACCTGGCACCAGGCAAACAGAAGGATGGAAAGAGGGGCTGGGTTGGGGAGACTTTCTCTTGCCTTCCAAAAGTCTGTAATCTTGACATACTGTTTTTATAAAATTGAAACTAGAGGGAGGGAGGGAGGGCAGGGGGAGGTGACATTTCTTGAAAACTTGCCCCTGGATGTGAGCAATCTCTGCCCTGGTCTTGCCTGGCAGGGGCTCAGCACCGGGGTGCTGGACTGGGAATTACACTCTGGAAAAGCACAATAGAAGTTTAGCCCTGTTTTCTCCCTCTATCTCACTGTACTGGCTGTATGTAGTGAAAAGAAAGAAAAGAATTTCAAAAGCAAAAAGGGGACGTTTCCATCGTGGTTCGACGGACCTGAACCTGACTAGTATCCATGAGGATGCAGGTTCGATCCCTGGTCTTGCTCAGTGGATTAAGGATCCAGCATTGCTGTGAGCTATGGTGTAGGTTGCTGATGCAGCTGGGATCCTGCATTGCTGTGGCTATGGCTGTGGCAGCTACAGCTCTGATTTGACCCCTGGCCTGGGAACCTCCCTATGCTGCAGGTGCGGCCCTAAAAAGACAAAAAAAAAAAAAAAAAAAAAAAAAAAAGCAAAAAGGATTCACAAGAGATTGAAAGGCTAGAACGTGAATAAGAAATGAAAACAATGAGATATTATTTTTAATTTGCTTTAACAGCACCTCAGAAATGGAGGGCAGCCATTAGGAGCAATGTGGGCAGCACTGTGCCAGATGCTCCGGGGTGGACTGGGCAGGAGGAAATTTAGGAGGGGGACCAGGGAAAACACATCCCCAGCCAACCTGCCACTGGCTTGTGGGGTCTCCTGGGCAGAGAGGGGGTTGCTGGGGATCCTGCCAGAAGCACCAGAGAAGGAGGGCTGTGGGTGGCAGGGGGAGGGTGGGTGGTGAAGGACCCAGCCCCTCGGGAGCTCGTCTTCCACCTCAAAGCCATTGTCTGCCTGTGACCGCACTTTCATCAGCTGCAAACTGTATTTTTGTCTTCTCGGAATTTTCCAAATGAACTAACCTTTTTCCCCAGACCATTTTCTTCAAAACTGAAATCGGATCTGTATGGTCCATGGAGACAAACAAAACAGCATGACATCACCCACCAGGGAGTTGTCGCTTCAGACACCGGAGCAGCCTTTTATTCAAGATCAAATGGATGTGATTTGCCTTGTGGAGGTTTCCTAGGTCATCTCATCCTGCGCCTGCAGAGGAGGGGATGGTCCCCTGAGCCTACCTTGAACTGGGAGGGTTTGGGGGTGGCAGGTGCACTGGGCAGCCTGCAGGGAGGCCTGGCCAGGACACCTCCCTATGTTTTCTCTAACTGCTGAGATGAGGCTCCACAACACATCATGATGGGGACAGCCCCATCTGCCAGGGACACTGGCCTCTGTGTCCCTCTTCTCTCAGCCTCCAATGCATGGGTGACGGCAGCCAGGTGCTGAGAGTGCTGACCTGGAGTTTAGATGGCCTGGAATCAGCTTCTGCTTTGCTTTGCAGAGCTTCTGAGCCATCCCTGTTTTGCTGCCCTTTGGAGATGTTTGGTGACCAAACAAGAGAATAAGTATGGGGGCCTGGAAAGCACAAGGCCTATTCTCCTGTCCTTGCCCTCAGCCCTCTCAGCACTCAGAGGGAGGTGTTCTGTAGCTACTCGACTACAAAACCCTCGGCTTCCATCAGGGAGGGTCTTGGGGCCCTGGCAGGGGCTGTGATCCACTTCCTCTTGAGCTAATAATGAAGGTATTATTTAATATAACTCAAAGATCAGAAGCCATCCAGTCATCTGGGACCCCAATCAGCCAGCGCCTGAGGGCCTGACCAATTGCAACAAAACAGAAGTTGTCCTGTGCTTCTGCAAATAGAAATACTTAGAGTGCAGCACAGGGGCTATCAAGGTTCCCAGGAGTGGCTGAGGCTAAAGGGGAAGTAATCACGTAATTATGCTAATAATTAAGACTTATTGCGTCCCTGGCCCTGGCTGAGCATTTTATACACTTTATCTCCTGCAGGCCTCTGGTTGGTGTTACTATTCTCATCTAACAGATGAGGAACCTGAGGCTGGGAGGAAGGGTGGGTAACCTGCCCAAGGCCCCTGGGGTCTAACTGTGGGCTCAGGATGCAAACCAGGGGTGTCTGACTCCAAGGCCCAGGTGTTTAACCACCACACCATTCAGTCCCCCAGGCACAAACAGAAGCTGCCTATGAAAAGGTGTACCTTGTTTATTTTGTTTGCATATGAATCTGGTAAACAGTGAGACGGGGCAACCAAGTTGTGTATGTGTGTGTGTTTTCCTTGGGCTGAAGGTGAGGTACTTTTCACAGCAGTTCTTCCAACTCAGAAGCTCCATGTTAATCCTCTGTTACATCGTATTTTATGCAAATTAAATGATCAAGACAAATCGTGTATCTGAACATATTTTTAAAGGCTGACATATAAAATAAGTTGACAGTCTATATTTACTCTACAGCTGGGAACGTTACTTCAGCAGTGATAAGCCAGGGAACCGGTCAGACTACTGTCTGGGTCATCAGGACTCCATGAAAGACAATCAAGAATGTCCATCGGCAGGAGAGGAGAGCTTAGCCACATGGCTTTGGAACTGGAATGATTTCTAATAAGAATAAGCCTTTTGATTTAATAGAAGTTGTGTTCTGAGCAGGGCCAGACATTTAGTTTGTCCAAAGAGAATCACCCTTTGGGGGGAGCTGGAGCTCCAGCTTCTTCTCACAACATTCTCTGAGTCAGGGCCAGAGAACAAGATACTGCTTGCCTTCCACGTTTCTCTTTCCTCCAACTACAGCGCAAGACGAGGGCAGCACAGGCCTTGGAAAGGTGGTGGGTTCATCAAAGAGGAAATAAATGGCACAGCTCCTTTATGTTGGGGGCGGGGCTGCTATTTTCCAGGATGGGAATTCCAAAATGGCTGAAGGTTTGTTGCCTGGGGATCTGGTATGTTCCCATTTCATGAATCGACACCTATATTTTGAAGATCAGTAAGAAGGAGAGTGGGTTTCTAGGCTCAGCTGCTGAAACATTTTTGCAGTTAGGCAAGATGATGTCACCCCAGCTCTTGGGGATGTGATGGAGCCAACACAATCACATACAAAAATGAGGAGAGAAGAGCTTCCTGCTTCCTAAACAGAAAACAAGCTCAACTGGAAAGAAAATATAAGCTTCCATAATTTTCAGATCCATGTTATCATCAAGTGTACTTCTATTAGAGGAATCCCTTCTGAAAGAATGTATCAAACATGGCCACCAATATCCATTCTCTTCTCACTTAACTCAATGGGGATCGCCTTCTCGAGTCCTATGGGGTGTGCGTTTGGCATTTTAAAACTTGACAGCTGGTCATAAAGGTATGTCCCTTCCCAATGTATACCTGAGGTAGGCCACTTGAGAGGTTCTGAGCTGGGCCATTTCCCATCTCCCTGTCGCTACAGAGGTCTCTGGGCTTTAGTGATGACTGAGAGGCTCCTCTACTCAAAAGGGGCTACCAGAGCTAATGAGAAGATGCCTGGAAGGTTCTCTAAGGCCAGTGGTATGAAAAAGAATGGATGAAAGTTGTAATTAATAAACCAGTTATTAAAGCTTCCTTGTCAAACCAGAACTTTCATGATACTGTGTAGATTGTCTGCTCATAAAAAGCTTGAATTCAGTCAATAAATCATGCAATTTATTCTGTTGAAAGAAAAAAAGTAACTTGCACTGAGTCCCTACAAAATACCAGGGACTTTTAGAGGTGGCAACTCATTTCATAGAAGCACCATGTTCTAATGGCCACACATAAAATCACTGGAATTAAGATTCTTGGTTTGGTTGATTCCATTTTAGGAAACATACTTAACTTTTCAAGCCTGGTTTTCTTTATGGGGATAACCACAGTATCAACCCTTGTAGAACCTAGTACGTATGCACTCACAGCACTCAAATAAGACAGTTTTATCATTATTAACTATGAGTCTGTGAGGAGGGTATTATTTCCGTCTTACAGATAAAGACAAAGGTTCAGAAAACCTAAGTTATTTGAGCAAGGTCAGTCCACACTAGGTAGAGCTAGGATCTTTCAACTCCAAGTCTACATGTTTTCCAATAAAACCACAGCCTACGCAATGTGATCCAAACTGAAACTTAAACTAAAATAGCAAATGAATGTGGATAATTCAATAAGGTGAAATAGAGATCTGATATCTGATTAAATGTCTCCCTTCCCCAAATCTGGGGCTCTACTAAAATAAAGGAGAAGCACCCAAGCCAAAACTTACGGAGTAAGACATCAGGCATCCTTACATTTTATTTTCTCCTAAATTTGAGTCAGAGTCTAAAAGAACAGCCTGTGCTGATGGAATTGTACTAACTAGGACTATCCAAAGTAAGTTATAGCTTTTTGCCAGATTTCTGTGCCAGTGACCTAGAAACTATTTCAAAAGCTATTTTTGTTTCTTAGGGGCTGAAATTTTAGTGAAACGGTCCAGCCAACACTGACCCAGAGTCTTCAAATTTAGAAATTAATCCCCAAAGAAAGGGAATATTAATTTTTATGATGACAGAGAATAACCTGCTCATAGCCCAATTATTGGAAGAAACAACTAACTCTGTAATGCCACAGTTTTAAATACTTGCAATTTATAGCATGAAGATGCAAAGAATTAGGCTGGCAATTATCCTTGAACCTCCAAAAGGGAACTTAGCTTATGGAGACATACAAAATGTAAACATTCCACAGAGCTAATACTGCATACCACATAATTTTAAAAGCCCATAAAGGGGTAGTGTAAAAAATAGAAAGATAAAGTAATAGAAATTTGCTGAACTATATTTACCCATAAAATATGTACATATTAATTTGTAATGATTCCAGCAAATATAAAATGTATCTTTTTTTTTTTTTTAAATCTCAGGCATGGATTTACTATAGCACATTTCAAATTGGAATTCCCCTTGGCCAAAGCTTATTATTAAATTGATCCTTAGATGATGTGGACATGGAAAAAGAATCCAGGTTTAAGACAAAACCAAACCAAACCTTTAGAGAGAAAAATAAAGGAGAAGAATCTACTGAATACACTTTAAGTGAGTGAGTAAGCAGATACAGTGACAGCGTTATCCTGGTGTGGGTAATTCTCCTGTCTTCACACGCTTCTCATTGCCTTTCTAGAGATGCTTCCAAAAATGTGGGGAAGGATACACAGGAACACGTACCAAAGAGCTCAATTCACAGCCACAGGACATCTCTGACATCAGGGAACCGGGCAGTGAAGGGCCTTGTTAAACACCATCAACCAGGGCATTTTATAACTACAGGGCTTAAGTTTACAAATGGTCCTGCAACCATCAATCTTGAATTAACAGTATGCACCAGACAACAGGATTGAAGAAATCATGGTTTTGAGAAATACAGTGACTGACCAGTGACAAAGTGGTAACACCATTCCTGCTGTGGAAACTCTGGAACCTTGGCTTACCTTCCTCACAGCATTTCCACAGCGGGAAGCACTTTACCGAGAAAGTGCATTTTTTCACGTGGATTTGGGGGAAGTGTGATGAAAGAAATTTTCACATAATAAGCGATGGGAAGTCATTCTGGCTTACACATGAGTTTACTTGAACTTTATGCCAACTAGAACCAGCCTGTTTGTGGCCTACCAAACATACATTATACAGCTGCTTTAATTATTAAAGACAAGGGCACACTGACCACAAGTGAAGAATGTCCATGTTGGAGTTCTCTTGTAGTGCAGCAGGTTAAGGAGCCGGTGTTGTCACTGCCATGGTGTGGGTCTCTACTAGGATTCAAGTTCTATTCCCAGACCAGGAACTTCCACATGCTGTAGGGGTGGCAAAAAAAACAAAAACAAACAAACAAACAAACAAACAAAAAAACAGAGAGAGAGAGAGACAGAGAGAGAAGGAAAGAAACAAAGAAACAAAGAAAGAAAAAGAATGTCCATGTTAAAAATAAAGATGAGGTGGGAGTTCCCATTGCGGCTCAGCGGTTAATGAACCTGACTAGCATCCATGAGGACACAAGTTTGATCCCTGGCCTCACTCAGTGGGTTAAGGATCCAGCATTGCTGTGGCTGTGGTGTAGGCCGGCAGCTGCACCCCCAATTGGACCCTAACCTAGGAACCTCCATACGCCGTTAGTGTGGCCCTAAAAAGACAGACATACATACATAAATAAATAAATAATAAATAAGAGTACCCATTGTGGTGCAGTGGAAATGAATCCAACTAGTATTCATGAGGTTGCAGGTTTGACCCCTGGCCTCTCTCTGTGGGTCTCGGATCCGGCGTTGCCGTGAGCTGTAGTGTAGGTTGCAGATGTGGCTCGGATGCCACATTGCTGTGGCTGTGGTGTAGGCCAGCAACTGTAGCTCTGATTTGACCTCTACCTTGGGAACCTCCATATGCTGCAAGTGTGGCCCTAAAAAGCAAAAAATAAAATAAAGATGAAATGCCTCCCTTCCTGGGATGTCAATGCTGGTGCTCCTTTGATGATAAGACTCCCTTCCCGGGCACCAAGGCCATGCTGACTCACTATGTACCTGCTGATTTTTTTTTTTTTTAAACCTTGGAGGAATGTAACCCTGATTTGTTTACTGTTCTTTGTTCTTACGAGATATAAATCTGTGCTGAAAATCATGCGTCTCTGGGGCAGTTTCTCGAGTCACCTGGGAAGCTGGCTTCCAGGCTGTAGGCATCAGTTTCATAAAATTCTTATCAATTCGTATTACAGATTGTTTATTGACTATTGTCATCAACAAGTGAAAAGATTTCCCACTGAAAATGTTTACCAAGAGAAGATGATAGGTTTATGGAGATTCTCCTGGTCAAAAAGGAAGGAGACTTGGGTGACAGGAAAATACATCCTTGGCTTAGGACAGTATCAGTTTACTACACAGGTCAGTGCTTTGGTTAATTACGAAAATACACAGAACCAATGCGAGGTGTATCTTTATGTATCTAACACTAGATACTTGTATTTTTAAATAACATTTAGAATAGCAGTGTGGGGTGGGGGGAGGGTGGAGACCATGCGAGGAAGGGACAGTGTAGTACAGGGAGGAATAAGAGCCTATTCTGGATTCACATAACAGTTCTGCCCCTTTCTTACTTGAGGGATCATGTCCCTGAGTCCCTCCTCATCTTTCCCCTTCCCTAGATGACTTCTAATGCCCCCCCCCAAAAAATTCTGTGATTATAGTACTTGTTACTGTTCATTTTTTAGGCTTCGCTCAAATGATTCATGGAAATGCTAGAATAGAACTAGGATGCTTGATTGCCAGAGTTTAGGCTAATACTTGCAATATTCAGCTGAACTTCAATCTTTTTTGGAACAAAGAGAGAGACATAAATAAGGTAAACTGACAGCTGCAGTTATGCCAAAAACCATAACTGCATTTTGAAGAGGAGGCCGCAAACTATTGTTTCCAACTGCAAAAGGTCAATGCATTTGCTGCCATTAGTTTCCAGAAATGAAAACCAGTCGTTTTATGGTAGTCCCATCAATCCAAACAAATAACTGGCTAGTTAACTATCTATCCCCCTTTATGATCCAAAAATGATTTAAAGGGGCTTAAATAATACAGAATAGCATAAATTAAAAGCAAAATTTAGAATAGGAAAATAAAACTAAAGATGAAGAAAGAAACCAGGAATGAGGTTCTAATAAATCACCGTAATGACCTATATTACAATTGCTTCTTGTGGAACCCGAATATGGTATTAAGCTTTGCAGCATCCAAGGTGGAAGAGGCATTCTGACCTGATCAACTATGTAATTCATACAGCACATAAGATGGGAACAAAGCTCCGGAGAAATGCAGTTGTTCACGACTGTAAGAGGCAATCAGGGACCTTCACAGGGAAGAATTGTGCCAACAGCATCCTCGGCAGCCTTCCTTCGAAGAGATGCAATGGTGAGGACATATGGCTAATCCTCCAGGCAATTCTTACTTCCAGATGATGGCATCACAACTAAGCAGAGGGAGGCACCACAGCACCATGGTTGGAAGAGACTCCAGTCCCAGGCCACTGGCTTTAATCCTCCGCCCCAGCTGCATGGCCTGGGGCACACGATTCCAACCTGCCTCAGTTTTCCTGGTAGGTGGAGATATGACAGCAACTTGAGAGGACTGAGTTCACAAGCACTGTAAGTGTGGCCACTCATTAATGAAAAGCTCAGGAAAGGAGACTGGGGTGGAAACTACCTTCCCACCATCCAATAGCTACTAGTTCTACTTGACCTGATGAGCCCAAGGCAGATTTGAAAGCAGTGCTATCAGAAAGAAGTGTCTGCAAAACTGCTGTCCGATACCACAGCCTCATGTGGCTAATGAACCCTAGAAATGTGGCTACTAAACACTAGAAATATTGTTTTAAAATGTAAAATTGAGGAGTTCCTATCATGGCTCAGTGGAAACAAATATGACTAGTATCCACGAGGACGCAGGTTCAATCCCTGGCCTCGCTCAGTGGGTTAAGGATCCAGCGTTGCCGTGAGCTGTGGTATTGGTCGCAGATGCAGCTCTGATGTGGCATGTCTGTGGCGGTGGTGTAGGCTGGCAGCTACAGCTCCAATTCGACCCCTGGCCTGGGAACTTTCCTATGCTGCAGGTGCAGCCCTAAAAAGACACAGACAAGCAAAAGCAAAATGGAGCTGGGTTTCAGGCTCAGATAACCAGGCTAATGAAGAATTGAATTTCTAGTTTAATTTAAATTGGGCTACCACACTAGACAGCACAAGGAAAAATCTCCATCACTGCAGAAAGTTTGGACATTTCTGATCTAAAACATCTTCCAAGCAACACTGTCTTAATGTTGTAATCAGCTACGTTTTTGATGACTATTAGGCAACAAGGAACACCAGACTGTCTTCCTTGACACCACACTGGAATGTGACCAGACCTGCTGCCTGGTGAGTGTGGACTCCAGCACCTTATGTGGAGCTGTCTATGATGTCAAATGAACAGATGAGCAACTAAACAGAATGCTGACCAGACTGTGTACTTTGAGGAAAGCCAAGGAGGTATCCATAGCAAGGCCAAGATTCTCCCTAGAAAATTCTTTTGAATTGACTTCAGAGCTAAAAGGAATGGGCTTGATCCCAAAGTTCTACTTGATCTAGCATGGCTGGGATTGTTTCAGCTTGAACAATTTTAAAGGGTGATTTCACCAGATCTCTTTTCTTCCCCCCGGTGTTCTATTAACTTTGAGAAATGCTGTTTGACATGAAAGTGAGTAACAACTGCTGAGATCAATAAGATGATTTAATGTAAGTCATATAATATGAAGAAAAAATAAAGGGAAAGTAATTGATAAGAAAATGTGTATTTTAGGAGTTCCCATCACGGCTGAGCAGAAACGGATCTGACTAGGAACCATGAGGTTGCAGGTTTGATCCCTGGCCTGGCTCAGTGGGTTAAGGACCCGGCGCTGTCGTGAGCTGTGGTGTAGGTCACAGACGCGGCTTGGGTCTGGTGTTGCTGTGGCTATGGTGTACGCTGGCAGCTGTAGTTCAGATTCCACCTAGCGTGGGAACCTCCATATTGCCATGGGTGCGGCCCTAAGAAGACCGAAAAAAAAAAAAAAAGTATATTTCAATATGTGAATGCCCCAGGCACAGCTACACTAGAGGAAACAAGGAGATCATCAGGTCCCACACAGAGAATTATGTGGGGGACTCAATTACCATCAGTAGCATTGCTGTCAATAACAAGATTATCTGAAAGAGGTAAAATTCCTATCACATGTTGAACAAAATACAGTAGAATCTCTCCTCAATTGTCTTGTGGTTGTATTCTTAGAAAATTCAGGGTACATTAAAACTGGATGAAAAAACACTTTGTTTTAACATGTAAAATGGAGTTAGGTTTTGAGGCTTAGATAACAAACTTAAACAAAAACAAAAAATATGAATGACCAGCAGAACATTCAAAAATCATGCGGGATGTGGAACAATTCTTTGTTGTACTAAACTGTCCCATGTGCTATAGGTCATAAAACATCTATGGGCCAATAAAAAATAAATAAACCAAAAAATAAAACATCTATCGGTCTTGCCCAGTAATTGCCAGCAGTGCCTCCCATCATTTCTAAAACCATTGGTCCACGCCAAGCATGTTCATTCTACCAACTCCATCCTCCCCAAGGACTGAGTCATCAATCCAGGCCTAATCAACCAGTGCATGGCTTCGGGTAGTTTGAGAATAGGATACAAAAATGTAATGTTGGCCAGTGAAATGGAGAGGAAGTTTGCTGGTGACTTTGCAGGAATGCTTCCCAGAAGAATACCAGAGGAAAGATGGTTTCTTTCTTCTTCTCTACATGGTTACAAACGGGTGTGAGGCCTGAAAATTCTGGACTCATCTCAGAACCAGCGGGAGGATGAAACCAACCAGCTGGAGGGAAGGCAGAGCAAAAGCACAGAAGACGGAGCTCAATTTGTATTACGTCACCCTGGGAATATAGTCTGCCTCTGGGCTTCCAGTTACATAAATCAATAAATTTCCTATGGCATAAGCCACTTTGAACTTGGATTGTGACTTCTTGCAGCTGAGAGCACTGATACATTCATAAACAATTTCCCAAGTCAAAGACTAAGGCCTGGTTAAAAGAAAACAACAATAATAAAACGTGAACACTGGACTGCTAGTATTATCTGATAAAAAAGAAAACAACTATGCTAAATGTGAAGCAGCCTCTTTTGGTGGAAAGCCTGCATGCGCTTACATAAAGGAGCCAGCAGTACAGACCCTGAAGTTCTTCCATCCAGCGGCAGGCATATTGTGGAAGAATGGCCTGCACGGTTCACACGTGAAGCCTGTTGGAGGAAACATGTGAAAAGCACATGCTTAATCTGAAAAGAAAAAAATATAGTTACGGTAAAAAATAAATAAATAAATAAATAAGGATTTGTGTTCAAAGAGTTCTACAGGGTGCACAGTGAACAAAGAGGAGAGAAAAAATAGACTAAGTCCTCATTCTCATGAAACTTATAATCAAAAAGACACACAAAAAAAATACAACTGATCCTTGAACAATGACGGTTTGAACTGCGGGGTCCCATTATATCTGGATTTCCTTCATTAAGTACATGGTACAGTACGACAAGATCATCTTCTGTTGGCTGAATCTGCAGATGGAGAACCAGAGATACCAAGGGCCAACTATAAAGTTACTCACAGATTTTCAACTGTGTGGTAGTCATGGCCCCTCGTCCCTAATCTCTGCACTGTTCAAAGGTCAACTGTACCGGTTTACTGAGCAGAGTAAGTGGTGGGGAATGGTAAGCAGAAAAGTGGGCATTCATACACGGTTAACTATGTTAGGTTTTCTGAACATGCCAGGATCTGAGTTTCAATGGTAATGGTTAGTAACCTTGGGAGGATATGAAAAAAATAGTGTATTAAAGGGGGAGAAAAAGATAGGTATTTAGAAACAAGAGTGAAAATTTTAGCAGCAGGTGCTGCTAAGACGGCAGTAAGCAAGGTTCTATATGGTTCCAATGCCAGACTCAAGACAGGCAGCCGGGCAGAAGCAAAGAGTGAACTTCTAATGGGGGACAGAGTCTGAATGTGGAATCCCTGTTTCACTATGTCTCAGCTGTCTGACTTTGGACAAGTTAGTTAATCCTCCTAGTGTCAATTTCTTTATCTTATAAAATGGGGAAATATAGCAGGGATAGGGCAAACATAAGAATGAAATGAGATGAGGTATGTGAAGTGACCTGTAGAATTGGGAGATGCTCAATCATGGTTAGTTACCATCACTCCTAAATCCACAAGCAATCCACTCAAATTAGTGTCGGAACATTTTGTAAACAAACATAAACATGAAACCTGAAATACCCATTATATCAGGTTTGGAAAAAAAAGCTCTTTGTTTTTTTCTAAACGGCCAATTGGAACTCATTAAAAAACAACCCTTAATATAAAAGAAAAACAACGATACATAGAAACATTATGATTATGAGATTATAAATACATTTATTGTATTGGTAGTATTACTGAATACTGAATGCAGAGACTAGGATACAAAGAAATCAGCACTTAAAAGGAAACATTAATCTTTTAAAAATGCAATATATTTACACGTTAACCAATATGCACATCTGTTTAAAGTTACAAACGAATGCAAAGCTAATTCCAAAGCTTTTAATTGGGATATACCTCAATTTTGAGTTCTAGTGTTCTCCATTCTAACATCCACCATTTTTTGCTGTATTTACACCAAGTATGATTAATTTTGTTTGTATCTAACCTAAAAGCAAGACACTGTGAGCTGATCCTGAGGCAGCCAGGTAACTGGGAGTTTCAGAACAGCTCTTTAAGACAGGATCAAGCCATCAGAAAGAAAATGCCTCAATCCTAGATCTATAAATGCAAAAGAGAAAATATTAAGAGGCAAAAAGAATCACAGAAACACATATTCTAAATTATACTTTCTAATTCTAGCAACAATTCAACCAGCAATAGCTTACATGACTGTGTTGTAAAATATAAAACCATTAATTCTTTCACTACAATTTTCAGACTACTCCCGAAGAATAATTACTAAGTCTTCACATCCTTTTTCAAAAACCCAAAAATACGATTTAAACATAACAGAATCCTTAACAAAAGAGGACTTCAAACACACTGCTGAGAGCTGCAATATAGTTTGAAGGCCAGACCTTAATTTACATAATATTACCATTCATAAAAGAGTTTATGACACCTAGTATAATAGTGTTCAGAACCATTAATTCAGAAATATTCCATCCATTCTTGACATCAGAGAACTACTGACATGGATGGGATTGTTACGACAATTCTAACAGGGATTCTAAACAGGATTGCACATAAAATGGAAAAATTATTCACTATGAATACAACTGTGACAACAGAGCTAGCTTATAGAACTGCATTTTTCACCATAATAGTCTTATAGAATTACAGTGACAGTTGAACATCAGAATTATTCTCCCCTGCTAAATAACTACTAAGTAGAAAAAGTGTTCTGACAGTATTTTTGATAAACAGGATATCTTTGAAATCAACACTAGGGAAAATTGAGAAGCGAACAAAATGAGTTCACTCTTTCATAGATATTAACAAGTTCATTTTTCACAGATATTAACAGCAAAGCACTTTACAAAAAAAAATCAAAATTATCCTAAAAACAAATAAATATAAGATCAGATCAATCTTTTCTTTTTTCTTTTTTTCTTCTTTTTAGGGCTGCACCTGTGGCACATGGAAGTTCCCAGGCTAGGTGTCAAATGCAAACTGCAGCTGCTGGCCTACACCACAGCCAGAGCAACATCAGATCCGAGCCACAACTCTGATCTATGCTGCAGCTTGTGGCAACCCTGGATCCCTAGCCCACTGAGCAAGGCCAGAGATTTAACCTGCATCCTCATGGATACTAGTCATATTCTTAACCCACTGAGCCACAACAGGAACACCAAATCAACCATTTTTTGAGCTCATTTTCGAAAGTTCTGTTTCGTCTGTGATTAGACTTGAAAATATTAAAACAAATCAAACAGATTCCAATACTGATTTGAAAAAGCACTTCAAGTTTTAAGCTGAATGTTTTATCCCCCTCCCTCCCATTATTTCCCAGAGAAAGTAAACCAAAACAGAAAAGTGGCTCTGGTAAAAATAACCAAAACAAAACAAAACTACCAGCCAAAACTAATCATGCAAGACAAGCTTTGAACACTTCACTTCAGTTGCTCCTATGTTAGGGTAAGGTTTCTACAGCAAGGATTTCTTACTCTTGTCCTCTATCTTGATTCTTTAGTCACGTCCATGTTTTTATCAAACAAGGCTATGCGTAGCCTTTCCTCAGAAGTCAGGCTGAGTTGGAGGTAGCTTTAGGACGTGCTATACTGGACTAGAGTATGCAGTTAGTTCAAACAGACGCGTCATTCTTCTAAAAGGATTACAAGGTGTAAAGACGCAAAAAGAACAAAATGTACAGCCCTCACTGCCTTGCACTAAGAGAAGATTTTGAGAAACTGAGAACAAACACTGGAAGCCAGGACACTGGCACCTGCCTCCTTTTCCATGAGCTCCTTTAATGCACCAGTTCAGGCTGGTTTTCCACGAAGGGCAGCACCCCACTCACATAGTAGGCGATGCCAAGAGACAGCAGAGCAATGACAAAGATCAAAAGCAACACCCTCCAGAAGCCCAGATCCTCCACAAACTCCTGCCACGTGGTTCGGAAGCTGGACAGGACCCCTTCGCCTTGCTGCAGGTTGGGATTGAGGAGGGAATGGCTTTCCATGGCACTGTGAGTGAAGCAAGAGGAAAGAAAGGGCATGAAACAACACATTTCATCCATTTCAAAAACATAAAACAAGAGAACGGCATTGTTTAGAAAAAGACCAACCTTCAAATACAATACTTATAAGAAGAAAACGGACTTAGACAGTCTCATCCATTTGTGTACTGGTTTATATACCTGCAGCTGGCTGGACAATCCACCTTAGCTACAGACCGCCAAAGAGTAATGCTTATGTTCCTTGGTTTAGTATCCAGAAGAATCC
This sequence comes from Sus scrofa, assembly GCF_054392235.1. NCBI lineage: Eukaryota > Metazoa > Chordata > Mammalia > Artiodactyla > Suidae > Sus > Sus scrofa. The sequence continues at coordinate 36,464,895 of NC_139386.1, read as the reverse complement.
AAGTTAAAATCCTTTTATTTTTTAAAGTTTTTATGAGAGTATGGTTCGTTTACAATGTTGTGCCAATTTCTGCTGTACAGCGAAGTGACTCAGTCATACATACATATATATATACACATTTTTACTTAAAGTATTATATAAATATATAAAAGTAAATATATAAAATATATATGAATATATAAAAGTAAATATATAAAAAGTATATATTTTACTTAAAGTAAAAAACGTATACACATACACACACATACATATACATTCCCTTTGTTATATTTTCTTCCTTCACACTCTATCCCAAGAGACTGGATACAGTTCCCTAGACTAAACAGCAGGACCTCACTGCTTATTCATCCTAAATGTAATAGTTTGCATTTACGAACTCCACACTTCCAGTCCATCCCACTCCTCCCCTAAAAATCCTTTTCTAATCAAAACTCCCAAGCGGAAGTCATGAAGTAAGTCAAGTGAGTTGTTTCCATCAGATACTAAAGCAAAGCACACTTTGGCTATTTGAAACTTAGAAGAATTCAAAACAAGGATTCAAAACTTGAGAATTCATACTAATGAAAACAAGCAAAAATGGGTAACTCTAAAAAACTGCTTTCTACAATGTGTGACTTGGAAAGTGAAAAGGGGATTTATATTAATTTAGTTAAATAATCTGACCAATGAAAGGAATTCTTTCTTTAATACCCTAACAATGGATGTTTACTCTTCAGTCTGTTGTACATGTGGGCCGGGCTAGCCATTAGGAATTCCTCTTAATAGCTTCCTCCCACTGTTTTTAGTTCTATTATCTTGTTCAACTTAACACAAAATGTTTGTTTCCTTTCTGTATAAAGGCTGAGTCTAGTTGAAAATAAGGTAGCACAAATACCATAAAAACACTGTTTCCGGTTTTTAGAACTATACAAATGAGAAGTATGACCGCTACATACAGAAAAGAGTATATCTGATGTTAGTGTCTGAAAGGCTGCACTGTGATGAAGCTCTGAAGGATTAGCACCCACAACTATGTCACAACATGCAGGCCTAATAACAGGGTATCATTTAGATTAGAGCCACAATGACCACAATCATAGGTATCAACTACCGATGGCTATTATTATCCTTCCTAAACTTCTCTTCACATTCTTCCAACCATCTTGGGACAGAACAATGGAAACAACATAAAACAATGTCTTAGAGCCTGGTTCATCATGCAGAATTGATGGATTTTTTTTCGTACCCTACTTTATTTTACTTCTTGACACTGTTAACAGCAGGCCCTTCAGCTGTGACTCACACTAGAGTTCTTCTCTCACCATGAGAAGGTGGCTTCCTAATTGGCCAGTCTGTTTGACATCCAAACCTTTTTTTATATTAAAAAAAAAGTTTATCTTCTGAATAAGAAGACATTTTCAATGGGAATTGACAACAATACAAAAATTTAAGAAAAATTCAGGCAAGTTCAAAAATAAGATTAGAACTTTGAGAAGTTCAGGAGAGGTTAATTTTGACTTACATGAAATTTACTGACTACGACTCACCATACTCTCATACTTAAAGGTGTTAGATATATAGGTATCCTTCACTTTTTGAAAGTTCACTTTATGTCACTTTGCTTTTAAGAAACACCTACAATACTACCTGTATCCACTAACTGAAAGAAATCCCAAGAGGATTTTCACTTTTAGACAAAAGAAGGTGAAAAGCAAAAGCAGTGTTCAATGTTTGTTTTGGCACAAGAGTGACACCGCCAGCTCCTTCCCCAAGAACAAGAGTCAGCATCTCAGCCTCCAGCTGCCACAGCTTTGAATTGTATCTGGGAGCATCTGTGCTTTATCTTGATTAATTTTGGGCATCTGTCAGTAAGACAAGTCCTAAGGTAATTGCTTCTTTGCTTTATGCCATCTTGGCTTAGGAAAGGTTTCTGAGGAACATTCTACTCCTGGATAGTGGGGGTGGGGTGGGATGAGGTGGGGACTTATAAAATGAGAATTCAGTTGCTCATTCTCTAGAAGCTCGTGAAGTTCTGCCAATCAGACCCGTCTCTAACGACTATTCAATGAAACGTTTTCTACTGTCTAAGAAATACCTGATTCTAGCCTGATGGTCTGTATGTACATGTGTAATCTTTTTTGTACATGTGTTATCTACACTGTCTCTGTCATCCCTTATCTGCAAAGTAAATAAGAATTAAATTAAACATAGGATATATGGGGGTGGGGAAATATTTTTCATCAACTTGATTTACAAGCCTTTAAGAAGTTATGCTATGGGGAGTTCCTGTGGTGGCTCAGCAGAAACGAATCTGACTGGTATCCATAAGGATAAGGTTCGATCCCTGCCCCCCTCAGTGGGTTAAGGATCCGGTGTTGCCATGAGCTGTGGTGTAGGTCACAGACGCAGCTCCAATCTATGTTGCTGTGGCTGTGGTGTAGGCTGGTGACTGCAGCTCTGATTCGACCCCTAGCCTGCTAACTTCCATATGCTGCAAGCATGCCCCCCTCCCCCAAAAGAAGTTATGCTGTATTTCAGGGAATCCTAAGCAAAATGGAAAATACTAAATTCACTGAAAATCTTGCTTTATCTCCTGTTCTAGAAAAGGCTGATCATCACACAGCTATGCTACAATACCATGTCCTAGCCAATTCCTTTAAGTTCTTCCCGCACTTTTTTATTGAGATACTTCATGTATCATAAAATTTATCTTTTTAAAGTACATGATTTGGTGGTTTTTAATATATTCACATAGTCATGTAATCATTTCCACTAACTAATTTCAGAACATTTTTGTCACCTCTATCATGAACTTTGTACCCTTCAGCAGGCACTTCCCACTGCCCCTTCCCCTGCTCCTGGCAACCACTACTTTCTATTAGCCGATTATGGACCCTTCAGATAAATGGAATCATGACATGCGCCTTTTGTGCCTGGCTGCTCTCAAGCAGCATGTTTTCAAAGTTCATCTGTGTTGCAGCACATATCAGTATTTCATTCCTTTTTTATGGTGGAATAATGTTTCATTGGATGGATAGATGACATTTTGCTTTTCCATTCATTAGTAAGGGACTTTCTGGGTGGTTTCCAGCTTTCGGCTATCATAGGATAATGCTTCTATGAACATTCACATGCAAGTTTTTGTGTGAACACATGGTTTCAATTTTCTTGAGTATATATATACCTAGAAGTGGAATTGTTGGGTCATATGGTAACTGTGTAACTTTTTGAGAAGCTGCCAGACTGTTTTCCGCAGCAGATATGCTATTTTACATTCCCACCAGCAATGTATGAGGGTTGGAATTTTTCCACATGCTTGCCAGTACTTATTACTGTCCATCGTTTTGATTATGGCCATCCTACTGGGAACGAAAGGGTACTTCACCACAGTTTTGATATACATTTCCCTAATGATGCTACCTTTAAGCTCTTTGATTTAAACTTCAACCACACATTCCTGTCATGACACTGAAGAACAGAAGACAGGACAAGCAGGAGTACAAGTATTAATAATTCAATTTTTAACGAACAGGCTTTTACATAATGCTGTAAATACTACAAGTTCTTATGCTGAAGTGCAATGGCAGGTATGAAAGGAGCATGAATAAATATTTCATACTGCATTGCTTAAATGACTAATCACTTCTTAGTAATCAGAACAGGGGCAAAATAAAGTTTAAAATATATTTCCAATAAAGAGATGCTAAGAAATTGGCTATTAACAAAAAATACCAAGGTCCTGAAAATACACCAAGCAAAAGCACATTCCTGGACATTTTTCATGGTAAAGAAACTTAACGTAGTTAGAAAAATAAATTTCCAGTTCTCTTGGAAGAACATGGTTTTTAACAGAAAATAAATAACTCGATGTTACTGAAGGGCTTATGGCATTCTGACTGTCAACCCAGAGCACATAGGCAAGAGAAGGGCTTGCCAGTGCACCTCTGATTTCTTGCTAATTTTATGTACTTGCTAGCTTTTAATGATAGTAACTCGTGAGGAGTATGCACTGTTCTAGAAGTAAAACTCTTTAATTTCTTTGGACATAATAAGTGTTTAAAACAAACAAAAATAGTCCTAAACTTGAAAGTGGAATTAATGATGCCCAAGGAGTACACCAGCCAGTCCACAGACAGGGAAGAAAGCAAACACCAGCACAGAGGAATCAAATTCAGGGTGAACCATGAAAATAGAGAGGAAACACAACTCACAGAAACAATGATCCTGACCGTCTAAGTGGACCATGTGCTCCTGATTCCAAGTCTTGGCCAATCTGCTACTAGGTCAACAGCTGAAAGGTTTGGGATAAGACTATGTAGGTTCATCATCCTTCTTACCCTGTGACATCTGGAGGCTGAAACTCCATGGCGGTCAACCAAACAACACGCTAGGACAACCGAGTCTGGCCTAGATACTTTACCTGTTGAGTCTGTGAAGCCAGGAGAAAAGATGATTGGTCATCTTTTCAGAGCTCCCTGAACCATATTCTAAACTGCTTCTACGTGAGAGATGATAAGCTATTTGATATTTGAGACCCTGTCAGTCACTACATCTTAACTTTAATGACTTAGAGGAGCTCAAATTTGTTCCAACTTGTGAAAGTCACTTCCACTTTCCCATCACTGAACTGAGTTGAAGCTTGTCTAACTTTGTGTTTTACTCCTACTTTACTTGTCCTTAGCACTTTAATTTTCTACCCTTGAAACTACCTTTTTTCCTTTTTTTGCTTTGCTTTTTAGGGCCGCACCCGAGGCATATGGAGGTTTCTAGGCTAGGGGTCGAATCGGAGCTGCAGCTGCCGGCTTACACGACAGCCACAGCAACGCCGGATCCAAGCTGCACTTACGACCTATACCACAGCTCACAGCAATGCTGGATCCTAAACCCACTGAGCGGGGCCAGGGATCGAACCTGCATCCTCACGGATACTAGTCGGGTTCATTACCGCTGAGCCACAACAGGAACTCCAAAACTACCTTTTTGGTCTTTTCTAATACTGTCCAAGTTCCTTTTTTGAAATCCCATTCTTTTTGTGACCAGTACTTAAATTCGCAAACTGCTATTTCCTGCCCTCCTATTCAGCTCGTTTGGCTTCTACAGCCAATACAGCGGGTTTCCCTATACAGTGACTAAAAGAACATTCTGTGCCTGTGGGCACGTAGTACTTCCTGTTAATAGCTTGCCAATTGTAATCTGGAGCCATAAGGACCAATATAAAGTTCAAAGAAAGCATCAAAGCTCTTTACTTGAAAGCAAATAAATATAAAGCTAACAAAAAGTTGTCATAAAAGATTCATTCAGAGTGACTTGCCCCTTTACAAAATGGTATCTTAAGTACCTTTCGCTCTCAGCTGTCTGCATGGTCTCCAGTTTTGAGTGAGTTCCTCTGTTAAATCCTTTTACCTCCTGTTCTTCCAAAGATTCCAGCAATCGGATGACATCTTTATTCACTCCCCTGCGCTTTGCCAGAACTAAAGGTGTAGCACCTTGATGATTGCTAAAAAGTTCACAGAAAGAAAGACATCATAGCAGCAGTATTACACTGTTAGTAGCCATTTGTGTAGATCTCAGGGAGGGAGGTGTGGGCCCCACTCACCCCAAATTAAAACCCAGAGCAGAACCAATGGTTGAGTTGGAATCTGAATTGTGAGTTAACCTATATTTTTTCTTTTTAGAGAAAGAGTAGATAAATGAGAATAAGTACAAGAAAAAGAGGAGAGTTCCCTTGTGGTGCAGTGCATTAAGGATGTGGCATTCTCGCTTCAGTTGTTTAGGGGGTCACTGGCCCGGGAACTTCCATATGCCCTGTGCATGGCGGGGGGTGGGGTGGGGGGAACGGTAGGAAAAGAGAGGGGATATTCCTAGAAATTGGAAAATTCTTGATTCATTCTTATCTGACATTTATATTTTATGAGAAGAATGTATATATATTTTTAAATGTCTAAGAATTAAAAAAAAAAAAACCAAAAAACCCAAACTCAAAAGCAATAAAATAAACTGCTTTGATTCAGCTCACCATCTAAGAGGAGCGAGCCTGAGTGGCACTAAATCCTCTAGTCAATTCCCACTTCATCCTGTCCTATAGGAGCAGGACCATTAAACACAATCTGTCTTATTCAGATTTAGGGACATTATAGCACCAACAAATTAGGGCAACAGGTCACTGTAGCTCAGAGGTCAAGGTCAGTTTTAAAAGTGGTCTGATATCTTCCCACTCAAGAGAGAAGGTATCACGAAAACATACCCCCAAACCCACTACTTCTTTAAATTATTCAGAATCAAAAGGACTCTGAGTCCCAGGGAGACAATGTAGCTGGCATGGTATATAACACAATAGAAGGCAAACAAGCTTTGGAATCAGGTGGAGCTCGGTTCAAATTCCAGCTGTGTGACCTTTGTAAAGTCATTTATTTAACCCAGAATCTTGTTTCAACTATTTCATCTATAAAAGGAAGACAGTATCACCATAAGAGATAAGGTCCTAACGTCATCCTGAGCATTAAATAAGTTAACACAGTAAAAGCAGTACCTAGGCCATAAGAGATTTTCAACAAACATTAATTTTCTTCTTTTCCCCATGTCTTACAACACGATTAATTGGTAGTCAAACCTAGCCACTATTTTCACAGAAAAACTTCACTGCTTTTGCAGAAATCCAGAGGCCAGCCTCTAGTTCTCTCACTCATTGTCCTCAATCCCTCTCTGAACTTGTCCCTACCGACATTTGATCCCTGAGGAAACAAAATCAATAGACTCTAAGATTAGACCACTGGTTGAGAGACTCATGGGAAGAAAGGATGAGACATCAAAAACCACAGAGAACTTACCAAATATCAATTTTGAGTCCATTGGAAACCAAGAATTGAATAGTATCCACATGGCCGCAGAGATGAAGAGCTGTGTTTCCCTGATAATCGGTGGCCAGGAGATCAGCACCAAATTTATGTAACAACTGGCAGATGTCTACATTCCCTCGGGCTGCCGCGAGGTGAAGGCCTGTTCTGCCCCTGCTGTCTCGAATATTTGGGTCAAAGCCACTTTCCAAAAGCCGTTTAGAGTAGTTAAAGTCTCCATCGATACAGGCTTGTAGCAGGGGCACGTTAGTCTGAGAAGAATCATTTACAAAAACGTAGGACATTGTTCGGATGTGGTGGATGGAATGTGCCTGTAATGAAATACGAGGTGAGGGAGGTTCAGTGAAACCAAACTAAATCAAGACAGTGAAGTCATTTAGAAAAGCACTCTTTCTTATCCTTCTCAGCCTCTCGTCCCTAAAAAATTACCTCACCAAACAGAAATAAAAAGAGTTATCAATTATTATATTTTATTTTCCATTAAAATGTCTCACTTTTTTCAGATCTGCTGGATCAAAATGGCAATTAAATTACCATAAAGGCCTATTTCACATTTCATCAGATAAAAAGATTAAGAGATATTTTTAGAAGTTAAGCAAGATATAAGTACTTAAACTTAAGTTCATTAAATCATTGTCAGAAGAGAGACAACACTGTTCCTTCAACTTCAAAGAATTAGCTACACACACACACACACACACACACACACACACAAACACACTACTGCTGGGAGAGGTTCTTATTTAAAACAAAGCAATTCTCTCTCACATATTTGCTTCTTATTGTATTTGAGATATTCTACACAGTAAACGGAATTATCTGCTCAAAAGTTAACTGAATCGGCATGAGAAAAACCCATAACTTAATTCACACTCGATAAGGACCTGTTTAGAGCACAAACCTCAAATTTTAATCAAAGGAGAAAAGCTAACGAAAGAACCAAACTAAAGTTAAAACTGGAAATGCCATGAAAGTTAAGGATATCCATCTTTTTTCGGTATTGATCCTATTCTACTCTGTTCTGTGGTTACCTAAATACCTGATTTTCCCAAATTCTCACTGTCTGAAGGTGGAGAGATGAGGAAAAACAGGTCTCCGTGGGAAAACAACAGAGGCAGGACAAAAGCAGCAATCCCGGCTGTGTCCACGCTAACACTGCACCCCTGGAACTGCCTCACTCCACCAGCTGGTCTGTCCACAGCTCTTTTATTGACACTTCTCTGCCCCCAGCAGTCACTTGGTCTCTGTGTGTGTGTGTGTGTGTGTGTGTGTGTGTGTGTGTTTTTCCATCCCCAACTGCCCCTTCTTTGGTTCGTTTAAGAAAGAGTTAAAGCCTGACGAAAGAAACTTTACTAAGAAGTTAAAAAGAAAACAAACCCAAATAAGAAAACACAAAGGCAGAGTCCAATGTGTTTGTAAAGACGGCTGCCTGACTTTAAGGTTAAAAAGTTTAGTTACAGATGAGCCTAGCTTATAACTAAACAGGCTAAGCCTTTCTTTCTGGAACATGAATGGTGCTGGGCACTGGAGCAATCTACCATGCCTCACTTCACAGGGGTTCAGGAAAGCCTGGCTGAGGAGTTTGGTGAGATCCATGGCCCCTACTCCTTTCAGCCTGGTTTCCAGCAGAGTCACTGTCCCTCTAGTCCTGGGCCACCTTACATGAAGCTCTGCTGCTGCCTCGGGTCCTCTATGCAAAGAGGAAACATTAACACAGACCGAGGGCCTGTTCTGAGCCAGGCATTGCACTAAGGGGTCTTAATGAACTTTATTTAATCTTCCTAACAAGTCCATGGTAAGATTTATTATGTCTGAATTTTAGTAAGGAGTCACTGAAGGATTTCAAGTCAAGGAAATGGCATGGTCTTAGTGCATTAGTTTTTCAGAAAGATTACTTGGTTGGCAATCTAAGAGGTTTGATTGGAGGGGGTCAAGTTTGGAGAGAGGGAGATCAATCAGTAAAGTCACCATAGAAATCCAGGCAAGAAATGATGACAGCCTTATCTAAGGCAGTGGCAGAGAGAAGAGAGCATACATACTGCAGAAAGATATACTAGATAGAATTAACCCAACTTAACCACCTGTTGGAGGCAAAGGGTGAGAAGAAGCTGCTAAGAATAATCCTAAAGAAGGGGAAAATGGGAGTTCCCGTCGTGGTGCAGTGGTTAACGAATTCGACTAGGAACCATGAGGTTGCGGGTTCGATCCCTGCCCTTGCTCAGTGGGTTAACAATCCGGCGTTGCCGTGAGCTGTGGTGTAGGCTGCAGATGCGGCTCGGATCCCGCATTGCTGTGGCTCTGGCGTAGGCTGGTGGCTACGGCTCCAATTCGACCCCTAGCCTGAGAACCTCCATATGCCGTGGGAGCAGCCCAAGAAATAGCAAAAAAAAAAAAAGAAAAAAAAAAAAAAAAAAGAAGGGGGAAATGTGCTTGTGATTAAAAATTATAGAGATAAAAAATAAGATATCAGATTATGCCACTATGTAATAGCATTTTTTTAAAGAAATTAGCTGAAATGGGAGGACATCTCAGAAAAAATAGTCAAGAATTCTCTTTCAAAGGCAATCTCCCTATTTTTCCCTAGAGTATCCATTGGATTGGATCATAAAAAAGACAAACGTATCACAAATTTTTTAAAAATTAAAATACCACATACCAAGAGCTTTTCAAGAGGTAATGTGCTTTGGTTAAATTCTCTAAGAACAGAAAATGAAAAACAATCTACTTGGTTTTTTTTGGTTCAAACACAGTAAGAATTCTTGTGGTTTGCAGACTGAGATTCTTTTGAATGTTGGCTCCGTAAAAGGACGAGCCTTTCTCATCTATTTTTAAAGTCAGAATAAGCACAGTGTATTTTGTGAGTTTCTTGGTGTCCTTGATAAACTACTCACCTCCAAATTTAATAAGCTCAATGATAGATACCATCTTTCATCTTGATCACAGAACTGAATCTGCCCATAAGCAAGGCCACAGTTTATTGAAGCCTTCACATATTGTGAGGAAGTCCACAGGAAAAATACTCACGTAAGCCTTAAGATTAAATTTTTCTTTCAGTGGTCACGCGGAAGTTTCTCTGAATTCTTAAGAGGTTTCAACGGAATATGTGGAAATGCACCAGCCAGGATCTGTAGTAAATAAAAAATAGTTATATCAAAGATGCGGCATGAAAAAGGACTTGCTGTTCTACTAAACAGAGACAAACGAGAGGAACCTATAGAAACTTTCCAGGAAAATCTATGGGTAAGGCAACAAATTAGGAGGCTATAAAGTCACCAACGAGTAATGACGTGGTGAAAGGAAGAACAGAGGGGCTTACTAAGGAGCAGCTCTGTTGCCCACAAATAAGAAAGCCCTGTCCGAAAGGTCAGAGTCAGATCTTGTCATCAGTAGAGGAGAAACGGGACTCTGAAAATTCACTCTAAGTTACTAGGATTTGGAATGCATATTTTTCACATTATAAATGGTGGCTCAGGTTAGCTCACTAAAGCAATTTCAGAGGAAAAATGCTATGTGCAGTGAGGGATACAAGTAAAAACAACCAGTGTGTGTGTTTAAACTAAACAGGTACATATAAGAAAAAAATATTTATCTGTCTTGCATGCTGGTACTTAAATCTCCTCCTGAGACTGTCCCTCCACTTTTTCTTTTCAGTGTGAGGGAAAAACCGGCTCAGATCTACCTGCAGTCTTTTCCACGTGCCTGACCTGCCCCTCCTGCACTGCGGCTTTTGCTGGGACCCCCTCGGGCTTCCCCTCTGGGCAATGAGAGACATTTGGAGTCCCCTGTCTGTCCCACTGCACTCTTCTCTTGAGGAGATGCGGGAGGGATGGGGTCACAGCCAGCCAGTATAGACCACAAAAAACCAACAGTAATTGGTTAGACAAATACTTACTGTGTAACCCAAATGTGTCAGATACCATGCTAAATTTGAGAATATAAAGTATAAATCCCAAATTTATAGTTCCTGCTGAAATGGATGACATTTACTGGTCATTCACATTGTTATCAGGTCCCTTTAAATAATACTATATAGGGAAATAATTCATGGGATTTTAGGACGCTCCATTGACTATACGTAAGTCAGGGTATATCATTAGGGCTCTCAGTGCGAGGCTGCAAGTGGAGACCAGGGCTGACAAACCGCGTGTGAGGACCAGTCCCCCAACACCTCAACAGACACCACGATGACAGGACAATATGCAGAATAGCCACCCTCCTCCACTGGTCCCCAGTTCACTGTGATTCTGTAATACCCAACATAGCCAATCTCATATCACTGAGCAACTTAATTCATTTCCTTGAACAAATAATCCGGGTTCACCCAAGGCCTACTATTTTCCTTTCTTGTCCTGCCCACTGGAGCTGAGTCTTCATGACTAAAGCCTCTCTTGAATATCATCTGGCTTTTTCAATGTTAAGATGGTAGTTCCCGTAGTGGCTCAGTGGTTAACAAACCTGATTAGTATCCAAGAGAACGCAGGTTCAATCCCTGGCCTCACTCAGTGGGTTAAGAATCTGGCATTGCCATGAGCTGTGGTGTAGGTGGCAGATGCGGCTCTGATCTGGCGTTGCTGTGGCTGTGGTGTAGGCCCGCAGTTGCAGCTCCGATTAGACCCCTAGCCTGGGACCCTCCATATGACATGGGTGCAGTCTTAGAAAAACAAAAGAAAAAGTAATAATAATAAATAAATAAATTGGAGTTCCCGGCGTGGCTCAGTGGTTCACGAGCCTGACTAGGAACCATGAGGATGCAGGTTTGATCCCTGGCCTTGCTCAGTGGGTTAAGGATCCAGCATTGCTGTGAGCTATGGTGTAGGTCGCAAACGTGGCTCAGATCCTGGTGGCTACAGCTCCGATTGGACCCCTAGCCTGGGAACCTCCATGTGCCGCAAGAGTGACCTTAGAAAAGGCAAAAAGACAAAATAAATAAATAAATAAATAAAATGGTACAGGGTTATTCTGGAAACAGTAGGGTTTATGTTATGAGAAGGACAAGTGTTGCTTTTTGTTTGTGGAGATAAAATTACAAATTATATGGTTATGCTCCCCAAGTAATTCTAATGTTTCAATTAAATCCATTAGAATAACTACTCCTTGCAAGTTTTTTTTGATATGACAAGGTGCCATAAGAAAATAAACTTGATCCAATTAAAATTATGTGATTTCAAACTCAACATTACATAAATTCGTTGGACCTAATTATTACAAACCTGCCAAGAAAATGTCCAAGACCCTAAATCCAATTACTAGAAATTTATTAATAGCTTCCCCAAGTTATAGAAATGAGTAAAAATCAGGACATGTATTAACTATTGTCCACAGGGTGGAGAGGACTAAAGGTTTCTTTTCTTTTTTTGCTTTTTAGGGCCGCACCTGCAGCACATGGAAGTTCTCAGGCTAGGAGTCGAATCGGAGCTGCAGCTGCTGGCCTACAGCAATACCAGATCTGAGCTGCATCTGTGACCTACACCACAGCTCACAGCAATGCTGGATCCTTAACCCACTGAGCAAGGCCAGGGATCGAACCCACATCCTCATGGATACTAGTCGGCTTCGTTACTGCTGAGCCACAACAGGAATTCTAAGGTTTTTTAAAGTAAACTTTCTTTTGAGATAATTGTACATTCGAATTCAGCTGTAAGAAATAATACAGAGAGATCCTGTGTACCTTTTACCCAATTTCCCCTGATGGTAACAGAGAGTAAAACAATATCACAACCAGGATACTGCCACTGTTACAGTCAAGATACAGGACATCTCCACCCCTACCAGGATCCCTCCTACGGCCACACCTACACCTCTTCTGCCCCCACCCCTCCTTACCCCTGGCAACCACTACCATCTCCCATTTCTGTAACTGGGTCATTTCAAGAATGTTATATAAAGAGTAAATGGAATGGTATGCGGAATGGATGGTCAAAGAGACCTGCTGTTATAGCACAGGGGATTCTACTCAATATTCTGTGATCGGAGTTCCTGTCGTGGCTCAGTGGTTAATGAATCCGACTAGGAACCATGAGGTTGCGGGTTCGGTCCCTGCCCTTGCTCAGTGGGTTAACGATCCGGTGTCGCCGTGAGCTGTGGTGTAGGTTGCAGACGCGGCTCGGATCCTGAGTTGCTGTGGCTCTGGCGTAGGCCAGTGGCTACAGCTCCGATTCGACCCCTAGCCTGGGAACCTCCATATGCCGCGGGAGCGGCCCAAAGAAATAGCAAAAAAAAAAAGACAAATATTCTGTGATCATCTGCATGGAAATGAATATGTGTATATGTATAACTGAGTCGCTTCGCTGTACAGCAGAAATCATTACAACATTGCAAATCAACTATACTTCAATAAAAAAAAAATTATTTTGTCTTTTTAGGGCCGCACCGATGGCATATGGAGATTCCCAGGCTTGGGGTTGAATCCGAGCTGTAGCCCCCAGCCTACACCACAGCCACAGCAATGCGGGATCTGAGCCGTGTCTGTGACCTACACCACAGCTCATGGCAACACCAGATCCTTAACCAACCCACAGAGCAAAGCCAGGGACTGAACCTGCATCCTCATGGATACTAGTCAGATTCATTTCCACTGAGCCATCATGGGAACTCCCCTTCAATAAAATGTTAAAAAAGAATATTATATAAACAGAGCCATATAGTATGTAACTTTGGGGGATTTTTTTTTTTCCCATTCAATATAATTCTCTGAACATTTATAATGCTGACTAGTATTCCCTGGCATTGCTGTACCAGAGTTTAACTGTCCACCTACTGAAGGATATCTGGTTATCTCTCCAGGTTTTGGATGTATTCCAGCTTCTAAAATACTCAGGTACATATTTTTACATCAGTGCAAGTCTTCATTTTTCTGGGATAAATGGCCAGGAGTGCAAATTCTGGGTCATATGGAGATGTAAAGATTCTGATGAAAAGACTCTTGAGTCTGAAGGTGCTTATCTTCCTCGTTTCAAAAAAAAAAAAAAAAAAAGAAAGAAAAAGAAAAAGAAAGAACAAAAAGAAAGAAACTAAGGTCTTCTTAACTTAACCTCTCTGAGGTCATTTTTTTGGTGCTAGGAGAGTGAGAGGTTCTTTATGGAAGGGTCTGTGGGACCCAGCACTGGAGGGGCTCAGGTGGAAGCCCTGGTATTTACCAAAGGGAATGTGTCATAAGAACCATTCCACAAGTAGAGTTAGAGGCACTAATGTGTGATATCTTTCCAAATTCATAGAAGGTTGGGTCTGTCACCCTGTGAGCAGACCTGAGCATACTGAGCAGACCTGAAAGCTGGGGAAAGCAGGAGGGAGAGGGACATGATACAGTCTGACTCTCTTGAGAGGGGCTACTTTTAGGTGTGTACAGCACTCTACAGACAGTTTTTCTACAGTCAGATGGTAAAAGAGCTTGGCTCCTAATCTGGAGCTATAATGCTTGGGTTTGAACCCCATTTCAGCTACTTAACTAGCTGTATGGCTTAAGCTCCTCCAAAATACAGTTACTACCCTCCCAAGGCTGGGCACAGCTCTGAGACGAGCCCTTGCCTGTACTCTAGTTCGCATAGGACATTTATGCCCTGGTAAACAAGAGTTTCTAGGAGTTCCTGTTGTGGCACAGTGGAAACGAATCTAAGAACCATGAGGTTGCAGGTTTGATCCCTGGCCTCGCTCAGTGGGTTAGGGATCTGGGCGTTTCCGTGAGCTGTGGTGTAGGTTGAAGATGCGACTCAGATATGACTTTGCTGTGGCTGTGGTGTAGGCTGGCAGCTGTAGCTCTGACTGGACCCCTAGTCTGGGAACTTCCATATGCTGCATGTGTGGCCCTAAAAAGCAAAAAAAAAAAATAAAATAAAAATAAAAAAATAAAAAAAATTGTTTCTAACAACTAGGTGAACTAGGTGACCTCTAGTTGGACTTCCAGGAAGGAAAAAGAGAACTGGCTCCTGGCAGACAAGAAACCACCAGAACAGTCAAGCCTCAAAAAGTTCTCTGGTTATTCACCATAGCCTGATTCTGGTTCCTAAGGGACAATATCCATTAGGGACAGTGTCCAATGACTAGTTCAGAGGCTCACCCCCTGGGATTGTTAAAGCAGGACTTTGGGGGTTAGGTCCTCGGGGGCCTGCCTAGCTTGGCATTTATTTTATTTTTTTAGCTATTTCTTGGGCCGCTCCCGTGGCATATGGAGGTTCCCAGGCTAGGGGTGGAATTGGAGCTGTAGCCACTGGCCTACGCCAGAGCCACAGCAACTCAGGATCCAAGCCGCGTCTGCAACCTACACCACAGTTCACGGCGACACCGGATCGTTAACCCACTGAGCAAGGGCAGGGACCGAACCGGCAACCTTATGGTTCCTAGTCGGATTCGTTAACCACTACGCCACAACGGGAACTCCAGCTTAGCATTTAAAATTCGATAACTCCATGCTATGTGGTATTGCCCAGGAAACAGCATGAGGATGGAGTCACTCATTCTTTGGGACAGGGCAGTTACACAGATCTCAGTAACAAGGGCTCCAAACAGGCCTCGTCTCAACCCACATAAGAGATTGATAATGAGGTTCCAGTGAAAGCTTTTGAATCATCCACCTAATAAGAAAGTTCTAGTTGATACTCTTTTTTGCTATAGTTTATATTTTTCTTCTATGTTAAATTAGGTCAATTTACACAACCTTGAGACAGTATTCTCGATGGTTAAGAACTGATAGAGAAAACACACTCTACTTTATCATATAGCACAGCTTTAAACTGGTCTTCTATATCCAATATCACCAACCACACATAATTTTTTTTTATTTTTCAACTTGAAAGGTCACTGGGGAAAGACAAGACTAAGTAGCACATTCTTGGTTCAAATGGACGACAGTCTTATGCCTACATAGTAACCTTGATCAGAGATCAAAGCACCAGACACTGCAACAAAATCTGAAGAAAAAAAAAATGGCATATCTGAAGAGATACCCTTATTACCTGCATTTTCTTTTCTTTTTTTTCCTTTTTGCTTTTTTGGGCTGCAATTGTGGTACATGGAAGTTCCCAGGCTAGGGGTTGATTTGGAGCTGCAACTGCTGGCCTATACCACGGCTCACGGCAATGCTGGATCCTTAACCCACTGAGTGAGGCCAGGGATCGAAGCTGCAACCTCATGGATACTAGTTGGATTCATAACCCACTGAGCCACAACAGGAACTCTGTATTACTTGCATTTTTTAATATCAAAGGAAAGTACTAAAACTGAGAATGACATAGAGTAAATGGCACCCCAAAAATCAGGATTTACCATACCCTACTTGGTTACTCTTACCCTTTTAAAAGATACATTTTTTTAAAAAAGATATAAAAATAACCTCCAAGAATCATAAAATAAGAACTTTCAATGAATTCATTAAATCCTAACTGCTTGCTAATCCAGAGATATCAGGAAAGGGAAAAAAAAAAAAAAAACTATCTAAAAGAAATTTAGCTAGGCAAGCAAAAATTTTGACAGCAATTTAAACCCCTTCCCAAAACATTCTAGAAGACAAAAAATGTGTCTGATCTTATACCCTGGCAAATTACACAGTGCCTGGTACCCTGTTTCTTGAATCTAGACATGAGAGAGTCCAGTAATTCTTGGCTGAATGTACACTCAATGCAATAGGATTTTACTTATTAAAAACATTTTAATAAATGCTCTGGCGGCATATGGAAGTTCCCAGGCTAGGGGTCTAATTGGAGTTGTAGCCGCTGGCCTACACCACAGCCACAGCAACACCAGATCTGAGCTGCAACCTACACCACAGCTCACGGCAAGGCCAGATCCTTAACCCACTGAGCGAGGCCAGGGGTCGAACCTGAAACCTCATGGTTGCTAGTCGGATTTGTTAACCACTGAGCCAAGTGGTTTTATTTTTAGCTGCGCCTTGTGGCATGCAAAAGTTCCTGGGCTAGGGATCAAACCTGAGGCACAGCAGTAACTCAAGCCATAGCAGTGACAATGCTGAGTCCTTAACCACTAGGCTACCAGGGAACTCCTACAACAGGGTTTTAAAGTAACATTTTTTTTTCTTATGAGTAGTTCTACAGTTCATCGTAAAATTCTTAAGCAAATAAATACGAACAAAGAAAAAAAATAAGTTACCCCAATTCCCACCAAATAGAAATAACTACCATTAATATTTTGGTGCATGGTCTTAGCGCTTTTTTCTTGAGATGAATATATATACTTAATTCATATTATGGATTATTAATGTTAAACTTTTTTACTTAACTATATTGTGAATATTCGTCCATGGTTACCAGTTTTTTATAACAATTTTAATGGTTGTATTCCTTCGTATGCCTATACCATAACTTTCTTATTGAATTCCTTAGCACGTTAAAAAAGAATTCACCCTGTAATTTTTCCAATTATTACACAGGTTCAAAGTAATTGATATTTAAACCAATCAAAACAGAGATAGTCTGAGAGAAATTTAAAATAATATTTTTGGTCAAAATTTGATTGTCACAATGGATTTTTAGGCAATGTATTTAAAAGGTATGACACAGATGGGTTTCACTATGACATATGGTTGTGGAATCAGTTTCATTTCTTTATTGGCAAATAGTTTTACTGTTACAGCAGTCTTGATGCAATGTTTGCTCTTTTTACGATAAAACTTCCAAGATTCTATTCTACAGTTCATCTTTTTTTTTTTTCTTTTTATGGCTGCTCCTGTGGCATATGGAAATTCCCAGGCTAAGGGGTGAACCGGAGCTGCAGCTGAGCCCTACGTCACAGCCACAGCAACAATGAACTGGAGCCACATCTGGGACCTATGCCTCAGTTTGGAGCAATGAGGATCCTTAACCCCACGAGCCAGGTCAGGAATTAAACCTGCATCCCCACAGACACTGTGTCAGGTTCTTAACTGCTGAGCCACATGGGAACTCCTAGAGTTCATTTCCCCCCCACCCCACAGTTATCTTAAACTAATCTGGCTTTAAGATCTTTATTTATCTATTTCTTTGAAGACTGTCTTAGAAGGGTCTGAGAGTCACATAGATCTTAAGCGCTAGGACTCTGAATTGTAACTTTTGAGGTATCAAAGACTTTGAGGTACCAAAACCTTTGATGTACCAAAACAAAGGCAAAAAAAAATGTGAATATTTACTGTGAGCCACAAGGGAACTCCAAAAGTAAACTTTTTAAACCGAGGAAAAACAATAAATATCTGGAAATGTTTCATAACAGGAAGTGTCAGTCTAGCACATATATTCTGAATTAACTCTTTGCAATAATCTCAAAGTAAAATCTTTTAAGTGTGAGAAAACAAAAGAAAATACTTAGAACCTCTTCCACTTTACAGAGCATGGCTACACTGCTGGATTCATTATTCTCAAGTATTTCTTAACTTGTTGGGATAGTGAGAAAACACTTGCCTAAATTTTTATTTCTCCATCAGGAAATCAAAACACACCAAACAAGAATTTCTGATACATATCTGCTTCAATTTTTATATTACTCACTCTTTTTTGCATTATTAAAATGTAGTTACAATTCAAATTTCAGAAAGATAGTGGCCTAAAATAACTAAAAATTAATTTTCACAAAGAAAATACTGTTTATTTTATTCTGATGTTTTTCAGTATTTTCCAAAATTTTTACTGCATAATCTTACCATGTTTAAAATTCTTAGCAAATGGCTTCTTCTCCTTCTTCTCCTAGAAGTTTCCAATTTGTAATTATACAATATACATTTAAATAAGCATTGAAAGATTGATCTAAAGTCTTTCATGCACATGTACTACTTTTATAATAAAGTTACTTGCTTTTTTTAAAAAATCGGGTTTTTTCATCTATAGCAGTGTTTTATTTACATGGCCAAATGGTGCCACCTTGTGGCCCACCTGGGCATCGAGAGCAAATTGAGAATCTAGTACTGGTATAAAATAAAAGGAGTATGGGGGCCTTTGAAGTTCCTCTTCATTTCACAGATACCTATTATAACTCTCACTCGTTCTGAAACTGTTCGGAATTGAGATGAAGTTCAACACTTCTTACAAATGAAAAGTTTACCTAATATAATGCTATATGTTAATTACGTCTCAATGGAAGGAAAGAAGGGAGGGAAAGAAAGAAAAGAAAAAGAAGGATGGGAGGAAGGTCTGGGCCTATTAAAAAAAAAAAAAAAAAAAGTCGAGGAGTTTCCTTCGTGGCTCAGTGGTTAACAAACCTGACTAGGATCCATGAGGACGCAGGTTCGATCCCTGGTCTCGCTTAGTGGGTTAAGAATCCGGTGTTGCCATGAGCTGTAGTGTAGGTCGCAGACACGGCTTGGATTCTGCGTTGCTGGGGCTGTGGTGTAGGCCAGAGGCTACAGCTTCGATTCGACCCCTAACCTGAGAACCTTCATATGCCCCAGGTGCGGCACTAAAATAGCATTAAAAAAAAAAAAAATCTGGGAGTTCCCACTGTGGGAGCCTGGTAATGAACCTAACTAGGATCTATGAGGTTTCGTGTTCGATCTCTGGACCTGCTCAGTAGTTAAGGATCTGGCATTGCTGTGAGCTGTGGTGTAGGTCACAGATGCAGCTTGGATCTGGCATTGCTGTGGCTGTGGCGTTGGCCAGCAGTTGTAGTTCTGATTCGTAACCTAGCCTGGGAACTTCCATATGCTGCAATCGGGGCCCTAAAAGAAAAAGAAAAGAAGATCTAAACCTCATTAAACCCACCTTCATTTATACAGAATTGTTGAAGTGCTACAAGAATGACATTCCTACTTATTTATTTATTTGGTGTTGTTTAAAAATACAGGAATTACAACTTTTATAAAATTATTCCTTATTTTCTAAATAGTCCACAAAATTTAACCTGACTTCACCTCAAATAGTTTGAAGGCACAAGACTATGTTCTTACGAGAAATTTAAGTATTACTATGAAATTTTTACAGCTGTAAGGGCCATCCAGGATCATCTAACCTGAATCATCTAATTCGATCTCCCTGTTTTACAGGAAAGGCTACTGAGAGCCAGAGAGACCATTAACTGTACAACCATCATCTCTAAGGTTCTAGCCTTATTCATGATTTATGGTAGAAATATAAGGTACATCATCTTCAACATAACGGGTTTTCACAATTCTCCTATAATATGTTTCCATTCGTGCTCCAAATTATGTGCTAGATGAAGCTATCATTTACTGCATCCTTAATATAAATGTCCCATTCCAGTGACATAAGATGGTGGACATTCGACTATACAACCCTAGGCTATACAACCCCAGAGAGGATCTAGTAAGCGTCTCTGAGGTGTAGTCTGATTGCTTGTGAAGGCAGGCTAATCACTCTAGTCCAGGCTCTATGATGTTTATACTCGTGGCCTAGGTAGATCCTTAGAATTCAGGAATTCCCTACACATCACTATTAGACCCACATCTTACCCCATTCATTCCAAACCCTAAGGACCCTAAGAATATACAGTGAAAAAATGACTGAAAAAAGGCCTAAGGGCCTAACTTAACCAAATCCTTAGAAATGGCATGTTTATGTATAGACACCTTATGGAGTGTCAGGTATTTCCTCTTTCTCCCCCCTGGAAATAAGAATTAAGGAGGAGACCTTTGGTAGGAAGTGAGTACAGAGTTTTAGTAAAAGAGCTGAGGAGTATCTGAGGCTTTAGAGGGAGGCTTAGGAGTTCCCACCATGGCTCAGCAGTAATGAACCCGACTAGTGTCCATGAGAAGTGGGTTCCATCCCTGGCCTCACTCAGGGGGTTAAGGATCTGGCATTGCCATGAGCTGTGGTGTAAGTTGCCAACTTGGCTTGGATCCTGCGTTGCTGTGGCTGTGGCACAGGCTGGCAGCTACAGCTCTGTTTTGACCCCTATCCTGGGAACCTCCATATGCCACAGGTGTGGCCCTTAAAAGATAAATAAATAAATAAATAGAACCTTAATTCTTTTCCTGCTATCTCTCCTTTGGACTGTGGTAGCCTATTTGGTAGCCTATTTGGGGGAGGTACCTTTTGATACCCCAAGAAAAGAAAGGAGTGAGGTATATGCTTAGAAATGGCTCTGGGTTCAAGAACGAAATAAGAATTTTTTTTTTTCCTACAAGGTTTTTAATGTTTTTTTTTATTCCCAGCTCGTGAGGATAAAAATAAGCAAAGGGTTACAAGGAGAAGTTGTATTTTTGGGCTGGAGATTTCCTTACGCTGCCACTTAGGAACCTAAGTGGTAGGGCAAGAAGTGGGAGTTGCCAGTACTGTAAAGCAGAAGTGAATCAGCAGTCCTCACAGCTTTGTCGCTTCTTAAGAGCGGAACAGTAATTTCAAGTTGGGACAATAAATCCAGCAATCCTCTTTCTGACAGAGCCCTGGCCCCCACACAGCCTCTCCTGGTAAAATGGCAGATGTGGAAGGTGGCTCAAGTTTACATCTGTATACTCAGGTTCTAGGGACCTTTTCAGAAACGGGAATAGGGGCTGACAAATCCGCCGTATCAGTTTCCCATGGAACTATTCTGATGGACCGCCCAAGACCACCAGGTCACTGTGACCACCAAGGGAAGGAGTGGTCAGGGATGAAGGGCTGCACATTTTAATATCTACATGGCTCTTGTAGATTAGCTCTCTTTTGGGAAATGTCATCTCAATAGAGTGTTTTTCCTTAACACTGTCAATTAAAATTGTTTGCTAGATTTAGCAAATACAACCTTCATTTTCCTTCTGGTCCTTATTTTTGGTCTCTCGAAATGATTTAGCATTTTGTCATTTGGCCTGTGACAGATAGTAAGGAGACTGGGAATAATATGGCAAATGCCATCATTTAAAAAAAATTTTTTTTTCTGTATGAACTGTAGATAGCGTCATGATGTACTATAAAATTGTTAGAGTTCTTTTTTAAAACGGTGAACAACTGCTACTTTAAACTTTTCTCCTTGTACTCCAGAGAACTGCATTGTCAAGCAAAGATAATTATGATAAGAAAATTATTCTTTAAAATACTATGAAAAGATAATTACTTCATGGTCTTCAAACAGCAGATGGGAGAATAAATGTCTTATATTTAGATAAATGAAACAAATTACATTCTCAGAATTAATAAGCTTTGGATTTGGGAAAATGATCTAGGAAATTAGCATCTTAAACTGTAGAAAAGTGTTAAGAACAGATACAAAAACAAACTAAAGGCGGAGTTCATGCAGTGGATCGTTGGCATCTTAGAAGTTCTGGGACACAGACTGGATCCCCAGCCAGGCACAGTGGGTTAGGGATCCGGCATTGCCACAGCTGCAGCTTAAGTCATAACCACAGCTTGGATCTGATTGCTGGCCCAGGAATTCCATATGCCTCCAGGTGGCCAAAGAAAAAACAAAAGAAAAAAATAAACAAAAAGAAATATCTTTCAATTGATATGTGTCCTTTGCCCTAAGGTGAATCTCTAATAGGCAGCATATTGTAGGGTCTTGATTTTTTTATCCTTTGAAAATTATAATGCAATATACAAATATAAGATGCTAAATTTTTTGCTTAGTGTCCCAATAAAAGTTCACTTTAAAAAAGTTTAATCTGGAGTTTCTGTTGTGGCCCAGCAGAAACAAATCTGACTAGGATCCATGAGGATGTGGGTGTGATCCCTGGCCTTGCTCAGTGGGTTGGGGATCCGGCATTACTGTGAGCTGTGGTGTAGGTCGCAGACGTGGCTCAGATATGGCATTGCTGTGGCTGTGGCATAGGGCTAGCATCTACATCTCTGATTTGACCTCTTGCCTGGGAACCGCCACATGCTGGGAGTGTGGCCCTAAAAAGCAAAAAAAAAAAAAAAAAAAAAGTTTAGCCTGAATTAAGGGTAAAAGGATTTCCACATCCTAGGAACAAGTAAAGGGCACTGATGGGAGCAACTCCTAAGACTATGGTGCTCTGAAAGTACAGGGTGAACAGAGAAATCCAAAGAAATGGTAACAGTACTTGGCATGTGTGTACATGGGACAGTTCTATACATAGTCCCATTTAGATATCTTTACCTCATCACATCTAATTCCCACCAAGATCACACACACACACACACACCCCTACACCTCAACAAAAACTCTGTACCACTGATGGAAATTTGAGAGTTGTTTTGTTGGGGTTACTAGAAGGGACTCTAATAACCCAGGCTTCTTTTTTGTTTTTGGCACACCCATGGCACACGGCGGTTCCCTGGCCACCTCACCATAGCAGTGACCCGAGCCACTGCAGTGACAATGCATGATCCTTAACCCGATGAGCCACCTGGGAACTCCAGCCATGTTCATCTTCTCATCCCAATCTTCATGAATATCACTTCCAAGCAAAAAAACCCCCAAAAAACCAAAAAACCAAACAAACAAAAACAAATTTTCTAGTGGCTCCCAAGATCCAAGCATGACTTTTTACGTAATCTATTCTAATAAACTCCTAACCATTCTCCATTTACACCTTCATCACTCTACAATTCATTCTCTCCACAGAAAACAAAATCTTTCAAAAACGCCTATCAGTTCATGTCATTCCTCTGCTTTAAACGGCATCCCAATACATGTAAGATCTTTAAAATCCTTACCATGACCTACAAAAGTCCTGAATGATTTTGTTCCGGCCTCTCTCTCCATTTTCAGCTTTAAACCATCCTGCCTTCTTGCTCTCCATATTCCAGCCCCTCCTGTCTCCTTCATGTTTCCTGAAGCTCTTTTCCGCCTCAAAGGCCCCAGAGAAACTTTTTCTATTGGAATGTACTTCCCTTGGATAGATCTTCACTTGACCGGCTCATTCTCAGCACTCAGGTCTCAGCTCAAATGAACTTACACCCACTTTTCACATCACCCTGTTTACCTCATTCCTGGTTCTTAGCACAATTTATAATTTTATTATTTGCTCATTTGGTTAATCATTTACTGTATTTCCATCTGAAAGTAAGTTCTTTGAGGGCAGGAGCTTGCTTGTCTTGAGGACATGATCCACAGTGTCTAGCAGGGCCTATGACATACTAAGTGCTCAATCCATACTTTTTTGGTTAAATGAATGCATGGTTCAAATGTAAATAATATATGTATTCAAACACACTTTCAATGGAGTCTGGAAATCAGTATACATAAATGCCTAAATGGTGACCACAGGGATGAAGACACTCATTGAAGCTGGATACAGGCTATAACTAAAAATACTAAAAAATGTATGGCCCCCAATGGGACACCAATAAAACTAATAACTGGCAGAATGGGTATCTCAATACTTTATGGAAACATCAGTATTAATACTGGTTATTTTTTTTAATTCAGAATACATGCTTTAACAAGTAAAATTAAATGTTTGATACATCTCAAATAAAAATACATTCAGATCAAATAAAAATATAAATTGATAAAAGCATATAAAAAGGCAAACTGTCATTCTAACACAAATTAGCAGAAAAATAAAATATTATTTAAAAATAAACTGAATAGGAGTTCAGTGGCATTGGTGGCATCTCTGTAGTACCAGGACAGAAGTTCAATCCCCAGCCCAGCACAGTGGGTTAAAGGATCTGGTTTGCCTCAGCTGCGGCATAGGTGGCAACTGTGGCTCAGATCTGGCCCGGGAACTCCATGTGCCACAGGGTGGCCAAAAAAGAAAAAATAAACATAGTAATAATAAAAACACGTAAAAGTGAAGAAAATGGAAACAATCTCAGAAAACTGAAAATGAGGAGTTCCTGTAGTGGCGCATCAGAAACAAATCCGACTAGGAACCATGAGGCTGCACATTCAATCCCTGGCCTCGCTCAGTGGGTTAAGGATCCGGCATTGCTATGAGCTGTGGTGTAGGTCGAAGATGCGGCTCAGATCTGACGTTGCTGTGGCTGTGGTGTAGACCAGCAGCTTAGCTCCAATGTGAACCTTAGCCTGGGAATCTCATACGCCATGAGTGCAGCCCTAAAAAGAAAAGAAAAGAAAAAAAAAAAAAAAGAAAGAAAATTGAAAATGAAAAATGCATCTGAATTTTTTTTTTTTGATAGCACAATTTTACAAGTGCAGTACTAGTACTGCAAATGAGTTGTGAGCTATTTTTGTGTGCATTTTTCCAGCTGCTGAAAAGTCTCTCCATATTAACTGGAAACAATATAATGGTAATGTAATTCTACATCTCCTGACTATTTCATCTTCAAATCATTTCATCTCTTTTTTGAGGTCCCACTCTTAATTCTTTATTTTTCCAGAAACTGCATCTTTTTTTTTAAATTTTTATTTTTACAGCATGGGGACCTAGTTACACATACATGTATACATACTATTTCCTCCCATTGTTGTGCTGCGATGTAAGTATCCATACATAGTTCTCAATGCCACACAGCAGGATCTCATTGCTAATCCATTCCAGGAGCAACAGTTTGCATCCGTTAACCCCAAGCTCCCAATCCCTCCTACTCCCTCCCTCTCCCCCCGGGCAGCCACAAGTCTATTCTCCGAGTACATGATTTTCTTTTCTGTGGAAACGTTCACTTGTGCTATATATTAGATTCCAGATATAAGTGATATCATATGGTATTTGCCTTTCTCTTTCTGACTGATTTCACTCAGTATGAGAGTCTCTAGTTCCATCCATGTTGCTGCAAATGGCATTATGTCATTCTTTTTTATGGCTGAGTAGTATTCCATTGCGTATATATACCACATCTTCCTAATCCAATCATCTGTAGATGGACATTTGGGTTGTTTCCATGTCTTGGCTATTGTGAATAGTGCTGCAATGAACATGTGGGTGCATGTGTCTTTTTTAAGGAAAGTTTTGTCCGGATATATGCCCAAGAGTGGGACTGCTGGGTTATATGATAGGTCTATGTATAGATTTCTATGGTACCTCCATACTGTTCTCCATAGTGGTTGTACCAGCTTACATTCCCACCAACAGTGTAGGAGGGTTCCCTTTTCTCCATACCCCCTCCAGCATTTGTTATTTGTGGAGTTATTAATGATGGCCATTCTGACTGGTGTAAGGTGGTATCTCATGGTAGTTTTGATTTGCATTTCTCTAATAATCAGAGCTGTTGAGTGTTTTTTTATGTGCTTGTTGGCCATCTGTATATTTTCCTTGGAAAATGGTCTATTCAGACCTTTTGCCCATTCTTCCTTTGGGTGGTTTGCTTTTTTGCTGTTGAGTTGTATAAATTGCTTGCATATTGTAGAGATTAAGCCCTTGTCAGCTGCACCGTTTGAAACTATTTCTCCCATTCTGTAAGTTGTCCTTTTGTTTTCTTTTTGGTCTCCTTTGCTGTGCAAAAGCTTGTCAGCTTGGTTAGGTCCCATTGGTTGATTTTTGCTCTTATTTCTGTTGCCTTGGGAGAACGACCTGAGAAAATATTCATGAGGCTGATGTCAGAGAATGTTTTGCCTATGTTCTCTTCCAGGACTTTGATGGTGTCTTGTCTTATATTTAAGTCTTTCAGCCATTTTGAGTTTATTTTTGTGCATGGTGTGAGGCTGTGTTCTAGTTTCATTGCTTTGCATGCAGCTGTCCAGCTTTCCCAGCAATTCTTGCTGAATAGACTTTCTTTTTCCCATTTTATGCTCTTGCCTCCTTTGTCAAAGATTAATTGACCATAGGTGTCAGGGTTTATTTCTGGGTTCTCTATTCTGTTCCAATGGTCTGTATGTCTGTTTTGGTACCAGTACCAGACTGTCTTGATGACTGTGGCTGTCTAATATTGCTTGGGGTCTGGAAGACTTATGCCTCCTGCTTGGTTTTTGTTTCTCGGGATTGCTTTAGCAATTCTGGGTCTTTTATGGTTCCATATAAATTTTTGGATTGTTTGTTCTAGTTCTGTGAAAAATGTCATGGGTAATTTGATAGGGATTACATTGAATCTGTAGATTGCTTTGGGTAGTATGGCCATTTTTACAATGTTCATTTTTCCAATCCAGGAACATGGAATATCCTTCCATTTCTTTACATCTTCTTTAATTTCCTTTATTAATGCCTTATAGTACTCAGCATATAAGTCCTTTATCTCTTTGGTCAGACATATCCCCAGGTATTTGATTTTTGGGGGTGCAATTTTAAAAGGTATCGTATTTTTGCATTCCTTTTCTAATATTTCATTGTTAGTATACAGAAATGCGACTGATTTATGAATGTTAATCTTATATCCTGCTACTTTGCTGAATTTGTTAATCAGTTCAAGTAATTTTTGGGTTGAGTCCTTAGGGTTTTCTATGTATGGTATCATACTGACTGCATACAGTGACAGTTTTATCTCTTCTCTTCCTACTTGGATGCCTTTTATTTCTTTTGTTTGTCTAATTGCTGTGGCTAGGACTTCCAAAACTATGTTGAATAGCAGTGGTGAGAGTGGGCATCCCTGTCTTGTTCCAGATTTCAGTGAGAAGGCTTTCAATTTTTCTCTATTGAGTATTATATTTGATGTGGGTTTGTCAAAAATGGCTTTATGTTCAGGAATGTTCCCACTATACCCACTTTGGTGAGAGTTTTTATCATAAATAGATGTTGGACTTTGTCAAATGCTTTTTCTGCGTCTATTGAGATGATCATATGGTTTTTGACTTTTCTTTTGTTAATGTGGTGTATGACATTGATTGATTTACGTATGTTTAACGATCCTTGCAAACCTGGGGTGAATCCCACCTGGTCATGGTATACCATCTTTCTGATATGTTGTTGGATTCGGTTGGCTAGAATTTTGCTGAGAATTTTTGTGTCTATATTCATCAAAGATATTGACCAACAATTTTCTTTTTTGGTGGTATCTTTGTCTGGTTTTGGAATTAGAGTGATCGTGGCGTCACAGAATGTCTTTGGGAGTGTTCCTTCTTCTTCAACCTTTCGAAAAAGTTTAAGGAGGATGGGTACCAGATTCTCTTTGTATGTTTGGTAGAATTCGCCTATGAAGCCATCTGGTTCTGGGCTTTTATTTGTAGGGAGTGTTTTTATGACATATTCAATTTCATTTCTAGTGAATGGTCTGTTCAGTTGGTCTATTTCTTCTTGATTCAGTTTTGGCAGGCTATAGGAGTCTAGAAAGTTGTCCATTTCTTCCAGATTGTCAAATTTGTTGGCATATAATTGTTCATAGTATTCTCTTATGGTTTTTTGTATTTCTGCAGTATCCATTGTGATTTTTCCTTTTTCATTTCTAATTTTGTTTATTTGGGTTCTTTCTCTCCACTTCTTAGTGAGTCTAGCCAGAGGTTTGTCAATTTTGAAACTGCAATCTTATTGCTAATAAGCTTTTAGCATGTGTCAAAGAAAACACTTGCAATTTGTTATCTCTTAATTTCATCAGGGATTCCAGAATCAATTTCAATACTGTTAATTTTAAATTCTGCTCATCTGGAAAGTCTTTGAATTAGTTAGGATTATTTTTATTTTCTTTTTGGCCATGCCTGTGCCATGTGGAAGTTCCCAGGCCAGGGATCAAATCCAGTCACAGCATTACCCAAGTCACAGCAATGATAACACTAGGCCACCAGGGAACTCACAGGATTATTTTTATAATAGAAGATTGGCTCTGACAATTTTCTTTCTCCTCTTGAGTAACTGGGAATGCAGAATAGCTTTTTTAAATGCATGTTAGCATTTGTTCAGTTTGAAATTAGGACATATAATTCTCTTGCAACGTCCCAAGGCATACATTTAAAAATATCCCAAAACTCCACAAAAATGTATCTTCCAAAATGATGTAAAACAGCACTAAATACTAGAACACCAAAATGCTGAGAACCAATATTGCAGTTATTAATGCTAGGTACCTTACAATGAAAATTTAAAGCCTTATGTCGTTGTAGCTACTGCACTGGACATAAAGTTACATCTTAATTACTCTTAGCAATGGGATCCTACTGTGTAGCACTGGGAACTCTGTCTAGTCACTTATGATGGAACACGTAATGGCTTTAAAATAATTCTTGACATTGTGTACTGGCAAGTCTTCCAAACTTGTCCTTCAAAAGTAACAATTATTTGCCACTCCCTGCCACTTGAGTGTAAGGATTACTTTGTCATGTATCTCAGTAAAGTTCATGAAAATTTTTGCTCACTACACTGAGTCATCCAATCCTTTTTTTTTTTTTTTTTTTTTTTTAAGGGCCACTCCTGCGGCATAGGAAGTTCCCGGGCTAGGGGTCAAATCAGAGCTGCATCTGCAGCCTATGCCACAGCCTGTGGCAACATCAGACCCTTAACCCACTAAGCAAGGTCAGGGATCAAACCCACATCCTCCAGACACTATGTTGGGTTCTTAACCTACTGAACCACAATAGGAACATTGTGTCATCCCATCCTTGAGTGCAGAATGTCTGGGTATTCTTTGCTATTTTTATAAAAAAAAAAATTTTTTTTTGGCTTCACCCTGTGGCAAATGGAAATTCCTGGGCCATGGATTGAATCCTAGCTGCAGCTGCAACCTATACCACCCTGCGGCAATGCTGGATCCTTAACCTGCTGTGCCACAGTGGGAACTCCTTGTTATTTTGTTATTTTAAAATAAAATTTAAAAATTTTCTCTATGAAGATCTTGTATATCTACTATTAGTTTGTTTTTTCCCCCTGCTAGGATTCTATTTCTGCTAGGAAAAATTTGCTAGTTTAAATTTGCTTCTTACTGACAGCTAGGAATGGAATTAATATGTGTGTTGACTCCCACTGGCAACCTTGCTGAACTCTTATACTAGTTCTAGAAAAACATCTATGGTTCTAGTGAATTTTCTATGTATTAACCACATCACTTACATAGTACAGTGCAGCAGTTTTAAAATATCGCCATAATTCTTTGATATACCTCCCTTTAAGAAAGTTTACAGTACTATGTAATAACCTATATGGGAAAAGAATCTGCAAAGGAATGGATATATGTGTATGTATGACTGATTCACTTCACTGTACACCTGAAACTAACACAACACTGTAAGTCAACTATACTCCAATCAAAATGGAGTTTAAATCTCTCCTTGAGCAGTGGCTGACATAATAACTAACTTCTAACAAATAGAACATAGTAGAAATGGCTTCTAAGGATGTGTCATAAAAGACAGGGCAGCTTCCTCCTTGCTTTCTCATGGATCACTCACTCTGAAAGAGGCCAGCTGTCATGCCACAGGGACACACAAGCAGCATTACGCAGAGACCCATGATGAGGAACTTAGGCGGCTTGCCAGTGGTCAGCAAGAAACCGAAGGGTTCTGCCAATAGTCATGAATGAGCCATCTTGGAAAAGATCCTCCAGAACCAGACAAGCCCTCACATGACTGCAGTGAAAGACTAAGTGAAAGACGGTGCTAGAATCACCCAGCTAACCCACCTTCAAATTCCTGACACACAGACTCTGATAGAATAATCATTGGGAAGTTGCTGCTGTGGTACAGTGGGTTAAGAATCTGACTGCATCTGCTCTGGTCTCTGTGGAGGTGCAGGTTTGATTCTGGCCCTTCCCTGTGGGTTAAGGAACTGGCCTTGCCACAGATGGGGCTCAGATTCAATCCCTGGCCCTGGAACTTTCATATGCCATGGGTGAAGCCATAAATTAAAAAAAAAAAAAAAAAAAAAAAAAACACTGGTATTTTAAGTTTATCACTTTTCAAATTTATTGGCATAAAGTTATTCGTCATATACTTTCATGCCTAGAAAATAAATCTTGGAGTTCCTGTAATGGTGCAGTGGTTAACGAATCCAACTAGGAACCATGAGGTTGCAGGTTCGGTCCCTGCCCTTGCTCAGTGGGTTAAAGGATCCGGAGTTGCTGTGAGCTGTGGTGTAGGTTGCAGATGCGGCTTGGATCCCGCGTTGGTGTGGCTGTGGTGTAGGCCGGCGGCTACAGCTCCAACTGGACCCCTAGCCTGGTAACCTCCATATGCCGTGGGAGCAGCCCTAGAAAAGGCAAAAAGACAAAAGAAAAGAAAAAAGAAATCTTTATTGTATCTGTATTGTTTCTTTTTTTCTCTTTCTGATGTTGTCTGTGTTATTTCTCTCCTTGATCCTTATTAGTAGATGTTTGCTCAAATAGTTTTTTAAGGAATGAGGTCTGCTGTTTTACTGCTTCTGGTTCTGGTTTTTCTTTTGCTGATTTCTGTTGTTCCACTCCTTTTTTCTACTTTAAGAGTCATATAACTTTTTTTTACCTTGTTGACTTGTATCCTTAACTCACCTTTAATCTTGCCTTTTAAATAAATGTATTTAAGACCATAAATTGACATCGAAGTTAACTGGACCCCATTGGCTTTCATATGTAATATTTTATGTTGTTGTTTAAAAAATTTATGTAATTTCTGTGGTGTCCTCTCTAACCTATATAATTATATAGAAATACATTCTAAATACCCAAACGTGGTACTGGGAAAGCTTTTTGTTGTTAATTTCTAATTTATTTGCATTGTGATAGTAAAAGAACACGATCTCCAGGACAGAAATTTATTAAAATTTACAGACTTTCCTTGTGACCTGGTACAAAGTCACTTTTGGTTAACGTGCCATGTACATCTGAAAAGAATGAATAAACCATTAGTTGAAGACAGGATTCTAATCAATTGTATAAAACCCTTTGTCAACATTGTTAATTTTGCTGTGGAAATGTTCTGTATCTTTCTAATTTTTGCTATCTGACACATTGGTTTCTGAAAACAAAGTGTTAAAATCTTTCACCACGATTATGGATTTATTAATTCTGCAATTCCATCAAACATGGGTTATGTTTAGAGACTACGTTTAGGTACGTGCGGGTCACAATTGCTCTATTTTCTTGGAGGACTGTTTATCAGTGTGCTTCTTTATTCCTCTTACTACTTCTTGTCTTAATATTTGACATTAATGACTTTAACATTATTACAGTAGCTTTCTATGGTTATAATTTGGGTGGTTACTTTTCTATTTTAACCCTTTTATATAGTTTTCTTTTATAGTTTTGTGTATTTTATGAACAGTGGGAAACTAGATGGTTTTCTAACTGTTCTGAAGAATTTTTTTCCCATAGGTGAATTTAACCTATTTACATTTTATGTGATTTCTGACCTGTTTGGACTTATTTCCACCATCTTATTCTGTGTGTGTGTGTGTGTGTTTTTTTTCTTTTTTGCTTCTTTTCTACCATCTCTTGCATTATCACATTTTTTTTCTATTCTCCTTACTCCCATTGATTTAGAAACCATTGATCATATTTATTTGCTTTAACTGGTTATTTAAAAATTTTTGACATAACATGCTAATAATTTTTCTTAATGTCTAAAATTATCCAGAAATTTTATTCTGCGCCCACTATAACCACTGTAGAACATTCTATTTCATAACTGTTGTCTAGAACTTAATTGTACCTTAAAAAAAAAAAAAAAAACCCAAGTTTGAAAAGAATGCTTAACTAAATTTATCAACATTTTGTCAATCAGACCACTCTTTGAGGGAAAAAAAAAAACCCACCTCCACTATAGATTCACTTTTTGAGTTTAAGTTTATCCTTTAGTTCTTTTAGTAAGGAACAGTGAGTAGTAAACTCTTTGTCTTTGGAAACTTGAATGCGGCTTTACTTTGACTTTATTCTTGAACGATGTGATTACAAGGTTGCAGCTGGCAGTTACTTTTCCTCAGCACTTTGAGGCTTTCACTCCACAGCTGCCTGGCATCTATTTGTGCTAGGAGTTGTCCACTTCAGTGCTACTGTTGTGTAAGGAATGTTTCTTTCTTTTTCTTTGGTTTAAAATTTTTCACTTTATCTTTCATGTTCTACCTGTGTCACTGGAATCTATTTAGGAGGACCGATTTATTCTGCTTGGGACTCAGAGTGTATTTTAATCTAAGGACCATCTCTTTCTTGAATTCTGGAGAATTCCTTTTTTTTTTTTTTGTCTTTTTGCCATTTCTTGGGCCGCTCCTGCAGCATATGGGAGGTTCCCAGGTTAGGGGTCTAATCAGAGCTATAGCTGGCAGCCTACACCAGAGCCACAGCAACGTGGGATCCGAGCCACATCTGCGACCTACACCACAGCTCATGGCAACACCAGATCGTTAACCCACTGAGCAAGGGCAGGGACCAAACCTGCAACCTCATGGTTCCTAGTTGGATTCGTTAACCACTGCACCACTGCGGAACTCCCTGGAGAATTCTTATTATCACTTCAAACATTACCTCTCAATCATGTTTGTTGGAAACTCAATTTATTTTCTTAAAAACAAACAAAAAACATCAAACTATTCTGTGCTACTTCTAGGTACAGTTCTGAGCACTATCTTCTAATCTACTTATCTCCTCTGGCTGGACTGAGCCTAAATGTTTACCATACATTAAAAAAAAAAAACAACTGTACTTTTCATTTCTAAGAGTTCTAATTTTATCTTCATATCCATCTGCTCTTATTGCTTTTGTTTCATAATTTACTGTGATTTTTTTTTCATGAATCCAAGTCCTTTCTCTATTTGAGCATAATGATAATTAAAAGTCTTTGCTGGAACAACAAGGATATACTGTATAGTAGAGGGAATCATAGCCATTACCTGTAATAACCTATAAAGGAGTATAATCTGCAAAAATACTGAATCACTATGCTGTATACCTGAAAC
Source organism: Sus scrofa (assembly GCF_054392235.1). NCBI lineage: Eukaryota > Metazoa > Chordata > Mammalia > Artiodactyla > Suidae > Sus > Sus scrofa. Next base: position 36,431,571 of record NC_139386.1, on the reverse strand, counting down.
TAATACTGTATACAACTACACTTCAATTTTTAAAAAAAAGAGAGGAAAATCTCTGTTGGATGGTTTCCTAAAATTTCTTACATCAAGGGTGAATTTGTGTTGCAATGTTGATATTGTTGAATGGAATGTCCTTAGCACTGGGTCTTTTTCATTTACTTTGGAAGTTTTGCCACTAGCTTATTTTGGGAGAATTTATTTGCTTGTTTTTGTTCTCCATTCCTCCTCCCCCATGATTACTCCCCCACACAACTGCAACTGACTGGCCACCTGACAATGAAGTTCAAAACCAGGTTTTATAAAAGATACAAGGTCTTATATAAGGTATAAAAGGTTCTTGTCTCTTGGCGACAGCAGGGCTATTATACATCGAGTCACTAAGCCAAAGTTTGGTTCAGTTTCTGGCTGCGAGACTGTGCCCTCTCACCTTGCTTTTAAGGTCCAGCTTTTTTTCCTGAGCAGTTTTATTTGGCCTCCTTTTATGCTTCATCTCTACTCAATGCCTCGACTTTAAGCCATAAGCTTACTCCAGTCTTTGGTCTTGTGTGCAGTACTTTTAATCCTCATTACCCAGCAGGAATCAAATTCTTGGCTGCCCACTTCCAGAACAGCTACAGCTCCTCTCACCATTTTGTGCTTCTATTCTAGACAGATATTTAATTTACTGTTCTGACTACTTCTTTTTGGCTTTTCACTTTTTATATTTTATCAGTTATTGCCAAATGCTAAAAACATGAACCTAATGTACTATTTTGACCCAAAACCAACGATGTGTTTTTCATTCCCTTGAAGGTTCAGTGCCACTGTAATGGACACAACTAGTTTCCTACCATTCCTACTTTTTCTTTTTACAGCCCCACCTACGGCACATGGAAGTTCCCCAGCCAGGGGTCAAATCGGAGCTGCACCAGAGGCCTATGCCACAGCCACGGCAACACTGGATCCTTAACCCACTGAGTGAGGCCGAGGATCAAACCCTCATCCTCAGAGAGACATCAGGTCCTTAACTTACTGAGCCACAACAGGAACTCCCCATTCGGATCTTCTGTCCCACCAGTACCCATCACTATTACTCTTGCCTATCTGTACATTTTAAAGGGATCGGCTCTGATTATTTTAAGCCATGTAACATAGTACATTACTCTAGCTGTAGTGGTCTATTTAAAGGTAGACATATTTCAGTCCAATAAGACCCTTTATTTGGAACGCTAAAGTGAAATATTCTTTTTCTGAAAATAAGGTGTAAACATGACATCTAAAATTGCTTCAGTCATTCATTTTGATAAATATTAGAAGGGACAGAGAAAAAGAGAGACAGAGGGGTGGGGGAAGGAGAGAGAGAGAGAATGAAAGAAGGGAAGCACACAGGGTAAGGAAGACAGAGAAACAGAGCCTAGCCTTGATTAAACCTCACGTGAAGCTCATATGAACTCTGGACTTTCCAAACACAGGCATCAATTAAGTCCCTTTCTTACTGACAGTTTAAATTAGGTTTTCTGTTACTTGGAGCCAAATCTTTAATGACACAGAATCTAAAGTAGTCATTACCACTTGATTCCTACCACTGTATGCTTCTGCCACTGCTTTTTCTTTTCTTCTTTTTTTTTTTTTTTTTTTTTTTCGCTTTTTAGTGCAGCACTCTCAGCATATGGAAGTTCCCAGGCTAGGGGTCGAATTAGAGCTACAGCTGCCGGCCTCCACCACAGCCACAGCAACTCAGGATCTGAGTCGCGTATGCGACTTACACTGCAGTTCATGACAGTGCCAGATCCCCAACCCACTGAGCAAGGCTAGGGATCGAACTTACATCCTCATGAATACCAGTCAGGTTCATTTCCGACACACCACAGAGGGAACTCCCCACTGCTTTCTAAGAAGGGAAAAAAATACTGCCTGTGTTACATGTTTCAGAAAAAGACAAAAGTCAAAGGAAGGGTGGGGTCTAATTATATCTCTCTTCAAGAAGGAGCTGAATTAAGGTCTAAGAAATCCCAGGTTTAAGTGGAACAAATAACACAGGACATTGGAAGCAAACTGAAAGCTAGGTAAATTATAGGAACTCACCAAGGAGATAATCTGAACATGTTCAATGGATACTCTGAATCAATGAGACAAAAATAAGTTCACTGTGGGAAAACTCTTACAGACAATACCAGTTTTTTGTTTTGTTTTTAAGACAACAACTAACAGGCAAAACACAGTTCCAAATGGGCAAGGGCCAGAAAGAGAATTAAATGAAAGAAGTGACATTTGGCTCTTGGAAAAAACTGCTATTAGAACTAAATAAGGAAGTTTCGGTCATGGCTCAGCAGAAATGAATCTGACTAGCATCACTGAGGACGTAGGTTCCATCCCTGTCCTCACTCAGTGGGTTAAGGATCCAACATTTCCGTGAGCTGTGGTGTAGGCCAGAGGCTACAGCTCTGATTCGACCCCTAGCCCAGGAACCTTCATATGCCTTGGGTGCGGCCCTAAAAAAAGACAAAAAACAAAAACAAAAGAACTAAAAATGCCGCCAAAGTTAGAATGCCTAGATAACCTGTTCTGATGATGTCACACACAGGATGTTTTTTTAAAAATTTAACTTAGGCTAAAGGAAAAAAAAGACACCATAATGTGTTAAGAGAAAATATAGGTTATTTGGCTAGTTTTAATACACTTAGCTTAAAAAGTAAAATGCAGCAGAATATCTAATCTCATAAAAACCTAATGTGGGCATTCTTGCATCTGTTTCTGACTGAGCTTGTGCCATCTCTAAGGAAAAATGTGCACATAACTTTTAATAGACTGTATTCAGAAACTTGTCAAAAGTGTCACTTATTGGATGGCTTATTGAATACACAAAAATATTAGCATTTCTTTGGCATATGTGTGTTTATGGCCATATGACCGGCGGGAGCTGGGGGCAAACAAATTGTCTATTTTTTATCAGATGGATGTATGTCTCCTGCTTATTGAACATACTTTAAGCGTAGAATTGCTTTGTTTCTCTACTAATTGCTGACAGGTCAGAAGTTAAATTATTTACAGTTTCTAAACATTGCCTTGGAGGAAATGCTAACAACTCCAGTGAACAAAGAGGTGTAGAAAAACTGAACAGCACTTAAAAAAAAAAAAAAAAAAAAAAAAAAAAGGACAAGTTTTTCTTTCTTGAATCCTCTGGGTACATATCCAAAGGAAATGAAATTATCATCTTGAGGAGATACCTGCACATTCATTCACTGGCAGCATGATTCACAACAGCCATGATATTGAAATAACCTAGGTGTCCACTGACAGATGAATGATAAAGAAAGTGTGGTATGTGTACACAATGGAATATAACCCAGCCATAATAAAGAAGGAAATCCTGTCATTTGCAACTACATGAATGAATCCGGAAGACATCATGCTAAGTGAAATAAACCAGACACAGAAAGACAAAACTGAATAATCTCACTTACATGTGGAATCTAAAAAAGTCAAACTCAGAGTTCCTGTGGTGGCACAGTGGAAACAAATCCAACTAGGAACCATGAGATTGCAGGTTCAATCCCTGGCCTCACTCAGTGGGTTAAGGATTTGGCACTGCCATGAGCTGTGGAGTAGGTCAGCCGCTACAGCTCCAATTGGACCCCTAGCCTGGGAACCTCCATATGCCACAGGTGCAGCCCTAAAAAGACAAAAAAAAAAAAAAAAAAAAAAAAAAAGAGAGAGAGAGAGAGAAAATAAATAAATAAATAAATAAATTTTAAAATTATATTAAAAAGTCAAACTCATAGAACCAGGCCAAAGAACAGTGGTTGCTGGGGACTAAGGGGTGGGGAAAACAGAAAGATGTTGGTCAAAGGGTACAAACTTTTGGTTATAAGATGAGTAAGTTCTGAATAGCTAATGTCCAGTGTGGTGACCACAGTTAATAGTACTCTATAGTATCCTTGAAATTTGCTGAGCAGATCTTAAGTGTTCTCATTATACTCAAACACACACACAAAGCTAACTATGTGAGGTGATGGAGGTATTAACTTGAGTGGGATAATCATTTTACAATATGTAAGAATATTAAATCATGTTGTACATCTCTTAAAAATGCTGCATAAACTATATACTACAATTTTTGTCAATAATATTTCTTTTCATTTTTGTTTTTGTTTTTTTTTTTTTTGCTTTTTAGGGCCACACTTGTGGCATATGGAAGTTACCAGGCTAGGGGTCAAATCCAAGCTGTAGCTGCTGGCCTACACCACAGCCAGAGTAATCAGGGATCTGAGCCATGTCTGCAACCTACACCACAACTCACAGCAATGCCGGATCCTTAACCCACTGAGTGAGGTCGGGGATCGAACCTGCTTCCTCATGGATACTAGTCGAATTCGCTACTACTGAGCCGCCATGGGAACTCTGTCAATAATATTTCAATGAAGCTGAAGGGAAAGAGAAACAAGCATCTATTTAATTTGTAAATTAGCTATTATTTTGTTACTGATTTTATTTTTATATATACAGCTCAAGTTAATCATTCTGTCTCTATATTGATTTGGCAAAAAAGGACTTTGTTACAAAGATATAACCACAAACTCAAGTTCCAAGAATACCAAAAATAATTTTAAATAGGTAAATCTTTTTCAAACAACACAATACAACCCTTTACAGAATGCCTGTAAGAAAAAGTCTTTAGTAGAATGGTACTGAACAAATTTGGTACGACAGCTGCAATAGTCTAGTGACGATCTCAAAAAGTCTTCCATTTCTAAAAGGATGAATAATACAAAAAAGTCAACACAAAGTTAGTGAAAAACTCTACACCATAAGAGAAGAGGTTCATTAGCTCTACACAGAGAAAAGCATGCCACTGAAGACTATTTACAAGAAGAAATAGAAAAAAATGCAAAAAAAGTGGATTGGGAATATACAAAAAAATTAACTCAAGACACAGAAAAAAAAAGTACAGTAACAAGATTGGAATTTTTTAAAAAAAGACTAAAAATTAGATTAAAAACATTTAAACATTTAAAATAAAAATTGTAAGCAGTAAGGAAGAGAACAAATATTACAGAAAATCAAATCAGTGATGGAAAGGCCTAACCTAAGAAACTTTGCAAAAGAAAATAGCTTAAAAAGATGTGTGAAATGATTATCACAACTAGAGAGCAGAGCCAACCCATGAATAATTCCCAGAGGGGAAAAAAAGAACAAAACAACAAGTACAAGAAAGTACTTCCACCAAAATAAAAAAAGATTTCAATCTGTAGACTGAAGAACCTGTCACCTTCCATATAAAATTAATGGATTAAAAAAAATCAGTAGCTATAACCCTAAATTTCAAAATATTTTATTTAATCACTTTAAATCTTTGCGACACAACAGATGGCTATACTTGCAAGGTAAACGTACAGGACAAGGGTTTATACCCACAGTTAGGATAGTGTAAATCTGGTCTGTACTGTTTACCTTGTAGATTATTTTGTATTTGGGCATTAACTTACTGAGAGCAGAAATAAGAACCTAAGCTCATGTCTTCAGATAAAAAGATAGCATACTTCAAAAGAAATCCTGGCTTTTAATTCCTTTGCACATGAATTTGCTTTTAAGGGCAGTGTGTACACCTCTAAGTTAATTTTAACCTAAGGTAAGAACAAAGATAAGTGACAAAGGAACACCCTCCACCCAAGCGCTTTTATAAGCCCTGAAATACATTATGTCACAAGGACAAGCTTCACTACATATTGGTTTTGGAGGTTAGCGATACGTTATTATCATTGGTAGTAGTTTAGTTATTTTATTTCCAACAGTCACTGACAAAATAATCTAAGTCCAGTTGCTAAATAGGTGAAGCTGGAAATAAAATCATTTACTGTGGAGATGATTTACTCTCCTCTAAAGAGTTGTCCACACTCGCAGACTCCAATCCCTCTCCCCCTAGTCTCTCTTTAAACCACACCAATCAGATTTTCTCTCCCATTCTTCTTAAAGTGCTCTTAGCAACGACCTTCACATTGCTAAGTCCAATGGTCACCTCACAGACCTCATCTCACTTGACTTGTCAAATGAGCAGGAGGAGACAGTTGATCACCTTCTCCTTCTGGAAACACTCTCTGCGCCTGACTTCCAGCACTGCACACTCCTACCTGCAAAGGCTCTTCTCCCTCAGTCTCCTTTGCAGGTCTTAAACTCTCCAACCTCGGAACATGGTAAGTCCCAGAACTCAATTCTCACTTGTTTAGACCAAATCTCATGTGATCCCATGGCTTTAAATACTATCTATTTGCTAATGACTCCCAAATTTCTATTTCGAGTCAGGACTTTTCCACTGAACTCCAACTTCATATAACCCACTTCAACAGGCATCTCAAACCTGGCATGTCTAAGACTGAACTTCTGATTCCCGCTCTACCCACCTTCCCATCTCTCTCCATCTTCAAGTCTTCCCCGTGTCAGCAAAGGGCAACTCCATCCTTCCAAGAGCTCAGACTACAAGCCTTGTAGTCAATCTGCTCTTTCACTCTCACCCTCTACATCCAATCCATCAGCAAATCCTATGAGCCATACCTATAACACGACTGCTTCTCACTACTCTATTGCTACCACCTGGCCTAAACCTCATCATGGCTCATCTGCTTTACCGACCCAACTTCCTACCTGGGCTCCCTGCTTCCATCCTTGTTCCCATGGTCCACTCTGAACACAGCTGCCAGAGTGATCCTTTACACAGTTTAAGTCAGATCCTCTCCTCTGCTCAAAGCCTTCCAACCACTTTCCTCCACACTCAGAGAAAAAGCCAGTCTTTAACAGGCCCAGTTAGCTCTCGGACCCGACCCACCCTCCCTTACTGTGCTCAAACCCACCGGCTTCGTTGGTGGTCCTCTGACAAGCCTGATAATGTCTGGGCTTGTGCCCTTGACCCCTACACAGCTGCACGGCTGTCCCCGCCTCCTTCAAGTTTTGCTCAAGAGCCTTCTCCACGAAGCTGTTCCTTATTCTAAAACTGCTTCTGCTCCTTCTCCTGCACTCCCTATCCCCCTTCATGCTTTATTTTTCTTGTTAGCAACGGCTGCCATCTGACTAGATATATTTTGATTTTTAAAATCTATTTTGTGTATTGTCCCCATTCTCACTTTCCTCCAGGGGAATGTTATCTCAGGAAAGGAAAATTCTGTTTTGTTCCTCTTGCATCCCCAGTGCTTAGAACAGGGCTTGGCCCTGGAAGCACTCAACACATATTTGCTACAGGAATGCAAAATACACAAGCTCTTAAATCCCCATAAGGCTGACTCAGGACACTATAGTACCTAACTTCTTTCCACAATGGGAAATACCACTTCCCTTCTAACACTGATAGAAACTGGAAATTCTTTCTCTTCCACATAGCAAGGAACACAACTTGCTCTAAATTACAGGTCAAAAACCTCTTAACTCCTCCTCAGTCTTTCCAATGCTTTTCCTACATCCTCAAAAATAGTAACTGTCATTGAAAAATTTGTTTCCCTTCAGCACTACTGTCATAACATTGCAAAGACAAAGTGAACTCATTAAAATTGTGTCAAAATGCAAATAAGGAAAAGTAATGAAGCACATTAATAACCAGATAAACCCACCTCTGAATCAAACTGTATCAGAATGGTGAGGGCCAGTCCATGCTTAACTTCATTATCACTATTATCCTTAATGAGCAAACATTCTTCTTTTTAGGGCCACACCTGCAGCATATGGAAGTTCCCAGGCTAGGGGTTGAATCTGAGCTGCCAGCCTACACCACAGCTACAGCAACGCGGGATCCGAGCCACACCCCTGCCTCACCTGCGACCTACACTGAAGCTCGTGCAACCTCAGATCCTTAAGCCACTAAGCGAGGCTAGGGATCAAACCCACATTTTCATGGACTCTGTCAGGTTCTCAACCCGTTGAGCCAAAATGGCACTCCCATTTTTCTCATTACACTCATTTTTTAAACTATAAAGGAGTTGGTATAGGACTCTTGTGTTTAGCCATGAAAATTAAGCCAAGAGAAATGAATTCAAGCTACAAGTCAAATTAATAAACCAATATAACTCTTATGGAACACGTTTGGACAGATAACAAGCAGGAACAGTGGAGTAAGGGAGATGAGGTTCAAACCCCCGTTCACCTTTTTCTAGTTGTCCGACCACGGACAAGTCAGATGCTCTGTGTCTCAGTTTCCCTCTCTGTAAAATGGAAATGGCGGTACTTCCTAGTGTTGCTAAGGATTATACCAGGATATTAGATTTTAAGGCACTCAGCACAATGACATACAGTAAGCACTGAAGAAGAGAGCTATTACAATTCCTACAACCAGTCATATGACAACTCTTTAAGCGAGAAGCCCCTTGGTACCACTGTCATTTTTTAAAGAGTGAGAAGTGTTACTATTTAATGGTGTACTTTTCATCTCCTTACATTCTGTAGCCAAGTCTGAACACTAAAATAAATACATTTGCATTTATTTTTAAAATACATATGTATTTATTTTAAATAAATATTTTTCTCGAGGCAGAGCCCTACTGGAAGACAACCTGTTAATAAGAAGCAATGCTATCTTTGAACCCAGGCACCCAGGGCCTTGTGACAAAGGGACAGGTCACTTGCATCTCAGCAGCTTCTGTGTATGACTAGACTGCAGGTTCCTCGTCATCGGCCACGTACTGTCCGTGCCAACGCGGAGACAACGCACCTTTTTGGGCCCGACGCCGTGACAGCCGCCCGAGTCTTCTGCTCGCACCCCTGACCTCCCGATGCCCCGCGAGCACGCACGCCCGCCAGCCGCGGCTGACAGCGGAGCCTTTACCCACAAGCCCCCAGAACCCTCGCAGGCCCTTCCCAGCCCTCGGGATCAGCACAGCCCCGCGAGAAAGCCACCCGTCGCGCCACGACCGGCCTGGCTCCCCGAGGGCGCCCTCGCCCCTCAGGGCCCTCGGCCAAACGGCAGGGGAGATGTCAGTGGCTTTCGCCACGGCCCAGGTACCTTGGAGTTGCCAAGCACCAGCGACAGCGACACCTTCCCCGCGGCGACTGCGGAGGCGGCAGCGGCGGCGGCGACGGCAGCGGCGGGCGGAGGGGAGGGGTCGGCCACTGAGACGAGAGGGGCGCCCTGCTGGGCCAGAGCGGCTGTGCTCCGCCGCAGCCGGCGCGCCCCCTGGAGGCGGGCGGCCCGCAGGGCGGCTAGGCCCGCTTTGACTCAAAGACTAGGTGAGTCCACTTTGAACTAGGCGAAGTATCAAAACTGCGGCAGGGGAAGAAGAGAAAGAGAACCGAAAAAGGTTTCGTCGATCTGAGTCCAGGAGCATTTTGCACTTTTCACGTCCTTTTCTAAAGAAGTCTTTCACCTCTCAGCTAAAAGAAGGCTTCAAAGGCAAGGACAGTTTTACCTACAGCTGTAGGCATCAATTAATAATTGCTGACATTTAGGTAAGTCGTCTCTAAAAACGCACCCAATTGATGTATTATTTAGGTAAGTCGTCTCTAAAAACGCACCCAATGACTGGCTGCTGTCATTCTAAAATATGACCCTGAGTTTTTTTTCAAAATGGCTTTGAATGCTTAAACATCCCACTTTTTAGGATTCCCAGATGAAATCCAACATGTGTCCGGCCAAAACTAAAAATGTGGTGGGTGGTGGGAAGTTCATTTACTTTTAAGTTTACCAAGTTCAGTCCTACAGCCAAGGCTTGCCATGTTCAGTGATCCTCCCTCCCCTGAATTCTAGTATCCTCTCCCAGCCAAGCCACCCTCCAGGGGGTCTCATGTCCATCTTTCAAGGGCTGTTACTCAGCCTAACAGTTTGTTCCTGGCAATGCCATGTAAATGTTAGGGATTATTGTCAAATTTGAGAAAACCTCTATTAAACCTCTTTCATATAAGATTTCAGGCATTTCACATTTTCTCATGCAGCAACTAATCATAAATATTAAATACTTTCTGAATTGATGACATTTATTAACCAATTTGCCATTGAGATACTCCCTGAGGTTTTGTATGTTGAGTTTATATCTTCATTGATGCCTATAAGTTGTGTCAAATCAGCAAAGGATTCCAACTTTCTCCCAGTGTGTTTATAAATTCTCTACTTTTCCTTAATTGATTTATCAAACACTCCAAGAGCCTATTCATTACATCTATTCAAATGAATCTCTCCATCTTCATAAATTACTGCTTTTGTTTGAGTTAAAAAGATGTAGAGGGAATTCCTGTCATGGCTTGGTGGTTAATGAACCCGACTAGGATCCATGAGGTTTCGGGTTCGATCCCTGACCTTGCTCAGTGGGTTAAGGAGTTGGCGTTGCCATGAACTGTGGTGTAGGGTGCAGACACAGTGCGGATCTAGCATTCCTGTGGCTGTGGTGTAGGCTGGCAGCTGTAGCTCTGATTCGACCCCTAGCCTGGGAACTTCCATATGCAGCATGCGCCCCTAAAAAAAAAAGTAGAGACTGTTAAATGTTGGCCATGCTGCATTCCTTCTGCAGGCTCTAAGGAGAATGTTACCTTGTCTTCTCTCACTTCTAGAGGCCACCTATAGTCCTTACTTAGCTCATGACCCCTTCCTCCACATTCAAAATCAGCAGTGTAGCATCCTTTCTTCTCTCTGACCTCTGCTTCCAACCTTGCATCTGCTCTTTTTTTTTTTTTTTTTTTTTGTCTTTTCTAGGGCCGCACCTGCGGCATATGGAGGTTCCCAGGCTAGGGGTCCAATCGGAGCTGTAGCCACCGGCCTACACCACAGCCACAGCAACTAGGGATCCAAGCCTCATCTGTGACCTACACCACAGCCTACGGCAACAACGCCGGATCCTTAACCCACTGAGCAAGGCCAGGGATCGAACCTACCACCTCATGGTTCCTAGTCGGATTCGTTAACCACTGAGCCACGATGGGAACTCTGCATCTGCTCTAACTTTGACCCTCCCGCCTCTTTATAAGGACACTTGGATTATGCTGGGCACACCCTGATAATCCAGAACAATCCCTCCATTTCCGGATCTTTAATGACATCTGCAAAGTCCTTTTAACCATGGAAGGTAACACAGTCACAGATTCTGGGGATTAGGATGTGGGCACCTTTGGGGGTATGTTATTCAGCCCACCACAAGGGCCGTGAAGCTACAACTCCATTTCCTTCAAGTAAATCTACCTTTTCTTCCTCATTACCAAAATCTGTTCGGTCCTGAGTTATGATTATGAGAGTTCCAACAGGAATATATGTAATTACAACTGGGATAAGCGTCATGAAGGAAAAGAGGAGAGATGTTATATGAGGACAAATAGAACAGAACCTAATTTAGATGGAAGGGCAATGATACCGTTGAATAAGTGATATTTAACTGAGATGCAAAGGATGAGGGTTTAATTATACAAGGAACAAGGGGAGTTTTTCAGACAGAGGGGACAGTACGTGAGGCCTGGGAATGGTGATGTCACAAGGTCAATGTGGCTGAGTTGTGTCTCTGCCATCATATCCTTAGCACTACGACAGTGAATGGCACATAATGGGTACTAAGGAATATTAGCTTAGGAGTTCCTGTTGTGGCTCAGCAGGTTAAGGACCGGATGTTGTCTCTGTGAGGATTCGGGTTCAATCCCTGGCCTCGAGCAGTGGGTTCAGGATCTGGCATTGCCACAAGCTGTGGCACAGGTCACAGATGTGGCTCAGATCCAGCATCGCTGTGGCTGTGGTGTAGGCTGGCAGCTGCAGCTCCAGTTTGACCCCTAGCCTGGGAACTTCCATGTGGCACAGGTGCGGCCATAAAAAGAAAAAAAATTTTTTTAAAGATTATTAGCCTAGCAGTTGTCAGCCCTGGCAGCAAATTACAGTCACCACAGGAGCTTAAAAATACCAACACCCTAGCCAAGACCAAGTCAGAACTGTTTGGAAGTATGGCCCCAAATCCATATTTTTTAAAAAGCTGGTCAAAGAATTCTAACATGTAGCCAGGGATGAGAGCCACTGTGTCTGATACAACCACGGGAGTAAGAATCAAAGGATGACAGAAAATATTTGCCTGGGGTAGGATTTTCTCTTACGAGGTTTTCTTCTGTTTAGAGAAAAGAAGGGGTTTGGGGAGTTCCCGCTGTGGCTCAGTGGAAATGAATCTGACTAGCATCCATGAGCACGAAGGTTTAATCCCTGGCCTCACTCAGTGGGTTGGGGATCTGGTGTTGCCATGAGCTGGGGTGTAGGTTGCAGACTCGGCTCGGATCCCAAGTTGCTGTGGCTGTGGCTGTGGCTGTGGCTGGCAGGTACAGCTCTGATACCTCTGATTCGACCGCTAGCCTGGGAACCTCCATATGCCTCAGATGTGGCCCTAGAAAGACAAAATACAAAAAAAAAAAAAAAAAGGGTTTGGCCATATTGATTATACATCCCTATTCAGTCTTAGAAAATGCTGAAAAGGCTATTAAAGCATTATTAAAATAAGCCACAAGGATATATTGTACAACTCAGGGAAGATAGCCAATATTTTATAATAACTATAAATAACCTTTAAATATTGTGGATCCCTATGTTGTACACTTGTAACTTATGCTGTACATCAACTATATCTAAAATTTTTTAAGAAGTAAAAACATAAAAAGCAAACTTTGTAATTGAATGTTTATCAGAAGAGAGACTGATCTAGCAACCGTCCCAGGGTAACCAGTTGTCTCTGTAGAAAAGAGATGTGTTGGCCTGGAGAGGTGTTTAAAAAACAACAAAAACAAAAACACCGTATCTACAAAAGAAAAGACTTTTTTTTGGTTTTGAGCTCTACTTATTTTCCAGAAGGCATTCTGGGTTTTTCACTACTAACGAATGACCATCAGAGGGAGACATGCTCCTGGAAAGGGTGACTTCCCCAGCTCCAACCCCTCAAGTCAGACTAGCGAGAATCTGGTTTTTAACAATACTGAGAGTTCTCAAAGCATAACCATTGAGCGAGCAACTCACAGGATTAGAGACTAGTAGCATGTATTTATCTACACCAGAGTTAGATGCATTTAAGTTCTCCAACAGTCTAAACATTTAAACCACCGGGGGCAGGGGGTGGGGGGAGTGTGTATGTGTGCCAAGCATTGCATTTGGAAAACTTAAAGGAAAAAAAAAATGAAAGCTAGGAGAATATTTTCCTCCAGCAACCAGCACCATTAGAAATGAAGTATTCAAGAGCATCTTTCAGAAAGGGACCTCTCTTCCTTGGTTAATTGCAAAGTAAAGATCTTAGGTCTTCTTGAATTTCTGGAGTTACTAAGACAACAGCTAGACTACTGGGAATAAGAGCTCGGCTGCTCCCTGAAAGCCCAGTTTGTTGTTCACTTACCCACATGGGACAGAACCGCACAGATATTCACACATGCATTAGATGACATGATGTATGTGATGGGAACGTGTAAAGTGCCTAGCCCCAGTTCACCTTCCCTTCCAAAGGTAAAGTAACCCACCCTTACTTAACGAGGGAATACCTTTTGCAAAGGTGTAAGCAAATGCATTGCTTTGAAAGCCTTTAAATGTGATTGGTGAGATGTGGGTTCAGTCAGAGAAGCAGAACTGCTGCTGTGTGATGGGATAATGGATTTATGGCAGGTATTCCAGCTCACACAATTGTGGGAGGAGTCCAGGAAGTGGAAGTTTGCAAGGAGGGGTTGGAGGCTCAGGTAAAGTCACAAACTAGTCTGCCTGAGGATTCTGGGAAGCCAAGCAGGACCTGGGTCCCACTGAAAGGGGATCACAAAGGGGATCTTGAGAATCTGTTGCCTCTGTGTAGGCAGCTTCTGCTCTGTGAGTCCCCCACCACTATCTGGGTCAGTGGGGCCAGCAGGCAAAAGAAGAGCTGGATATGGAGTGGAGGGGGGACAAGGACAAGCTGGGAACTGCCAGAAACTGGCCTTTCCATGTCACTGAATCTGATTATTAAAAGACCGTCAGGGAATTCCATTTGTGACTCAGCAGGTTAAGAACCCGACTAGTATCCATGAGGATGTGGGTTCGATCCCTGGCCTCGCTCAGTGGGTTAAGGATCCTGCGTTGCCGTGAGCTGTGGTGTAGGTGGCAGATGTGATTCAGATCTAGGCATTGCTGTGGCTGTGGTGTAGGCCAGCAGCTGCAGCAGCTCTGATTCGACCTCCTAGCCTGGGAACCTCCATATGCCGCAGGGGCAGCCCTTAAAAAAATAAATTAAAAAAATAGACTATCAGAAGGTAATAGCCACTACTTTATTCTGTCTCCCAATTCTCCTGTAACGTCCTCTTCGTGCTAATGTTAAACTGGAACCATACAAGACAGGGAATACTGGGAAATGAAATTTCCAACTTAACTAAGTTGACCGAAAAGAAAAAGAAAAAATCCAGCACACACATAGGCTCTTACAACTGATCTTGCAGATGAGAAAACTAAGGGCCACAGAGGAAGGTAAACTGCCCGAAGTCTCATCACCAGCTCGAAGCAGAAACAAGCTCAGCAAGTCAGAGGTGTCATCTTCCACACCACTCTCATGCCTCTCATCCTTTGTGGTACTTAACCACGCTATAATATATTTCCAGAAAATGGTAGACCAATCTTACGCATCATTTCTGAGTTCCTCTCTGAGGCTGAGCGTCTTCCAGTAGCCCGTGTACCGTCACCAGAAATTAATCAGACTACCTTGATTCTGCAATCTCTGAGCATCTGGGTTACAGGGCTCTTTGTTGAGAAGTTATGCCTGTGACCACCAGATCTCAAAATCACTGAGTAATGAAAATCAAAAGAAAAACAAACAGACCATTGAGGAATGAGAAATGAGCTATTAAGTATGTAATAGATCATCTTAGTTGGGGTGTAGGGCAACATGAGAACCTGGATTCCAAACCACCTAAGAAATGACTGCCCAGGAGTTCCCATCGTGGAGCAGTGGTTAATAAATCCGACTAGGAACCATGAGGTTGCGGGTTCCATCCCTGGCCTTGCTCTGTGGGTTAAGGATCCGGCGTTGACACGAGCTGTGGTGTAGGTTGCAGACGCGAGTTCGCAGACACGGCTCAGATCCGGCGTTGCTGTGTCTCTGGCGTAGGCCAGCGGCTATGGCTCTGATTCGATCCCTAGCCTGGGAATCTCCATATGCTGCGGGAGCGGCCCGAGAAATGGCAAAAAGACCAAAAAAAAAGAAAAAAGAAATGATTGCCCATTGAGCACTGCTGCATGTCATCAAAAATGCAAATAAAAACTCTTCAAAGTGCCTAAGAAATGATGATGTCCACAATATGCGTTTGTTTTGTTTTTGCTTTTTACGACCACACCTGTAGCATATGGAAGTTCCTGGGCGAGGGGTTGAATCATAGCTGCAGCTGAGGCCTATGCCACAGCCACAGCATACCATGAACCAGGGCTCGAACCTGCATCCTCAAGGAGACAACATCAGGTCCTTAACCTGCTGAGCCACAATGGGAACTCTGATCATTTCTTTTATATGTCAGAACAAGCACTGGAAACTCAGAGAGTCAATAGGCTTATACATTTTCTCAGAAATGGGCGAGGAAAGGCAAAAGGGGAACACATGGGGAAGTCCAGGCTGGCTTTGCCTTTTTCTTTTCTTTTCCGGTCTTTGCTTTTCTTTCTAAGCCTTTAATATCCCCACGCCTTGGAGACCACACTTGTTCAGGATTTGTAACATCTGGGCAAAGGAAAGCTACAGAAGGGCTCACAGTGATCCCAGAAGGCTCTGGGATGTCTTCTTCATCCGATAATGAGCAGTTTAGAAGATTCCAGCAAAAGCATCTGCGTCAACCCTAGAATGGCGCTTAGCTCACCCCAGGGGCTCAAAATGAACTGACATTTTAGGCTTAGAGGGATCTTAGTCTCAAATCAAACTCCTGGTGATCATTCAAACAGAAGAAAAGCACGTCGCCTTAGTCTTGACATAGACTCCAGGAAGTGAACGTTATCAGAACCGGCCTCAATTCCACTCTCGTCCTCTCAAAACACTGATCCTATGGTTTCATTTTCACTTTTACAAAAATTGTGATGCCAAAGTCTGGGTAAAGTCCAAGGCTATTCAACTCTGATAATTATTTTCCGCAGACCCAACTGAACTAAAACATCTTTTGACCTTATGCTTTTGACTAACAAGAAAGAAAACTTTTGACATCTTTATAGGGGGAAAAAAGGTGGATAAGTAAGGCAAATTGCTCTTAGCCTATGCATTTGTTTTTAAGGCAAACAAAACGAGGGAAGACGTCAAAATGATTTTTTGTGTGTGTGACCATGCCTATGGCTTGCCGAGGTTCCCGAGTCAGGAACTGATCCCATGCCACAGCACTGACGCGAGCCACTGCAGTGACAACACCAGATCCTTAACCTACTGAGCCACAGGAGAACTCCTGATTTTATTTTTGAAAAACCTGAAAAATGTGTTTTACATCCCTCCAGGCTCACAAGGTCCGTTAAAAAAAAACAAATGGAGTCAGTTACTTTCTGTGTTTTTTGTTTCATTAATCATCTAATAGGATTTTCTTTTAAGTCCCAGGTAAGGAAGTTTGCCATAGGGCAGTAAGGTTTTAGGATTTTTCTTCAGTGAATTCACTGCCTAAGTTCTCAGTCTATGTTCATTGTGATCCCCAGACTGCACGTTACCTACTTTAACTTTGACACTTTTGTCAGAAGGGGAAAAGAAGAGATGAGGTTAGAAAAAGAAAAAAAGAACATCTGTGATACAAACAACGCATAGTTAATTGCAAAAGACTCATACTTATGTACAGAATGGATATTAATTCAGTTACCGAAACATCTTAGGTTTAACCCCTGTGGTGTGTGTCCAGTCAATACATGACAATAAGCTCTGAGTGCAGTTTTCTTATTCTCTTCCTTAATGTGGTACTTAGGTGAGAAGTAGTTCCGCTTTCCTTCTGAGCGTAAGAAGGTATAGTTTCTGGCCTCCTGCTTCTAGACAGCACGATGCTTCACCAGCTATTGTGAAGCAAAGTCTGGGAATCAACCCTATGATTAATTGATTTTTTTTTTGTTTTGTTTTTTTGTCTTTTTGGGGGGGCCACACTCGCAGCATACGGAGGTTCCCAGGCTAGGGCTCGAATTGGAGCTGTAGCTGCCGCCCTACACCAGAGCCACAGCAACGCAAGATCCAAGCCGTGTCTGCAACCTACACCATAGCTCACGGCAACGCCGGATCCTTAACCCACGGAGCAAGGCCAGGGATCGAACCCGCAACATGGTTCCTAGTCAGATTCATTTCCACTGAGCCACAACGGGAACTGCAATTGATTTTTGAATAGAGCCTGTCTCCAAGTTGTTGACTGTTGCAACATCCATGTTTAATAACTGCCCTTTCACTTGTCCTACTCATCATTTTTGTTTTGACCTTCCCTTGATTGGGACCCAGAAGCAGTAGATATACATCATCTCTTTCTCTCCTCCCTAGATGCCATTATGAAGGATTAGAGCACCTCAGAAATTCTTTTTTTTTTTTTCCCACTGTACAGCAAGGGGGTCAGGTTATCCTTACATGTATACATTACAATTATATTTTTCCCCCACCCTTTCTTCTGTTGCAACATGAGTATCTAGACAAAGTTCTCAATGCTACTCAGCAGGATCTCCTTGTAAATCTATTCTAAGTTGTGTCTGATAAGCCCAAGCTCCCGATCCCTCCCACTCCCTCCCCCTCCCATCAGGCAACCACAAGTCTCTTCTCCAAGTCCATGATTTTCCTTTCTCCTCAGAAATTCTTTAGGGACCAGTTTCTAGGGAGAATAAGCCACGCCTGTGCGTAGCAAAGCCAACTCACACTTTTCAGCCTGTTGCTCCAAGCACCTCCATCCCAGACAACTGTACCACAGACCCCATCGAATATGTGCTCATGTGGACAGATGGAAAACCCATTAGGAGGTACAGCCAACTCCATGTTCCCACATTTCTCAGAGAGAAACCATATTTGGTGCAGGAGCAGGGCAAATTCACTAAGGTCAGTGCCTTTAAGTCAACTGATTGTCCAACCTCTTCCAAGACATTATACAAGCAAAGCCCACATGATTAGCTAAAGACTTTGCCCTACAGAAAAGTACATGGGCTAGGGTTAGACCAAGACCCAAGTCCATTATGTATTTTTTCTATAACTCTAATTTTTCTCATCTGGAAAATTGTAACACTACTGACTTGCTTCTTAAAAATACTACCAAGTAGGTATTACAAAGCAACTTATAAGTATAATTATACCTCTGTAAGGTGTGTGTGGGGGGTATAGTGATAAGGCTTAAAAGCCATCTTATAAGGGATTAGTAGTTTGCCATACTTTTTTTTTTTTTTTTTTTTGCTATACCCCTGGCATGTGGAAGTTCCTGGCCCAGGGATCGAACCCGTGCCACAGCAGCAACCTGAGGTGCTGCAGTGACAACACCAGATCCTTAACCTGCTGTGCACAAGAGAACTCCTGCCATACTTTTTCCTTTTTTTTTTTTTTTGTTTTAGGGCCGCACTTGCAGCATATGGAGGTTCCCAGGCTAGGGGTCGAATCAGAGCTACAGCCGCCAGCCTACACCACAGCCACAGCAACGCAGGATCCAAGCCACATCTGTGACCTACATCACAGCTCACAGCAATGCCAGATCCTTAACCCACTGAGCAAGGGCAGGGTTCGAACCCACAACCTCATGGTTCCTAATCGGATTCGTTAACCACTGAGCCACAACAGGAACTCCTCCACTCATAATAATTTTTGTGAAATTTTCAAACCCCAGTGTGTTTGCCTGTGGGCAGAGTGCTTATGCCAGTTATTTTAGGAGCGTGAACAGCAGAAAGAGCTACGCATGTCTAGACGTGGAGAGAAGTGATGTTGGTGTGTGATGTACCGAGACGATGCGGCTGAGTGGGGCCCATTTTTGCAGGTGGATGAGGAGTGACTCTTAGACTAAAGCATATGCTCGTGATTTCCAAAGCCATCCCACACCCCTTAGGACTTACCTGAAGGAATTCAGCTGTTGCCCGCCTTCATAAATCATGCCTGGCTGCTGGCTCCTCCCACGCTGGATGGCTGTGCTGTGGGGAAGGTCCCACCCTCGAAGCACCACCTGAAGAAGGAGGGCACCCCCCCCTTGCATGGGGGTGTCTCGCTCCCACCTTCTCTCCGAACCTGCAGTAGGGAAGGCCACGCTGGCAGTTGGACTTTCAGCTTTTTATTCAATGATAAAGTGCTTTGATCTGGAAGTGATTCAAACCTCCAATTTCTTGGAGATAAAGACAGGTCCAGTAACCCTCAAAGGGGGTAACAGCTCCATCTTCTCTGGCATAACTGCTGAGAAACATGTTCTTTTACAAAGTCGGGGGGGGGTTGTTTTTCTTTTTAGGGACACGCACGTGGCATATGGAAGTTCCCAGGCTAGGGGTTGAATGGGAGCTGCAGCTGCTGGCCTACGCCCCAGCCACAGCAATGCCAGATCCGAGCCTCATCTTTGACCTACACCATAGCTTGTGGTAACGCCGGCTCCTTAACCCACTGAGCAAGGCCGGGGATCGAACCCGCATCCTCACAGACACTATGTCTGGGTCTTAACTTCTGAGCCACAATGGGAACTTCCCTCCAACTGCTTTTGAAGTTAATCAGAAAATGCATCCTAAGCCATTAATACATTCACCATGGGTGACCTGGATGTTCATGATTCCGCCTTTGCAAAAATGTCCCACTCTAACCTAAAATATAAAACTTTATGGCACCAGAAGTTATGGCTAGAGACATTGCTTTATAAATATTATAGGGCTTTAATAGATTCTATACTTCAAAAAAGTCCTTCACAGAATTTTCAACCATAAATTCTATATTTACTAGGGTAGATTTCATATTATATAATTAGTTACACAACCCAGTTGGAAAAGAACACTAGAATATTGCACTTTTTCTAATTATATTGATTCCTCTATCCCTCTTCCCCTCTTCCTTTATTGCAATCTTAATTCCATATATAATTATATTCATTATCGTGATAAACTGAAACCAAATTAAGGAAAAGTCTAGTGAAACGTACACATGGCTTAAAACTAAGGTATCTGATACCAAGTACAGGGCCCCATTACTTTCTAAAATAAAAATATTCAAAATAGCATGGTAACTACTGGACTGAAATCAGTGTTCTAAGGACAGAATAAAACTACAACAGTGGAGAAACAAGGACCTGGGGCCGCCTATTACTTTGAGTATATCCACAGGGTAGGTTCAGAATTACATAAGGAAACAAATCAGTATTTCTTCACCTCCGTGCTCTCCTACTGTGTGGATGGATCCGTGAAGTCCAGATTTCTTTCTCGACGATTCCATTTCTTAGAGCCACAGCTGATGAGTCACGTCTTCAGAATGTAACCCCAAATGCACTTATGGTGTTTTATACTGAGCCTTTCATTCATGCAATATCAGAAACACATAGAAGACTTCATGAAGCCAGGTGAACGTCTATTACAGGGGGGAAAAGAAGAAGCAGCTTCATACTAACTGATTCAGGTTTGCCACTTGTCATTCATAAATCATTAAAAACCAACTACATAACTTTGGTTGGTATTTCTCTTAAATCTTGAGATGAATAGGTTTCCGAAGTTGTCTTGATGAATATGGTCCATCTTAATGTGAAAAAAATGGGAAGGGGTCACATTTCTTCCATTGCTGGTAGGAAGCCCACTTGCAGCCCCCAAGCTTTTTCCTGGTCACACTAGCCTTTGAGGACAGTTTAAAAAGTTGGGCTTTTTGGACTTCTTGTATGGCTCATGAAAAGTTGGGCTTTTCTTCAAAGATCTTCTTCTTTTGTGGTCCCAAAGCCACAGTCAACTTCAGCTATCTTAATCTTGCTTTTTCTTGGTAGAAAACTAGAAATGTCTTTCTGTTGCAAAGTAAACAGAGAGGGCAGAGATCTACATGAGAGGAAATGATTTCCATAACAGCAATACTGGTAGAAAGCCAAAGGTTAAAATAATATTAAAAAGGCGACATCGAGGTTATATGTGTTTAAGCAGTAATTGTTTTAAATGGTTTTCTCCCACAGAAGCTTTGTCGCTAGGTAGGTATACATCTGTTACTGTGGAGAGTGCCCCCTGCTGGTGTAATGAGGTAGACATGTCCGGAGCACCTTTCTAGGCACCAGGATGTCTCCAGGTAACAGCTGAACTCTGCCTCTCTTATCTTTTCCCCTCTCTTAAAGACACATGACTTTCTAATTATGTACATGCACCCTGGTGTTCACTGCAGCACTATTTACAATAGGAGACATGGGAGCAACCTAAATGTCCACTGACAGAGGAGTAGATAAAGAAGATGTGGTATATGGATGGAATGGAATGTGACTCAGCCATAAAAAAGAATGAAATAATGTCATTTGCAACAACATGGATGACCCTAGAGATTCTCATACTAAGTGAAGTAACTCAGACAAAAGCAAATATCATGTGATATTACTTACATTTGGAATCTAATAAAAATGATACAAATGAACGTATTTACAAAGCAGAAAGACTCACGGGTTCCGAAATCAAATATGGTTAATAAGGGGAAATGTGAGAGGGTAGGGATAAATTAGGAGTTTGGGATTAACATATATCCAGTACTATATATAAAATAGCCAAAAAGGACCTACTGTGTAGCAGGGGAACTCTAATCAATATTCTGTAATAACCTATATGGGAAAAGAATCTGAAAAAGAATGGATATATGTGTATGTATGACATCCACTTTGCTGTACACCTGAAACTAACACACCATTGTAAATCAACTACATTCCAATACATTTTTTTGTATTGACCAAAAAAATGTAAAGACCAAAAAAATAAAATACATTTTTAAAAAGGAGGAAAAGTTAGGGAGTTCCCGTCGTGGCGAAGTGGTTAATGAATCCGACTAGAAACGATGAGGTTGTGGGTTCGGTCCCTGGCCTTGCTCAGTGGGTTAAGGATCTGGTGTTGCCCTGAGCTGTGGTGTAGGCTGCAGACGCAGCTTGGGTCCCGCGTTGCTGTGGCTCTGGTACAGGCCATGGCTACAGCTCCGATTCGACCCCTAGCCAGGGAACCTCCATATGCCATGGGAGTGGCCTTAGAAAAGGCAGAAAGACAAAAAAATAATAAATAAAAAATAAAAAATAAAAAAACCAAGACATATGACTTTCAATTGTTAACGTCACTCAAAATTTTAAGTGCACACCCCACATAAATACAAAGTTTTAAAAAGTATTACGGTTATTTTAAAATATTTTAAGATGTTATGGAAGCTATAAACCTTCAGTGAGGGAATAATTGCCTTTCAGTGTTTATAAAATCTCAAAGACAGGGCCCTGGAGAGTGGGCTTTGGCCCGGGTGAAATAAGTCTGCAGCAGCTCACCAAGCAGAGTAGCTAAATATCCTTTTTGTAAGACAGATGTGTTCTGATAGAGAAGCCCCATGGCAAAATGGTTAAAGGAACAAGCTTTATTTGTTAAGTAACAAATAAAAACTGCTTCGGTATGGATACTCACTCAACATTTACCAGCTGTGTGACCTTGGGCAAATTACTTAACCTTTCTGTGTTTTCAGTTCCCTTGACTACAAACCAAGGATAATAATACTCCTTGGGTTGTTGTGAGGATTAAATCAGTTAGAGGCAGAAAGCAATTACAACAGTTTAGGATAAGCTCTCTACACGGGTTGGCTAAAATAAGTTGGAATTTAATATAATTGGGCACTAAACCCTTCTGACAGGCTGGCCCTGCTCAGAGCATGAGGAGGGCTCACTGTTTTGGCATTGCTGCTCATCCACGCTGACTGTTGTGCTGTCCGTACTTCTAGGACAGTGGCTCTCAAACCTAAACGCAAGGCTGACTCATCTGGAGGACTTGCTAAATACAGATTGCTGGCCCCAGGCCCCAGAGTTTTTTCCTTTCTTTTTTTTTTCTTTTTTTCTTTTTTTTTTTTTTTGGTCTTTTTAAGCACACACCAGTGGCATATGGAGGTTCCCAGGATAGGGGTCCAATCGGAGCTATAGCCGCCAGCCACAACAACACAGGATCTGAGCCACATCTGTGACCTACACCACAGCTCAAGGCAATGCCAGATCCTTAACCCAAGGAGCGAGGCCAGGGATCGAACCTGTGTCCTCATGGATACTAGTGGGATTCATTACCATTGAGCCACGGTGGGAACCCCCCAGAGTTTCTGATCCATTACATTTGGGGACTGAGAATTTGAATTTCTAGCAAGTTCCCAAGGGATGCTGACCTTGCAGGTCTAGGGACCCTACTCTGAGAACCACTGTTCTGAGAAAATGGTTCCAATCTTGGCTGTACATTAGACCACTTGGAGAGCTACTAAAAAATTCCACTGCCAGGCCCCCAGGTCAATTAAATCAGAGTCTCTGAGGTGGGGCCCAGCCAGCATTAGTTGTTAGAGCTCTCCAGGTGATTCTAATACGCAGTCAAGGCTGAGAACCACAGCTCTGTGCCATCACTGTGCTGCTGAAGTGGATGCATTTAGGTGATGGAGTGATGGCCACCTCTATTTCACAGATAAAGAAATGGAAGCTTGGTACCCTGCTTCTCATTGGGGCACTGGCTATAAACGCTTATCTACTGAATCTCCATCTCTGGGGGTGAAGCCCAGGAATTTGCTTTTTTTTTTTTTTTTTTGGTCTTTTTAGGGCCGCATCCACAGCATATGGAGGTTCCCAGGCTAGGGGTCCAATTGAAGCTGTAGCCACCAGCCTACACCACGGCCACAGCAACACAAGATTCAAACCTTGTCTGCGACCCACACCACAGCTCACAGCAATGCCAGATCCCCAACTCAGTGATTGAGGCCAGAGGTCAAACCCACGTCCCCATGGATTCTAGCTGGGTTCATTGACTGCTGAGCCATGATGAGAACTCCCAGGAATTTGCATTTTAAAAAGCACCTCAAGAGCCCTTACCCACATTCAGTTTTTTGATCTGTCTGAAGACACACAGCCAGTAAGTACGTGGTTGAGCTCGCATCTTGTCTGATAGAAACAGCCAGAAATGCTATTATGTAAGAGAGACAGCCCTGCATTTAATCTGTTTTAAAATATTTTTTTCCGAAGCTTAATCACTCAAGGAAGGACCTTATATATTTAGAAATACTGTATTTATATATGAACTGCCTTTACATACACAGCAGACAGGAACTGGACCAATAAGAAGTCCCTTTCAAATGCTACTTAGAGGCTGCCTTTATTTCATTCTCCTACACCAGGATTTGAACCTAGAAAGGAATAGTTATGGGCACGGCTCTAGAGTCAGACTGCCTGCTTCCTTCTACCACTGAGAACTGTCTAACCTGGAGCAAGTCACCTAACCTCTCTGTGCCCCAATTTTCTCAACTAATTTACAGGATCATGATGAGGATAAATGCACCAATCCACATAAAAGTGCTCAGAATGGTGCCGGGCAATGAGTGTCTATTAATGCTTAATAATAATCTTATTAATAGACTGTGATTTTTACTGTTATTGTTATCTGCATTGTAGACCTAATGCTTGAGAAAGTAGTTTATAAACTTAAAAGTTGTTTTATCCAGTGTATACTGCAGAAAGTCTGTGAAACTAAAATATATAAACCTAGAGGCAATCCCATCGTGGCTTAGCAGAAACAAATCTGACTAGAATCTCTGAGGATGTAGGTTCAATCCCTGACCTCACTCAGTGGGTTAAGGATGTGATGTTGCCATGAGTTGTTGTGTATGTTGCAGATGTGGTGCGGATCTGGCATAGCTGTGGCTGTGGCACAGGACTGCGGCTACAGCTCTGGTTCGACTCCTAGCCTGGGAAGCTCCCTATGTCATAGGTGCAGCCCTAAAAAGACTCTATGTATATACATATATATATATAAACTAGAAAGAGGATTTTTTTTAAAAAAATGCTTGGAGTGTAGAAGAAAATCACTCAAGAATTTTGTGTTCTTCATGGAAGCTCTCTATATAAATTCAAGAAAGTACCTCTCTGAGCCCAAGTGGATACTACAATAAAAACACTCTATTTTTGTGATGGTTGTCCAACTGGACCAGCCCCTGGAGGGGCTTCTAAGAAAGAGATTCTGGCTTATTCTTAAAAGTAAGATGACTTTGGTTATTCCAAGGGGAAAAATGGGCAGATTTCTCAAAATCATAATATATCCATTACATCATTTTACTCACAGACCTGGCTTTGTGGAAGGTGGCATTTTTTACTTTTGCCTGGTTCCGGAACTTCAATCTGCTAAATAGATTAGTAAAATGTCAGTCAGCACAGCTGGAGAGGCAGCACACAAGTAATCTATTTAACCAGCACATTTCTCCTTCCACACTAATCCTCTTAATGGTCCCCAAGGCTGCCAGTCAGCAGGACACCTGCTTGTCACCTGCACCTTCCCCCTTCGCCTGCAAGTATCTCAACGTTACAGAAACTGAGTCCCCAAAAGTGAAGTGATGTTTACCACTGGTGGCTGCCTATGGATTTTGTGATTTAGCATAGCTTTTAAAGGACTTGACACGAAGTGAACCCCTAAATCCAGAAATAATGCACAGAGCTCCAATCCATAGGCTGAACCAAAGCCAAATGGTGCTTGGATTAATCAAAAGGCCTCATTAATCAAGGGAAGAATCAAAGTGAAGTTGAAGATACTTGACCCTACATCCTGCACATGAGATAAACGTCATATAACAGTCAGGGACCGGCAGAAGACAGATGGCCTGCTCCTGGGGTAACAGGGGAGTTTCTAAAAGGAGCTACTTAAGGGAGGTGTGGGGAGGATTAAAGTGAATCAATGAAGCGGGGGTTGGAGCCCCCCAGGGGTTAGCATCCAGGGGTGGGTGGGGGTTCTTACCACTTCTAGGCCTGAAGAGGCCAGGGGAGCAGCTGGTACAGGAACCAGAGAAGCCATAACAGCAGGGAGGCAAGGTCACCCACAGGAGGTGTGGCTCTCAGCCAGGGCCAGGCCAACCACAAACACCCAGCAGGGTCAGAGTTAGAGAAATAAATACTGTAGTCTCCATTCTCTCTCACTTCCCAATCTCACTGAGTTTCCTGATGGGTGACCCGGGTGGGAGGCTGGAGGTCAGAGGGCAAGGTCACAGCACACAAAAGTCAGGCTCCTAGCCAGGGTTTAGGGGAAAAAGGTCTTAGACTCACTCTTCGTATACAAAAAGAAAAAGGATGACTACTGAGCAATGATGCATTATGTGTCTATCTCAGTTTATCAGTCTGGAATCCCCAGTGTCTGTACTAATTGCCTCTCTCCTCCAACAAACAAACTGATGCTGGATCCTCAGTTTCCAGCCCCTGTTTGGTAAAAACAGGAAATGACAGAATGAGGGGGCGAATTAACTAAGGTGTTTATTATTGCTTATTATTCATGAGACCATAGAACATTAAAAAATAATGGGATACATAACATGACCTTGCAAAACAGCATTATTTTTCAGTGGGTTAACTTAGTTTTGCCATAAAATACATTGCTTTGAAGGATATGCAGGACTTCCATTAGGTTAGTATTCTTTGGCGGGGGTAGGGTGTGTGTGCACCTGCAGCATATGGAAGTTCCCACAGCAGCTGCCAGCCTACGCCACAGCCACATCTGTGACCTATGCCGCAGTTTGCGGCAACGGAATCACAAGGCCAGCTCGCTCTTTGCCACTTTTCAGAAAACCAATGTAGAGATTCAGACCCACTTTTAAGTAAACCTAAGGAAAAGATATACCAGCTAATAAAAACAATCAAACTAGGTATAGATTATTTTAAAAGACACATTGTTTTTCTTCTCTATTTTTGGCCACACTTGTGGCATGAAGAAGTTTCCAGGCCAGGGATCAAACCCTCACTACAGCAGCAACCCGAGCCCCTGAAGTGACAATGCCAGATCCTTAACCTGCTGCATCACAGGAGAACTCCTACATGGTTTATCAGTCAGAAAATTATTTACCAGCATATTCCTGATACCTCTCAAGTATTCAGATTTTGGTTCAATGTACAAATAACAATGATGATGATACACTTTCAGAAGCTCCTTAAGAACACATCTGCTGCATAAAATCAACCTGCTTTCTTTTCTTGGTGTTTTTTAGATGTCTTTACATAGCAGACATTGCTAGTAGCCCACTCCATTATCCACGTTGTCCTTCAATAAAACATCCAAATTTATTTGGAAGGACAACATATCTCCAATAAACTACATTTAACAGTGTTCGTTACAGCGGGGTGTGGGCTTGTGGTGTGAGTAACTCCTGCCCAATGAACTATACGCAGAAATTCTGTATGGGACTTCTCAGATTCCTCCTTAAAGAGGTGAGCGCATCTTCATTCTTTCTTTTTACTTGCTGCCTAGAACGTGGATGTAATGACTGGAGCTCCAGCAGCCATCTTGGGCATGAGGTAAATGCCACACACTGAAGGTGGCAGAGCAGAAAGGTCTCTGGTGACATCATGGAGCCACCATCCCAGTCCCAGACTGCCTTCTTCTGGGCTTCTTTTAGATGAGAAAGAAACAAACTTTTATTTTGTCTAAGACACTTGTTTTGTCTTGTTTTGTTTTTTGTTATAGGCAGCCAAGTCTCCAAACTAATGTACTTTATTTTCACATTAAAAATAATCCTTTAATTCTGTTCTAGTTAAAAGGGGCAAATAGTAAAAAAAAAAAAAAAAAAAAAAAAAAGTTTAGGTTTTTGTGTAGGAGCATAGCTCTTAGAAGAATGTCACATTTTTTTGTCCC
Organism: Sus scrofa; assembly: GCF_054392235.1. NCBI lineage: Eukaryota > Metazoa > Chordata > Mammalia > Artiodactyla > Suidae > Sus > Sus scrofa. The sequence continues at coordinate 36,403,925 of NC_139386.1, read as the reverse complement.
CTTCCAGTTTGCAGTTAATAATGTCTTAAGAATTTGACATGTTTTAACATGTTTTTTTGTGTGTGTGTGTGTATGTGTGTGTATGTGTACATATTTCTTTAGTGCATTTGTTTGACTTCAATTTTTTTTTTTTTTTTTGCTTTTTAGGGCTGCACCCACAGCATATGGAAGTTCCCAGGCTAGGGGTCAAATCAGAGCTACAGCTGCCAGCCTAAACCACAACCACAGCAACTTGGGATCTGGGCTGCGTCTATACTACAGCTCAAGGGCAATGCCAAATCCTTAACCCACTGAGCAAGGCCAAGGATCGAACCCGCATCCTCATGGATACTTGTAGGGTTTGTAACCCGCTGAGTCACAACAAGAACTCCTGTTTAACTTCAAATTTTAAGGGTCCCTTCATAAAGGGTTCAAATCTTATCTTCAAAGCCAGTGTCTGAAGCTAACGAAGTTAATTAACTTGAAGATAGCACGAAACTCCTTCTATCTCTCCTTCCTTCTCACCAGGACAAGGCAGTACTAGTTAATCTCCCTGGGGACCATGTGCTTTATTTATGGGGCTCATCTGTTTCCCATTTCCTCAATTCCCCCTTCCCTCCCCCAGAGTCTTCACAATTAGCAAAATCTTAGAATTTTTTCTGCCTTACAAATTAGAGACCTCTGTACCACAATCCATATAAGCCTTCTATACAGAATAGGTGTCAGTTCAGACTCTATGTGTTTACTGAGAAAACAAGGGAATGTCACAGTCAAACATGTATGTGGCTACTTTAAGCTCCAGAAAATGCCTTGTTCTCATCAACTATACTTTGGGAGATCTGGAACTCAGTCAAGTTCAAACAGCTGATTTGTCTGTTCTATTTCCTTTCTAGGGTCCCATTCTAGTCATGAGTGTGTAGATGAAATTCCAGCCTAAAATGTGGACTGTGCCTACAACGCTCTCTTGGAAGGTGGGCTCTTCCTACAACATCCACCCCATTTTCAAGAGGAAGGGTCTTAACTTTTCTTTTTAAGAACCAAAATAAGGAAAGGAATAAAATAAAGAGTCCACAGACATAAAACTTGGATAAAGCAAGTTCTTTGGATAAAGCAATATAAGTTTTATTGACTATATGCTGATTTTGCTATCAGTCATAGGGATTAAACTATAGATTTTAATTTGTGTGCAAATCTAAGGAATGTGGTAGCACGGTGGTTTTTCTTGAAAACTTTAAATAGATCACTACCTTCTATTACAGAGCAAACTCTTTAGCTATTTATTGTACAAGTATTTCCTGCATCAAGTAGCTTACATTATATGGAACCGCATTTGAGAGCACTTCTCCATTTTAATGGAGCTATTTAGTTAATTACTTCTGTCCTCCCTCCATCCCTCGCTCTCTCTTTCTCTCTCTACACACACACACACACACATAAATTGGAGCTTAAGAGGGTCCACCCTGCCTAGGAAGTTAGATTGTCTTATTCTTTAAAAAGAGCGTCCCTGATTATTTCATTGCTTTGATTTGCTACTCTCTAATACATTTTGGGTTGTTCAAACACCAAATGGCAGTGAAATTTATTTTCCCTGGGAAAATATTTTCAATTCTAGAAGGCAGAGAAATAAGTATAAAACGCAACTTTTTTCTTAGAAACAAGCTGCAAAGCCAAGTAAAGATCAATGTTAAAAGATATTCTCCATCCTCTTATCAAAGACAAAATTAAGTGAAAAAAATAGGGAAGTATTTTCTATTTTAAAGACAAGTGTACTATTCTGCAAGAGAATTATGTTTATAAATGTCAATGCAAGCATTCGTATTTGTAACATTTTTAAAAATCAAACTGTACAGTCTTATTTGGCATGTGCCTGAATTGTAATGGTAGCAAGGCAATTTCAAAGTTTAAACTCTTAGGAACCCTTCTTTGCAGCTTGGCACCAACACTTTCAATGAGTAATTAGGCCTTTCATGAAGAGATGGAGACTAGAAAAACTAAGAAAAATTTTACATGGAGAAAAAATTATAGCCTTGAGAGCTTCTTTAAGTCAGCGGCTGCTCCCAACTGCTAAAGGCATTTTAACTTGGCACAGAGGCTATGAGTTCTTCCTAGAGGCAAAACTGCAGGGCTTACGTAAGCTCATCTCAACATCCTGTCTTTAGGGGAGTTCCCGTCATGGCTCAGTGGTTAAGGAATCTGACTAGGAACCATGAGGTTTTGGGTTGGATCCCTGGCCTTGCTCAGTGGATTAAGGATCCAGCATTGCTGTGAGCTGTGGTGTAGATTGCAGACTCGGCTCTGATCCCGCATTGCTGTGGCTCTGGCTGTGGCGTAGGCCGGTGGCTACAGCTCTGATTCGGGGGAGGAAAAAAAAAAAAAAAGAAAAGAAAAAGGTACTGTCTTTATGATGTTGCTTTTACGGTAAATCTGGAATCTTCCATTTGGGGGAAGGCAGAAATACCAGAATACAGAGTAGAAGGTTAGAGAGTTCTCAGCAACCCAAGAACAACTTCTCCATTAAAAAAACAAAACAAAACAAAAAACAAACAAACAAAAAACATGGCTTGATTTCTGAAGACTGAGCTCCCAGACAGCAGAGCAGCTCACTTCTGGGCAGCTGGGTTCCTCCCTTGAGGACCAGACTGAATCCATCAGTGTAGTTCAGTGTCAGTGGATGGTGGAAACAGAGTGAAACACAGACACAGATAAGGGCACTTACCATTTCTGGGTTCTCTGCAGCTAGCTTTGCCATCTTTTCTGAGATCATCTTTTTTAAGCAGCTACTCAGCCAAAAAGCCTAAGAAATCCAGAAATAAAGAACTCAGTCTATTGAAGAGATTTCCATTCTCTTCCTTCCCTCCCTATACCACAAAGCCGATTTTGAGTTCTGCCCTCCAACAGCATGCTTTTAAGAAGTTAGAGTTCTTTAACTTTCATAAATTTCCCTAAGATATAATTAGCAAGTAACCATAAATTTTCACAATTACATGGATGTATTTACAGTAAAATTTTAAAAAGACAGATGTAAATGGCCAAGATCTCATTACAAATCTTCTTCCCTTTTAAAACTACCCCTTCACACACACACCCCCCTTTTTACCCTATTACTTTGCCGGAGGAGAGGGAGCGAGAACTCAGGCTGAGGTAGTAGCCAATGTAGAAAACCCTTGGCAGGTAGGACATAGAAAGTAGAACTGGAGGGCAAATGGGCTCCATAAAGGGAGCATTTCAGGAGTTCCCATCATGGCTCATCAGAAAGGAATCTGACTAGTATCCATGAGGATGCAGGTTCGATCCCTGGCCTTGCTCAGTGGGTTAAGGATCCAGTGTTGCTGTGAGTTGTGGTGTAGGCCACAGACATGGCTCGGATTCCACGTTGCTATGGCTGCGGAGGAGGCTGGTAGCTACAGTTCCAATTCGACCCCTAACCGGGGAACCTCCATGTGGCACGGGTGCAGCCCTAAAAAGACAGTCAATCAATCAATCAATCAATAAAGGGAGCATTTCAAGATCTTGCAGGCCTGAACAGCATGATGGCTTGCATTTCATTTAAGGGGAGAGAAAGGGGAGGGGGAGAGAAGAAAGGGCTGCCACCAATAAGGAAAAGAGGCACAGGTGTGGGGTTTATATATAAACGCAAAGTTTGCCTCCCTGTTTTAGCTAAGAACTGACCCTGTTTATCTGTGCATATATGCAACCTACACAAAACCAAGGTATGACATAGTTAAACAACAAACAAACAAATCTCCAGTGCAGCTAGGAAGGTGTTTAATGGTGTCCCCCAAGATGTGGACCGATTTCATATTCCTATAAATAGACAGAGAGATGTAGGTGAGGACTCTGCTATAAGCCAGGTAAGGTTTATTAAATACAAAGGGACTGCGCTTTTGTTGAAAGGGCCTAGGAAGGATTGGGGCCCAAGCCTTCTTTTGTATTTGCAAGGCACACGGGCCACATTTCTGCCTTTTGTAGAAATAACCCTTGGGTACCCATCAACAAACCCACAGGCCAAAGGAAATAAGACCTTACTAGGAATCCTTTAAAAGGATGTTTACTGCACCTCTCTATAGTGGCTTAAACTCATTTGCTACAGATTAGATTAAAAGACTGTAATAAAATTTAACGACTACACTTAGCATTCTGGGGAAAGAGGGTGGTTTCACTGCCAAAATCTCTCTGTGTCTTTCCAAGTGGCTACAGATCTTGCTTCAGTAAACCATCCTATCATTGCCCTGAGGATGTTTCATATTTAAGGTGAACCTGGGGAACCATTTAACCTAGGATTTTGGTTTAGTACTTTGTGCTTTTCAGAGGATATTGATATCTATTATCTCCTGATCACAACTGTACTAGTAGAGAGTTGAAAGGGAGCCTTGGTTGCCTGAAACCAGAATGCTTCATGGGACACAGAATTTAATGCGATCACCAGGGACTCATGGTGCATATAACATGGATACAAAGATTACTTTGATATTGTGGTTTTGTTTTTAGAAAATTGTAGTTTTGATTCCAAGCTGAGATAGCTTAAGTGAGCTCAGTAAAAATAATTTTTGGTTGGATTTGGCATTTAGATTAGATGTCCAATGAATTTTTAATTTTAATTATTTCAAATTTATTTCAAATGTAATTATAGCTACCCAACAGCCACTGTCCCTTCTTCCCTTATACTAGAACTCTGATTTGGGGAGGACAAAGTATCCGGCTCTGGGCAATGATTCCTACTTCCTCTAAGCTGATCCTTAATACCATTCCTCTCTGCTAAATGCTTGATTCCAGACTCCCTTGCAGCTAGGAGTGGTCATGTGACCCAGTTCTGGCCAATTAGGCATAATGGAACATCTGCTGGGGGGCGACTGGGGTAAGGTTTTCCTTTGCAGATAAAGGGATAGTTTTATCTACTTAGAAAAGGTCAAAAGAATTATAAGGATGCTAATCATCTGCCTCCAGTATTCATTCTTATGGAGATGATAAAAATATGTATTGTCTAAGCAGAGGTTGGCAAATAAATCTAGCCCCATCTCACTTGTTTTTATAAATAAAGTTTTATTGGAACACAGCTATACTCACTTGTTCAGGTATTGTCCGTGGCTGCTTTGGTGCTACAAGAGAGTTGAGCAGTTGCAATGGAGACTCACACGGACCTCAAAACTTAAAACATTTACCATCTGGTTCTTTGAGGAAAAAGTTTACTGACCCATGGTCCAAGTCGCTGTGAGTGGAGACTTCTATTACTTGGTAACTAAATTCATTTCAAATTGATATGAAGACTATGGTGACTAGTCAAATAAAACAAAAACCAAACAAAATAAATGGTGTTACAGGCCTCAAGGAGCGTGTGTAGCATGCTCTGGTACTCAGCTCCGGCTGGGTTAGGGTAACGTGCTTTGTCCACCCAGCACGCAAGAGCACATTTTAGTAAGAAAGCTTTTCCCGCTCTGCTCTAGGAACTCACCTGTTTGGTATAAATAACAAACCACTGCCAGCGACTCCCCTCGCTGTACTGAAATCTGAGCTCTAAGTTCTGGTTGAGAGTTTGCTGGGGCCCATCCCTATCCAGCAGAGTCCCCTACAAAGGAAGAGACATTAGTTGATATTCAGTAGGAATGTAAGTGGCTATTACGTGCTGGGTAAAATACCAAAACAAGTGACACGATCCCTCTTCCCCAAAAGCGACCAATCCTCTGAGGCGCCATGGAAGTCATCATCAGAGTTTGATAGAAGAAATTTAAGGGTAGCAGACATAAGTCCCTGGAAGTAAAGAGGATGAGCACCTAATCCAGGAGGTAGATTAGGAGCTAAAGGGAGCTTTGCAGGGGGGTGGGTGCAGGGGGCTACAGGGAAAGGTGGTTACCTGAGCAGAAGTAGAAACTATTCAGAAGTTCCCCTTGTGGTTCAGCAGGTTACAAACCCTGCTAGTATCCATGAGGATGCAGGTTCCATCCCTGGCCTCACTCAGTGGGTTAAGGATCCGGAGTTGCCATGAGCTGTGGTGTAAGCTGTAGATGGCTCAGATCCTGCATTGCTGTGGCTGTGGTGTAGGCCAGCATCTGCAGCCTGGGAACTTCCATATGCTGCAGGTGTGGCTCTACAAAGCAAAAAAAAAAAAAAAGTAGAAACTATTCAAGGTTGTTGTCTACATGGTGTTTGTTTTTGTTTGTTTGTTTGTTTTTTGAGGGGTAGTAGTGACCAGTGGTTCCTGGTAGAAGAAAAAACCAGCGCCAGTGCACTGAGGCCTAAGGGAACCTGGCACATTGGAGATGATCGAATGTGGCGGAAGCACAGGCCGTGAGGAATGAGGGCTGATGAGAAAAGAGGCTTTGAGAGGCAGAGCAGGGCCAGATCCTGAAAGCCTGGTAGGAAACGCCTGTGATTTTGCTATGCAGCATCTATCCTTTTTCTTCTAGGACTGGAGTTTCGAATTCCTTCCCTCTTCACTGAAGCTCCCTAGGTGGGACTATCAAGAAATGCTGCCCTGCTGGACAGTGTGGCACAGGCCCCAAGCTCGGGCCAACTGGACACATACTCTCTGTGTCCCTCATTTGATTCCAGGACAGAAGGCCCACAGAGTAGCTCCAGATAAAGAATTCCTACTTTCTAGAAACCGTGAGCTCCTTTGGTTCCGGATGATCCTAAGCCTCTGCTTCAGCCTTTCCTTTAAATCAGTGGATTACCCCATATCCTTCCAATAAATCTTTTTGTTCCCACTAGAGCCAAGAGTGTAGGTTTCTACTGCTTACCACTAAAGCAGGAGAAACCAAAATGGTTTCTACCGTTAGAACAGGCTTTATAAGCTAAGTTAAGGAGTCTGGGCTTTATCTCGAGGGCAACAGGCATTTGTTCAAAGATTTTATTTATTTATTTAGGGCCGCACCCACAGCATATGGAGGTTCCCAGGCTAGGGGTCTAATCGGTGCTGTAGCTGCCAGCCTACACCATAGCCACAGCCACACCGGATCCAAGCCGCGTCTGCAACCTACACCACAGCTCATGGTAATGCCGGATCTTTAACCCACTGAGTGAGACCAGGGATTAAACCCACAACCTCATGGTTCCTAGTCGGATTCATTTTGCTGCGCCAAGACGGGAACTCCTGTTAAAAGATTTTAAAAGCTAGATAATAACATAAATTGCTATTTTAGAATTATGGATCTGGCAGCATTATTATAAAAAATGAACTGGGAAACAGCTATTTTCAGACACTGAGCAACAGATAATGTGGGACTCTTAATTCAGGGAAAAGAAAAACAAGTAAGGTGAGCTCTCCAGTTACCCAGCTTACTGCCCAGAGGAGTTTCCAGGAGGCAGTGCAGAGAGGGAGAACTCAAACTCAAAGAGCCCAGACGTATTGCTGAGTTGAGGAGAAAAAGGTAAAAGTTTGAAGAAGTCGAGGTTAGAATTTGTGGGGCAGAAGACAAAAGACAAAGGCTTTACTCAGCACCAGAGAGCTCCTTCCAAACCTTTGGCTAAATAATGATTTGGGCTTGGCTGGAGATGTGCAGTGTGCGTGCACATCTGTGTACGGTGGGGAAAGAACCCTTGAAAAGCTCATAAGAGCTCAGATTGGACATAGCTTGTGCTTCTATCAACCAGAGTAGAGAGAACTTAATAAACAAGATATGGAGGGTCCTAAGAATGGTAGCAAACGAGTAAAGGGCCAAATTAGTTCTCCAGACTGCTCTTGCCTTAAGAATGCTTAAAAAAAGCCCTCGATCGGAGTTCCCGTCGTGGTTCAGTGGTTAATTAATCCAACTAGGAACTAAGAGATTGCGGGTTTGATTCCTGGCCTTGCTCAGCGGGTTAAGGATCTGGCGTTGCCGTGAGCTGTGGTGTAGGTCGCAGACTCGGCTCGGATCCCGAGTTGCTGTGGCTGTGGCGTAGGCCGGTGGCTACAGCCCCAATTCGACCCCTAGCCTGGGAACCTCCATATGCCATGGGAGCCGCCCAAGAAATGGCAAAAAGACAAACAAACAAACAAACCCTCAAAAAACAGGAAGTTTCCCCGTGGTACAGTGGGTTAAGGATCTGGAGTTGCCACTGCTGTGGCTCAGGCTACAACTACAGAGCAGGTTTGATCCCTGGCCCAGGGAACTTCCACATGCTGCAGATGTGGGGAAAAAAAACCAAAAAAAACCCCAAACCAACCAACCAACCAAACTATCTCCAAGTAATTTAACAGCATGCCAGAACAAAACCTAATACTCTATTTTAAAATATTTAAAATACTCTAAATTTTTTTTTTCTTTTTAAGGCCACACCTGTGGCATATGGAAGTTCCCAGGCTAGGGGTTAAATTGGAGCTGCAGCTGCTGGCCTATGCCACAGCAATGCTGGGTCTGAGCCACATCTGCAATGTACACCTCAGCTTGTGGCAACACTGGATCCTTAACCCAGTGAGTGAGGCCAGGGAGGGAACCTGCATCCTCACAGAGATGTCAGGTTCTTAACCTGCTGAACCTTGATGGGAACTCCTAATACTCTCTAAAGAAACACAATAAAATCCAGGATTCAACAATGCAAAATTCACAATGTTCAGCATACCATAAAAAATGACCTGGCATGCAACGTAGGAGAAAAATATGCTCTGGCAAACAGGAAAAAAAAAAATCAATGAACAGCAATAGACCCAGAAATGTCAGAGATGACGGAATTAGTAGACCAGAGTATTAAGTCATTTTAAACATGTTCCACAACTCAAAAATTTAGAGAAAACAGCACAATAAGGAAAAAAATGGAGGGTATTTGTAAAAGGCACAAATGAATCTTCCAGAGATGAAAATACAACAATAGAAATAAAAGTATGTTGAATGGGAAAACAACATGTTAGATACTAAGAAGAAAATGACCAAGATCAATGCCCTTGAACCGTATCAACGGAAACTACCCAAATGAAACACAGAGAGAAAAAAGACTGAAATAAAATGGCAACGAGATACCACTTTACATCCATCAGAATGGCCACAATATTTTAAAAAATCAGATAATAACAAGGACTGGCAAGGATGTGGGAAATCAGAATCCTCATACGCTATTGTTGGGATGTCAAGTGGAGAAGAAAGTTAACCACAGAGTTACCGCATGGTAGAGTTACCAGCGATTCTACTCCAAGGTATACACTTGAGAGAGATGAAAACCCACATCCCATAAAAACGTGTACACAAATGTTCACAGCAGCATAATTCATAACAGCCAAAAGATAGAAACAACCCAAATATCCATCAATGGACAAATGGGTATATTCATACAACGGAATATTGTTTGACCATAAAAGGGATAAGTATGGATACAAACGTTACCACTTGGAAACATTAAGTAAAAGAACCAGCTACAAATATTACATATGATGCCATTAATATGAAATGTTCAGGATAGGCAATCTATAGAGAGAGAAAGTAGATTACTGATTTCTTAGGTCTTAGGGAGGTGACTGATAAAGGATATGGAGTTTCTTTTGGAGGTGATGAAAGTGTGCAAACTGGAATGTGGTGATGGTTGCACAACTCTGAATATACCGCATGCCATTGAGTTGTAGACTTGATATGCATATGGACTTGATATGCATACAGACTTGATATGGTATGTGATTTCTATCTCAATAAAACTGTTACAAACCAAGAGAATATCGGTGTGGTGTTGGTGGAGGGATAGACACAAAGGTCATTGGGACAGAAGAGAGAATCCAGAAACAGACCCACACAAATATGCCCAACTGATTTTTTTTTTTTCTTTTTAGGGCTGAACTCACAGCATATGGTAGTTCCCAGGCTAGCAGTTGAATTGGAGCTATAGCTGCCAGCCTACAGCACTGCCATGGCAATGCCAGATCTGAGCCGAGTCTGCTACCTACACCACAGCTCACAGCAATGCCAGATCCTTAACCCACTAGGCAAGGCCAGGGATTGAACCTGCAACCTCACGGTTCCTAGTCAGGTTTGTTACTGCTGAGCCATGATGGGAACTCCCCAACTTATTTCTCATGAAGGCACAAAAGCAATTCGATTGAAGAAAAAGTGACTTTTCAACAAACAGTGCTGGAGCAATTGGACTTCTATGGGCAAAAAAGGAGACCTTGTTGTAAATTTCACACCCTATATGAACATCACCTCGAAATAGGTCATGGACTTAAATGTATGTAACTATAAAACCTCTAGGAAAAAAAACCCTGGCGGGGGGAAATCATCAGGATTTAGGGTTTGGCAAAGAAATCTTAGACTCTACCCCAAAAACACCCAAAAAATAAAAGGAAAAACAGATGAATTAGGCTTTGTCAAAATCAAAATGTTTTGCTCTGCAAAAGACCCTATTAAGAGAATGAAAAACTACAAGATGAGAGAAACTGCAGCTTGGATCAGATTCCTGGCCTGGGAACTCCATGCGCTGCTGGGCAGCCAGAAAAGGAAAAAAAAAGAAAAAAAAGAAAGAAAGAAAAAAGTATAGCTAAAAACAAAACCAAAACAAAACAAAAACCCAATGGTGCAAAAAGTGGAATCATAAAATGGTCACTTAGTCAAAAGAAGGCAGGTAAAGAAGGAAAAAATACAAAACTCAAAGAAATGGAGAAGCCTACACTTATATTTGAATATTTTAACCTCCTCTTAATAACTGATAGAACAAGTAGAAAGAAATGAATAAGGATAGAGGAGATTTGCAGACCATCAACAGCTTGACATAATTGACATTTAGACTATTCCACCCAAGAATGGTAGCATACACATTCTTTTCAAAGGTGCATGATCTATTTCAAGAGAGACCAAATCTGGGGCCACAAAAAAAGTTCCCATAGTTTAAAATGACTGCAATCAGAGATGTTTTTTGTTTTTTGTTTTTCCTGACTTCAAGAGGGAAGCAGTGGGGCAGGGAGAAGAGTTAGGAGGCTGCTGGATTTCTTCCAGGCAGGAAATGTTGAGACCGAGCTGTGAGGGCAGAAAGAAAGGGAAAGTTTTAAAGAATAGCAGAGTCATAGAATAGACAGATCTCCATCATCAATTAAACGGGTAAGCACGGAACTATGTCTGGTCACTTATGATGGAGCATGATAATGTGAGAAAAAAGAAAGCATACATGTATGTGTAACTGGGTCACCACGCTGTACAGCAGAAAATTGACAGAACACTGTAAACCAGCTATAATGGAAAAAAAAATCATTATATAAAACAAAAAAAATAAAAAAATAAAATTACCAAAAGAAAAAAATATGTAAGCTGTGGGGGTAGGGGGGGATACATTCAGAATTTGGGATTAATAGATACACACAACCATATATAAAAGAGATAACCAATAACGACCTACCCTATAGCACAGGGAACTATATTCACCATCTCGTAATAGCCTATAATGGAAAATAATCAGAAAAAGCATACACATATATAACTGAATAGCTGTAAATTAAATAGCTGTAAATTAATAGTTGTAAATTAACTATACTGCAATTTTTTTTTAAGTGTAAAGAAAGAGAAAAAAGTCAGAGATGACTTCAAGCTTGCTGGTTTGGCATTTAATGGGTGGGAAGTCCCCTTTACTAAGGTAGAAGGCACAGAAGAAAGAACCCTAGGGTGGGCATGAGAGGGCAAGCATGAGTCTGGGGTGGGAAAAGGCAAAAACTCTTGGTAAAACCGTCAAGAATGCAGTAGGAAATATGGGCCTTCTGACGGTCATCTGGTTAACTGATTTCAGGGAATATGCAGAGGAAGATGCTAGAAATGGAACCCCAGGAAACACCAGCATTTCAGGAATGGTCAGGGGGAGAAGAAACCCACAAAATTAGGGGAGAAGGCAGGGGGAGTTTTGAAAAGGAAGACATGGGTGACAGTATCAAATGCTACAGACAGGCTTAGGATCAAGCCAACTAAAAAAACCCCCATGGGTTTCATGGATTCAGCAACTGGGTGTCACAGTTGCTCTAGGAGCCTCTGTCCTCTACTAGTTAACCTCCATTGTCTGTGTAAAGGAAACCCCTCTTAGCTCACTGGGTTATAGTTAAGACACACTGGCCAGCACAGTACCTGGCACAAAGCAGGCACTCAGTAAGTCTGATCAGAAGGGCTTCTCTTGGGAGGAGATGGCAGTGTAGGTATGATGCCAGGGACCCTTAAGAACAGCTGTGATGGGAGTTCTCACTGTGCAATGGGATTGGCAGCGGCATCTCTAGAACCCTGGGATGCAGGTTCGATCCCTGGCCCGGCATAGTGGGTTAAAGATCTGGCAGTGCCGCAGCTGTGGCGTAGGTCACAACTATGGCTCAGGTCTGACCCCTGGCCCAGGAACTTCGCATGCCCAGGGCAGCCAAAGAACAAAAAAGAAAGAGAAAAGAGAGAGAGAGAGAGAGAGAGAGAGAGAGAAAAGAATAGCTCTAATGGGCTATAGAGATCTTGTCCATATTGAGTACATATTCAGTGATCAATAAATGGTAGCTGTTATTTCTAGACGTTGTTATTGCTTTAGATACCCTTCAAGCAGCAGAGAAGCCTACAACTGAGAGGTGGGAAGATGGGTGTCTCTGCTACAATGGATGGGGAATGAGTCCCAGATAAGAGACAGATTTTACCACTAGGTGATGCTCCCTGAGGCTCAGATGCTAGTCCCCTCCATGTACCAATTCAAACGGCAAACCTGTCTCCCCAGCAACGATGTTGTCATCCAAGAACCCTAGGTTTTAAAATCATAGGTGGAAGCTTTACAATCATGGGTAAGGTGCCAAGTTACTCACAAGGAAGGTCACCTGCCAGCACTTCACTCTGTTCATCTGGAAAATGACGTCCTGGGTCTGGTTATCGGGCAGGGTTACGCAGCAGCTGATCTCGTTATTGCCGACAGACAGGAGGGCCCCACAGCCCGGTTCTGGGTAGTCACAGGTACAGGGATCCAGCTGTATGTATCCATAGTGCCGTATCCCCCGGGACAGCTCCAGAAACTGCTCCAAGGTGAGGTAGGGGGTGGAGGAAGCAAAAGACCGCTTAAAGCAGATGAAAATCTCATGTCAGAAGCCACTGCCATTCTAAGAGAACACATGGAGTGGAGTCAGAGGGAAAGCTCCTTTTTCTTCTGGACGATGCAAATGAAGACAAGGCCCCTTGTGCTCTAACAATAAGGGCTGCCCAAGTTCATGGCCTGTCCTGCTTCATTCACCACTGAGTCCCTGCTCCATTTGCAGAGCTCAGCTATAGTGGGAATGGAAATATTTGATGTGGGAATGATGAATGAAGAAAAGAGCAGAATGAAGTCAGAGAAGATATGATTATCTCAGCAGATTATAGCAGCAAAGTAAATAAAATGTGTACCAATAAAACGCTGTGTTTTAGGAGTTCCCATTGCGGCTAAACGGGTTAAAAACCTGACTAGTATCCATGAGGATGTGGGTTCAATTCCTGGCCTCACTCAGTGGGTTAAGGATCCAGTGTTACTGCCAGCTACAGCGTTGGTCACAGATGCAGCTTGGATCTGGCGTGGCTGTGGCTGTGGCTGTGGCTGTGGCATAGGCCAGAAGCTGCAGCTCTTGATTCAACCTCTAACCCGGGAACTTCCATATGCTACAGATGTCACATTAAAAAGAAGAAGAAAGAAAAACAAACCCCCAAAATAAAATAAGATGTTGTGTTGTGTTTTTAAAAACTGAGATCCATGTAGGAGGAAAGGAGTTTATATTTATATGCTGGTAGTATTAACTGTCAGAGACAGAGGCCTTAGAAATGGCAATGCAATGAGAGCAAGAGAGTCTGTTCTCTAAGCGGAGTTCCACAGCTCAAAATCATCAAGGGAACACTTTAGGTGACATTTAAGGCTTAGTTTTCCCCTCTGCTTCTGATGCTACTTAAGAACAGAGGACAACTGTAGTTCACACCCGGGGTCCTGGCATCCATCCGTCTACTGAGGACTTTTCTTTCTCTTTTCTTTTTTTCTTTTCTTTTTTTATTTCTTGGGCCACTCCCATGGTATATGGTGGTTCCTAGGCTAGGGGTCCAATTGGAGCTGTAGCCACCAGCCTACGCCAGAGCCACAGCAACACGGGATCCGAGCCATGTCTTTGACCTATACCATAGCTCACAGCAACGCCAGATCCTTAACCCACTGAGCAAAGCCAGGGATCAGACCCGCAACCTCATGGTTCCTAATCAGATTTGTTAACCACTGAGCCACAACGGGAACTCCCATGGACTTTTCATTTTTTTAACAAGGTGATTATTAATAACTGCATTCAAGTAACCAGATATCAGTTTGGTGACCTCCACCTTGTTCTTCTGGGCTTCACCATGGTCCTGCCTGACGGGGTGTGAGATGCGTGTTCAGACAAGGGTTCTCTTTTTACCACCCAGTGACAACGGGCTCTTTGCCAATCCTTCCCTGAAGCAAGGTAACAGTAACGTACCCCTCCCTTTCAAGGGCTACACAGAGTGCTCTCTGATAAAGGGAAATGTGCTGGCAGTTGAGGCTTAGTACCAGGTAGCAGAAGGATCCCAGGTTACTGTCCCTTCTGGCTACATGTTGGACCAGCTCACTGTGCTACAGCCCATCCATTCAACCTAGGGGGTTATTAAGCTACCAGGCCTCCCTTTGGGTCAGTGGGAAGCATCAGAAATGACAGGTTGGGAGTTTCCGTCGTGGCTCAGTGGTTAATGAATCCGACTAGGAACCATGAGGTTGCGGGTTCGGTCCCTGCCCTTGCTCAGTGGGTTAACGATCCGGCGTTGCCGTGAGCTGTGGTGTAGGTTGCAGACGCGGCTCGGATCCCGAGTTGCTGTGGCTCTGGCGTAGGCCGGTGGCTACAGCTCCGATTCAACCCCTAGCCTGGGAACCTCCATATGCCACGGGAGCGGTCCAAGAAATAGCAACAACAACAGCAACAAAAAAGACAAAAAAAAAAAAAAAAGAAATGACAGGTTGGGAGTTTCCGTCGTGGCTCAGTGGTTAATGAATCCAACTAGGAACCATGAGGTTGCAGGTTCGATCCCTGGCCTTGCTCAGTGGGTTAAGGATCTGGCGTTGCCATGAGCTATGGTGTAGGTTGCAGACGAGGCTCGGATCCTGCATTCCTGTGGCCCTGGTGTAGGCCGGCAGCTACAGCTCCGATTAGACCCCTAGCCTGGGAACCTCCACAAGCCGTGGGAGCAGTGCTAGGAAAGGCAAAAAGACAAAAAAAAAAAAAAAAAAAAAAAAAGAAAAAAAAGAAAAGAAAAAAGAAATGACAGGTTGGGAGTAGATGCTACCTGTGTGGGGTAGGGACAGGGACTGAATCATCTTGCCACACAGCATATGGAGTAGTTTCATGGCTCTTACTGCAAAAGTTCTCATTTATTATTATTGACAATTAAGTCTGTAATTGTCAATTTTATTCTTTGGTAATACTTTAAAAAAGATCTGGTATGAAGTCATGACTGCAGTTCTTTAAAAGAGATGAAAGTATTTGCTTAATTAAAAGTTAAGCTCCACAGAGCTCCTGTAGTAGCCAAGAGGATGCATCCATGAGACTATGAGGATATAGTATCCAAATGTATCGATGAGGATGTATAGATGATACTAGCCCGGCTAGTATCCATGAGGATGCAGGTTCCATCCCTGGCCTCACTCAGTGGGTTAAGGATCTGGCATTGTCTCAAGCTGTGGTGTAGGTCATAGATGTGGCTCAGATCTGGTGTTGCTGTGGCTGTGACGGAGGCTGGCAGCTGCAGCTCTGATTTAACCCCTAGCCTGGGAACTTCCATATGTTGCAGATGCGGCTCTAAAAAGGAAAAAAAAAAAAAAAAAGTTAAGCTCTATTGCTTGAGAAAGTTGGTGGTGAGTAAAGAACTTGCTCAAAATGCTGGCTGGCATTTACCATTCGAAGGGGGTGCACTGATATTACTGACTGTATAAAAACAGAAGACAGAAAGCTGAAAGGATTATCTACTTGAAAATTAGTTCTTTTAAGAAGATTGTACCTGAAAAAGATAATTGAATATGTATAACTGCTGAAGGTAGGTTTCTGTATTTTCATTTAGATCAGGGTTTGGCAAACTTTTCTGTAGAGCCACATAGTAAATATTTTCAACTTTGTGGGCTATGGGCTCTACTGCAACTACTTACCTCTACCGCCCTAGCACAAAAGTAGCCTTTGACGATATATAAGTGAACAAGCATGGCTGTGTGCCAATAAAACTTTATTTATATAAACATTGGCCCATGGGCTGTAGTTAGCGTCTCTCTGATTTAGATCAAATGACTGCTCCTTTAAGTTAATTTCCCTCATTTTTAATTCCAAGTTTTCTTGTCCATGTACATAAAGTAAAGCAATACCTGTTAATGTGTTGACTCCATTAGTAGAGAACTTCACAAACACTTAATGCTGGTTTTTTCTTTTCTCTCTCTCCCTTTCTCCCTCTCTCCCCACCCCTCTCTTTTTTTAACCATACTTTCAGCACACAAAAGTTCCTGGGCCAGGGATCGAACCCATGCCATGACAGCAACCCAAGCCGGTGCGCCACCAGGGCATTCCACAAGTAATGCTGGTTTTATAGCAGTGTTCTTAGATGCTTCAAGAGAAAATCCCTTAACTCGAATAATGGTGGTTGTTTTCTTTTTTTTAGATGAAGAAAAAAATTCACACATACCCTGTCCTGAAGCGGTATATATAAAAAACAAGGCATATTTTTTAAAAAGATACGGCCTCTGCTTTGTTGTGTTATATTTTTACTCTTTTTTTATTCTTTTATTTTATTTTATTTTTTAAATCTTTTTGTCTTTTTGCCATTTCTTGGGCCGCTCCCGTGGCATTTGGAGGTTCCCAGGCTAGGGGTCTAATCAGAGCTGTAGCCACCGGCCTACAACAGAGCCACAGCAACGTGGGATCCGAGCTGCGTCTGCAACCCACACCACAGCTCACAGTAATGCCGGATCCTTAACCCACTGAGAAAGGCCAGAGATCGAACCCGCAACCTCATGGTTCCTAGTCAGATTCGTTAACCACTGAGCCACGACGGGAACTCCTACTTTTTTATTCTTTAGATTTGGCTCACCACTAAAGCATTGATTTTGAACAAAATGCAAAGAAAATCTAGAGTACTAAATTCATGCACTCAAAAGTATTTTTTAAAGACTACCATCAAAACAGTAGGATAAAATGAAAACAGTCAACATAGAAAATACAATTTGTTGTGTAGCAAAAAATAGAAATAAAAATTTTGGCAGAGCACAGCAGGATGGTTAAAAACAATATTCTTACAAAATTAAAATGTCTACAGAGCAGAAATGTCCTGAACATTGGTCATTGTATCCAAAGTAGCAGCAAGAATTCCCATCGTGGTGCAGTGGAAACAAATCCTACTAGGAACCATGAGGTTGAGGGTTCGATCCCTGGTCTCGCTCAGTGGGTTAAGGATCCAGCGTTGCCATGAGCTGTGGCATGCATTGCAGACACGGCTCAGATCTGGTGGTGTTGTGGCTGTTGCCTAGGCTGGCAGCTGTAGGCCTAATTGGACCCCTAGCCTGGGAACCTCCATATGCCATGGGTGCAGCCCTAAAAAGACATCTATCCATCCATCCATCCATCCATCCATCCATCCATCCATCCATCCATTCATCAAACAAACAAAACCCAAAGTAGCAGCAACATGCTATCTATCAAAATAGAACCTGTAATTATAAACATTTACAAATTCACAGAGAAATCAAACTCCGAAATTTCCGTGTCAAAGCTGTGATGGAATACCAAGGGGGGAAATACTAAATCATAACAGTATGTGCTTTCTCCTTTTTTGCACCTCATCAATAAAATTCTCAAAATATCATAGACTTTCATGGATACCTTTTTACATCAAGCTTAGTATAAATGAATCCTCTACATTTTGCTTGCATTTTCTTCAAAATCAGTGCTTTGGTAGTGAACATTGGCAAAGCATGAAGGATAAAAAAAAAAAAGACAACACAATGAAGCAAAGGCCTTTTCTTCTGTTAAAATATGCCTCATGTGTCAGACTTAAATATATTGCTTGAGGACAAAGGTTAGGTCAGTTGGTACCATCTTTATGGAAGTTTTCAAGATGGATATTTAGAAATATATCCTCAAGAATAATAGAACATGTATTCAAAGACAGAGGATGTTGGCTGCCATGTTCAGGGACCTTCAGCCAGGAACCATCCCAGGTGCTGGAACCGCACGGGGTGTGTATAAATTAGACTTAGTCGTGGGCCTCATGGTGCTTGCTGCCAAAGTGATTTATAGCAGCAAATCCTGGAAATAACCTGACTTCCGATAAGAGGAAATTGGCTAGCTAAATGATAACAATCATAAAATGGAATACTCTGTGTCATTAAAAATAATGCTGAGGGTCTTTATTAATGAACTTGGCAAAGGACTCACAATATACTGCCTGTATTTTTTTAAAACCTTTAAACAATAAGCCTTTATTAACTTAATGAAAAGGAAAATCAATGAAGGTATTCTCATTTTTAAAAGAGCCTGATTTTTAGTGCTTGATGGGTTTATAAATTACAAAAACAGCTCAATTGCAATACATTTCTTTCACTCCCTTCCAAGAGATTCCTCTTGGTGCAATATTTCATTCACCTTTGTTTGGTTGTCTTCTTTCTGGAGAGCTTCTAATTTCTGCCTCTGCACCGCTGTGGGTTTGGCCCATTCTTTTTTTATGTCCTGTATTGCCTTCAAACAATATAAGTAATAAAATTAGCAAACATAAAGGAAATTAATTAATCTGACAAAAACATACTTGTGCATGAAAGGCTATAAAAACAGACCCAAGTGGACATATATGAGGATTTAGCATGTTATAAGGGTTCCTTTTTTTTTTTTTTTTTTTTTTTTTTTTAATGTGCCCTTGGAGGGTGGAAGTTCCTAGGCCAGGGATCGAACCCATGCCATAGCAAAGTGACCCTAGCCACAGCAGTAACAACACCAGATTCTTAACTGCTAGGCCACCAGAGAACTCCTGAAGATCATTTTTTAAATTAGTTGGATATGAGAAGCAATTGCTCAAGGGTTTGGGGACAGGTGACAGTACCTGGGAAAGAAAATAAAGTTAGCTCTTACCCTACATCATCCTATCAAATAAACCCAGAGAGATCAAAGATTCAAATGTAAAAAACCATAAAAGAACTAGAAGAAAATAAAAGGGACATATTTTTATCTCATCTTGGGATGGAAAATATCTAAGACACAAAGACAAAATGTCATATAAATGATTATATAATTACATAAAAATATTAAAACTTCTATATAAAAACCACCAAGGGACAAAATATGAAGCAAACGGCAAACCAGGGGAAATGACTGCATGACATGTGGCAAAGAGTTAATCTTTTTTACGTAAAGCAATAATAAAAAAATGTAAACATCCCTAAGAGGAAAATGGACAAAGGCTATGTATTAGCCATCAATAAAAAGGAATTTCACAGGAAAAATATGTATCGAACCTCACTAGTCATCAAAGAATGTTTTGGCCTCTCAACTTGGCAAAGACTGAAAAAATACATAATATTTGGAGTTGGCGAGAGTTTGGAGAAAGAGGAAGTTTCATACGGATCTAATGCAACTGAAACTGGTACAACTTCATGGAGGAGATCTGGCATATAAATTCAAAAGCACCTACAGGAATGATAAACATAGACACAGGGAAGATGTATTGGTAAGGCTGTTACTACTACTGTTTGCAATGTTGAAAACATTTCAACTACGAATAGTGGCAAACACAAGCAGCGTGCGGACTATGTGGCAGGCAATGTTTGAACTGCTCTAAAACAAAAGTCTATCCCGCCTCCTCCCCACTCACCCCCAGTGACTACTAATTGGTTCTCTGTATCCACGTGTTTGTTTTTGTGTGGTTCGATGTGTTCATTTACATTATTTTATTACTTGTTTATTTATCATTTAATTTATATTTCAGTGAAATCACATGGCATTTGTTTTTTCTCTATCTGGCTTATTTCACTCAGCCAAATACTCTCAAAGACCATCCATGTTGTCACAAATGGCAGGATTTCATCTTTTTCTAATGGATGAGCAGCATTCCAGCCAAGGAAAGCTGAGAGGCACCAGAAGATGGAAGAGGCAAGGAATAGAAACTCCCTTAGCACTTTCGGAGCGAACACGGCCCTGCCAGCAACTTGTTGTCAGACTTCTGGCCTGTGGAACTGAGAGTAAATTTCTATGATTTCAGTGGCCTCTCCCCCACCCCTAAAGAAAAGTCAATCCTCGCACCCACCCTAAGAAATAGGTACTATTATGCACCAAAATAGGTAATTGAGTTTGGATACAACTGAGTAATAGGTTAAGCTATCGTTTAAGATTATACAGAATAACAAAAAACATGGGAAAAGTCTGTGACATATTGATACATGAAAAATGTCACGTTAAAAAGGGTATAGTAGTAGTAGATCCTGAGTTTTATAGAACAAAAAATATATGTGTGTATGTGTGTGTGTATTTATATTTATATAAAACAAAACCCCAAAGACCTTGTATGCATACTTATGAATCAAGAAAATGGATGTGGGAGTTCCTGTCATGGCTCAGTGGAAACGAATCTGACTAACATCCATCGATCCCTGGCCTCGCTCAGTGAGTTAAGGATCCAATGTTGTGGTGAGCTGTGGTGCAGATTGCAGATTTGGCTCAGATCTGGCATTGCTGTGGCGTAGGCCGGCAGCTACAGTTCTGATTGCACCCCTAGCCTGGGAAACTACACATGCCCCAGGTACGGCCCTAAGAGACCAAAAAAGAAAGAAAGAAAATGGATGTGCGTATCAGTGAAATATAGTATATGAAATAAACACACCAAAATATTAAGAGTTTATGTGTAAGTTGATTTAAGATTTGGGGTAATCGTGTTTTTGAGCTCTTCCATCTTTGATATGTTCATAAGATGAAAACAAATTTTCCCACACACCTATAGGCAAGGAATCTATGACAAAGGAGGTGAGAAGATACAATGGAGAAAAGACAGCCCTTTCAATAAGTGGTGCTGGGAAAACTGGACAGCCACATGTAAAAGAATGAAATTAGGATACTTCTAACACCATACACAAAAATAAACTCAAAATGGATTAAAGACCTAGATATAAGACCAGATACTATAAAACTCTTAGAGGAAAACACTGGCCAAACACTCTTCGACATAAACCATGGCAACATCTTCTCAGATCCATCTCCTAGAGTAATGATGATAAAAACAAAAATAAACAAATGGACTTTATTAAACTTAAAAGTTTCTGCACAGCCCTGGAAACCCTAAACAAAACGAAAAGACAACCCACAGAATGGGAGAAAATCTTTGCAAATGAAGAGACTGACAAGGGATTAATCTCTAAAATTTATAAACACCTTCTGCAGCTCTACACCAAACCCATCAAAAAATGGGCTGAAGATCTAAACAGACAATTCTCCACAGAAGACATATGGATGATCAAAAAACACATGAAAAGATGTTCAACATCACTAATCATTAGAGAAATGCAAGTCAAAACCCCTATGAGATACCACCTTACACCAGCCAGAATGGCCATCATCAGAAAGTCTACAGACAACAAGTGCTGGAGAGGGTGTGGAGAAAAAGGAACCCTAGTACACTGTTGGTGGGATTGTAAATTGGTGCAACCACTGTGGAAAACAGTATGGAGATTCCTCAGAAAACTAAACATAGAACTACCATTTGATCCAGCAATCCCACTCCTGGGCATCTATCCAGAGAAAACCACGACTCGCAAAGACACATGTACTCCAGTGTTCACTGCAACACTATATGCAATAGCCAAGACATGGAAACAACCTAAATGTCCAGCGACAGAGGAGTGGATCAAGAAGATGTGAACATATACACAATGGTATATCACTCAGTCATTAAAAAAAAAAAAGAAACAGTGGCATTTGCAGCAACACGGATGAACCTAGAAATTATCATGCTAAGAGAAGTCAGTCAGACAGCAAGACACCAACGTCAAATGCTACATCACTTACATGTGGAATCTAAAAAAGGGACACAATGAACTGCTTTGCAGAACGGATACTGACTCACAGACTTTGAAAAACTTATGGTTCCCAAAGGAGACAGATGGGAGATGGGGGGACGGGCTGGCGGTTTGGGATGGAAATGCTATAACTGGATTGTGATGACCGTTGTATACTTATAAATGTAATACAATTCATTGAGTAATAAAAAAAATTTTACAACAACAACAACAACAACAACAAAAACAATTAAAGGAGTTCCCTCCCCAGTGGCTTAGGGCGTTAAGGACCCAACGTTGTCTCTGTGAGGATACAGGTTCAATCCCTGGCCTTGCTCAGCAGGTTAAGGATCTGGCATTGCCACAAGCTACAGTATAGGTCACAGATGCGGTTCAGATCTAGTGTTGCTGTGGTTGTGGTGTAGGCCGGCAGCTGCAGCTCCAATTTGATGCCCGGCCTGGGAACTTCCATACGGCACAGGTGTGGCTGTAAAAAGAAAAAAAAAAATTTAAGTGACTACATTGCTAGGCCCTGTTTGCTCAGCTTTGGGGAACTGCTATCAGCAAGTGTTCCCGAACTCCCAACTCCCTGATGGGCTGCTCAAGTCTGTTTCCTAATCTGCACCACAGGGTTAAACAGAACACTGGTCTCAAAGGCAGAAATCACTGGAAGACAACTGCCCTCTGGATTGTCCTAAAGCCTTTGGCAACTGTTTCTGTGATCCCCCCTTCTCCTCCGGGCCCCCAGCCTCCCTTCCCCTTTAGCCCACCTGGCCCCAGGGGAGGCTCTGAGATTAGCTTTCCATCTCATCCGCTGCATGTACTTGCATGTACTTAGCCTGTGCTATGGTGACATCACACACTGAAAGAGATTTCCATAGGTCCTCAGTTAGACTGTTAACCCCTCAAGGGAAGACCCTGAGTCCTTTACCTCAGTGTATCTTGTCTGCTGTCTTAACATCCAGCAAAACCACAAATCATTCTATGTTACTTATCAGGCACTTACTTGTATCTAAGTCTGAATGCAAGAGTTTCTCTTATGCCCTTCAGGGATATGAGAGACAGCTTACACCTTTCCTCCAAGGGCAGAAAGTAAAACTGAATCAATGTTTGCCATTGCTATTTAGCTTGGGGAAAGGAGATGGGTCTAGAGAGGAGAAGAAAAACACTGTTTTTTGAGGACCTGTTTTAGATAAGTTTTCTCATTGACTTTTTCCAAACTATTCTGTGGATAAGAAGCATTCACCCCCATTTTACAGAGGGGTAAAAATCGAGGTCTAAGAGGTTATGACTTTCAAGATGACCCAGAAAGTAAGTAGCAAGAGTTGGATTAAAACCCAGATCTGACCACTCCATCCATCGAGTCCTCTTCTCATTGCCCAAGACACTGAATTCTGACCAGGTAGACAGCTACCCACCCCAAGAATTTCTCCTTATTGCCAACTGTTCTCAAAACTGAACCTAGGGAGTTCCCGCTGTGGTGTAGTGGGTTAAGCATTTGACTGCAGCGGCTCAGGTTGTGTACAGCGGGTTAAAGGACCTGGCATTGGTCACAGCTGTGGCTTAGAGTTGATCCCTGGCCTGGGAATTTCCATATGCTGTGAGTGTGGCCATTAAAACACACACACACACACACACACACACAAAACCAAAACAGGATTCCCACTGTGGCGCAGCGGAAATGAATCTGACTGGGAACCATGAGGTTGCAGGTTCGATCCCTGGCCTCGCTCAGTGGGTTAAGGATCCAGTATTGCCGTGAGCTGTGGTGTAGGTTGAAGACGTGGCTCGGATCCTGCATTGCTGTGGCTGTGGCATAGGCTGGTGGATGCAGCTCTTAGACCCCTAGCCTGGGAACCTCCATATGCTGCAGGTGCAGCCCTAAAAAGACAAAAAAACAAAAACAAAAGCAAAACAAAAAAACCCACTGAACCTAGATACCATATCAGAATAGAATCAGAATAGGTGTGAAAAATCAAACACCTTTTCTTTCTTGAATTCTACTTGCTATTAGAGCCTTGTAAGGACTATTAGAATAGGGCAACGATGTCCAAGGGAAACATGGCTAAATATACAAGGTAAACAGCAGTCATGGCAGTAAGCAGACAAGTACCAACCAAAGATATATCCATCATTAGAGGACCTGGGACTCTCAACACAGATTTAAATGTCCTCCAGGAGAGGTAACATAACAGTTTTTGTTTTACGACTCTGAAGATCTTTGACCCTGATTATGACTTCACAAGTCATCACTCAAATGTATGATACACAATACCTCACTCCAGACAACAGACTCAAGTTGAGACAAATGTCTCTACTCAGTTATATGGTTCCCTGAAGACTGGCTGATGGAGACTCATGCAGAACCTAATTGTTTAAATTGCATGAAATCACATCAGTCATAGTTTTCATGAGCCTCAAGCACACATCCTCTAGTGCCCTCGGCAGAGCCGACAGTAGTGAGAAATGGACAGCGCGTGCCTTTTTAAATAAGGTATCAGACACTTGGCTCCAGGTGGCTGAGGCAGAGCCGAGCAAGGCCAGGGATGCCTGAGCAGGCTGGGCCTGTGCAAGGGCACTGGGCCACAGGGGTCCTAGAAAGCAGATGGTCACCCCATGCTCCCCTTTCCAAGCTGCAAGCCCTGATGCAGGGCCTGGAAGAAGGGGCACCTTTTTTAAACTGCATAAAGTACAGATAGGCCAGTGGTGGCCCTGCTGAAATGTAGACCCAGAATGGACTAAGTCTTCAATATTTTTTAGAAAATCCAGAAATTTATACTTTTATAGGCAATCTTCTGTTTTGTTTAATGTCACAGAAATATAATATATATTTTTGGGGGGGGTCTTTTTGCCTTTCCTAGGGCCACTTCCGCAGCACATGGAGGTTCCCAGGCTAGGGGTCTAATCAGAGCTGTAGCTGCCAGCCTACGCCAGGGCCACAGCAACGTGGGATCCAAGCTGCGTCTGCAACCCACACCACAGCTCATGGCAACGCAGGATCCTTAACCCACTGAGCAAGGCCAGGGATCAAACCTGCAACCTCATGGTTCCTAGTCATGGTTCCTGTGCCACAATGGGAACTCCAATATCACAGAAATTTTTAAAAAGAAGGAAGGAGATAGCCTGTGGGGATCCACTTGGCTCCTGGGACACCATTTGGCACACCTGCTTTAGGAAAAGCAAGAATATCCCTTCTCAGTTAATTATGATGGCATCATGACTCATCAGAACTCATGAGGACTTTTTGCATTCACTTTTTTTAAAAATGGCCACACCACCGGCATACAGAAGTATGCATCAGGGACTGAGCTTGAGCCACTGCTGCGACCTACACTGTAGCTGCTGCATCACCAGATCCATTAACCCACTGTGCCAGGCAGGGGATAGAACCCATGCCTCTGCAGCTACCTGAGATGCTGCAGTTGAATTCTGAACCCATTGCACCACAGTGGGAACCCCTACATTCACTTTTTTTTTGCTTTTCAGGGCCTCACCCTTGGCAAATGGAAGTTCCCAGGGTACCCAACCGACTGAGCAAGGCCAGGGATCAAACCCACATCCTCATGGATATGAGTCGGATTTGTTTCCGCTGCACCAGGACGGAAACTTTTTTTTTTAATTTTTAAAGGATGATTGCTTCTCCCTCACTCACATATCCTAGGCACCCAGGACAGTCTCTGCCCTTGGCCATGCAGAGATAAGTACATGAACCAGTATCCACAACACTGGCAGGGGCGGGGGAGTACAATAATGGAGGGGGTAACAAAATACTGTGGGAACAGAGAGGGAAGAGGCATTTTCTTTTTTTTCATTTCTTTTTTGTCTTTTCTAAGGCTGCACCTGTGGTATATGGAGGTTCCCAGGATAGAGGTCTAATTGGAGCTGTAGCTGCTGGCCTACACCACAGCCGGCCTATGCCAGAGGCACAGCAACACCAGATCTGAGCCGCATCTGTGACCTACACCACAGCTCACGGCAATGCTGGCTCCTTAACCCGCTGAGCAAGGCCAGGGATCGAACCCACAACCTCATGGTTCCTAGTTGGATTCGTTTCCACTATGCCACGATGGGAACTCCGGCAAAGGAGCCAAGGAAGGCTCCCTAAAGGAGGCAGCAATTATGGTTCCTTCCCGTCTGATGGCTTTGGGCTGTGTTTTGAATCTCACTACCTCTGCTCAAATTCAAGGAATAATAATGGCACAGGTTATTACAACATCAATTACAGCTTTTTGAAGTCTTTGCCAGGCAAAGAGCTAAGGTTTGACTAACAGTCCATTAAAGCTGGGAGAAAACTTAGAGACCTAGTTGTCTCACTGCTTCACAGGAGATGCTGTCGTTCCAGTTCCAGAAGGATGAAGTGACTGGCCCAAGGTCATGTGCAAAGCCAGTAACAGAGCAAAGGACAGCATGCATTTTTGAAACTGCAATGCAGTATGCTTTGCATGAAGCTCTCTCTTCCCCAGCTATAAGCAGAGGAAATACCATTGATATCTCTCTGCGACCTTCATGAAAGTCCTTATTGAAGGACATTACAACTCCTTAAGGAAGACAGATAAAAAGCAGATTACAGTGTTCGTGGTTCCTCATTCTCACTACACTGTATCCCTGGAAACCCTGCCACCGAAACAATATTAGAATTAGGTGATGCATTCTCAACCAAGGACAGCAAACCAGACACAACTAATAATGTATCATAACAGCAAGGATACAACAGCGCTGTGCCTCAGTAAACATTTGAGACAGTAAATTATGTTCCAGCTCAGGTAATAGGGGTATAAATACACTGAACATGATTGTGCATGGACCGAAGTCGGATATGAGATAAGCTCAGAACTAGATTCTAGCCATATAAATGCAACAGTGAATATTAAACATTTAATGCTTAATGGATTGATTTGCCTTCTGAGAATTTAGAAGAGGTTTGTGGAAATTATTTACAAAATGGCCTTGGGTCTCTTAAAAAGTCACCTAAGGAGAAATGGGTATTATGGTTGTGACTTCTCCTGCGACATTAAGGCTGCTGGGGCTGTGTCTGCTCAGTCATGCACCCAGGTTCCCTGCCTCGTGTCGAAAAAGCCAAGGTCCCTGACTGAGGCTGGTGGTCTAGTGGGGGAAGTTTACACGCAAATGATGCTGTCTTTTGCCAAACTGAAGATCCTGTTGATTTTACGATACCATGTTTCTGTGTGAAACTAAGAAAAAACACTGCAATTCAATGATGACAGGGCCACGTGGCAGTCCTGTGTGGGCATGAACTGCTCACACCAGTCTCTCCAAGCTGGGAACTGCTTTCATTTCTTCTGAGGCATTTGGCAATTTCTTGCACCTTCAGTGGCACTGCTCAGCCTGTGCTAGGCAGTCCTTTTGCTTAAGCTTAGTATAAAACAGAGTGGTTTTCTCTCTCTGGGAACATAAAGCACTTGATTGTTGCTTTGCCAGGAAATATGGAACATGGAGCTGTGGTCATTTCTCCAAAGATGAACATCTGCTTTTCCAATATAAAAAGAAATCCTGCCACTCAGTCTTTGCCCATGTAAGTAATAAATCCCATTCCATGCAGAATCCTAGGACAAACTTTTCAAAGTAATTTTAAATTTCAATTAGACGCAACACATAGGTCAACAACACACCTAATGCACTGAAAGGGAAAACAGTACGAACAGCTATGTATCAGTCAGCTATTGCTGTGTAACAAACCACTCCAAAAATGAAGACTTGCTTAAAACAGTGCAATTTAAGTAATGCAATTACTTAAAACAAAAGCCACCTGAGGAAGTATGTGGTTTTCCTCTTGTATGTCCTTCAGTAAACCAAAGAGCCCAAATTCACCCCTTGACCTTTTTGCTATACTCAAAGTACTCCAGGACGTTCTATTATTATTCCCTTGTCCCCTTGCAAAGCTCATTGAAAGTAATGTCAGACCCTACACTTTTCCCCTCTCTTCAATTCTACCTCCTTAGTTTACAAAAAGCTAGAGTGTAGCAGCCTAGAACCACACTGCACAAAAGCCACCTGCAAATCAGTACTATTAAATCCCTCTTCTACATCCTCTATGTCTAAGGCTACTCAGCAAACTTTCTCTCTTCTTCTTCTAAAAATGAAAATGATACCAACTGCCTGACAGAGCTATGCAGCTTAAATGAAAAACAATGCATTTAAAACATTAGTACAATGTTGGGGCTACCAGAAGGCTTAATGCTAAGGTTATGCCAGGAAACAGTTCTAGTTTCTGGAGACACAGCAATGAACCAACAAATTCCTGATTTCATGGAGAAATCATTCTAGGAGAGAGACAGTAAACACAAATTATACATGCAGTGAAACGGTGGAAATGCTAAGGAGAAAATACAGCAAAATATGTCAGCATTTGGGGTTTGGTCTAAGGGAATGGAAAACCTTGGGAGGGTTTGAACGAGCCAGGAATTTGACCCACCACTCTGCTGCTTGAGACAAAAACATGGAATAAAGCCACAGAACTCTTTAAAAGAAGTTCCCAAACCTTCCTCCCAGAACTGCCAAGCCAGGCCTCCAAAGATGCTGAGTTATGGGGTGAACACTGGCAGGGGGGCTGGGGAAGCAGGCCGGAGGTGGGGTTTTGGGCAACCAGCGGCATGCATTTTGGAGGCAGCATCTGCTGACCATCCCCAGCTGAGCAGAACCGTCCCACCTTGAGTCAGGAAAGGAAGGGAGGCTGGACTCAAAGTTTACTTTTCTCTTTGTTGAAGGGCAGGCAAGACAGGACCAACTGTATAATCTGCAGAGCTGCATGCAAAATGAAAATGCAGAATCCTTTATTAAAAAATTATTAAGAATTTCAGAGTTCCCATCATGGTGCAGCAGAAATGAATCTGACTAGCATCCATGAGGTTCCATCCCTGGCCTTGCTCAGTGGGTTAAGGATCCAGCATTGCCATGAGCTGTGGTGTAGGTTTCAGACATGGCTCGGATCCCACATTGCTGTGGCTGTGGTATAGGCCAGCAGCTGTAGCTCTGATTAGACCTCTAGCCTGGAAACCTCCATGTGCTGCGGGAGCAGCCGTAAAAGACAAAAACAAAAACAAAAAACACAAGAATTTTAGGATGTGACAGTAGAGTGTTAAACAAGCCTGGGGCACTTCTGAGCAGGCAGGGCAGGGGGCAGTGTAGCCTCAAAGGCCAAGAAGCTGGCCCTGGTAGCTGGTACACTACTTGCTGGCTCAGGGAAAAAGAACATTATGCTAGAGATTTAGGGATTGTGTGACTTCAAATTATCAAGGATATGCTTTCCAGGCTCATATAAATTAGCCTAGATGATAGAGTGTCAGCTGCCAAGTCAGAGGGATTGTTCAAATGGAAGTAGAATTCTTTTCTCTCTAAGCTATACTTATTATTATTATTTTGCTATTTAGGGCCACACCTGCAGCATATGGAAGTTCCAAGGCTAGTGGTTGAATTGGAGCTGCAATTGCCAGCCTACACCTCAACCACAGCAATGCAGGATCTGAGCCGAATCTGCAACCTACACCAACAGCTCACAGCAAAGCCAGATCCTTAACCCACTGAGCGAGGCTGGGGACTGAACCCACGTCCTCATGGATACTAGTTGGGTTCGTTACCACCGAGCCACAACAGGAACTCCTCTATTTCTTTTTAAATTTTTATTTAGTTGTTATTTATTTATTGTGGTAAAATATACATAACATTTATCCTACTAACTATCTGTAGGTATACACTTCAGTGGCATGAAAAACACGGGCAATGTTGTATAATCATCACTGCTTTTTTTTTTTTTTTTTTTTTTTTTTTTTGGTCCTACCTTCTGCATGCAGAAGTTCCCAGGCCAGGGACTGAACCCTCGCCCCAGCAGTGACAATGCCAGATCCTTTACCTGCTGAGCCACAGGGGAACACCTACCACCACTGTCTATACCTAGAAGTCTTTCATTATCCCTAGCGAAAATTCTGTACCCATTAAACAATAAGTCCTCCCCTCCCCCTAGTCCCTGGTAACCTCTGCTTTACTTTCCGTTTCTATGAATTTGCCTCTTTGATGTATGGAAATAGAATTCTTTTTTTTTTTTTTTTTTGCTTTTTAGGGCCACATCCATGGCATATGGAAGTTCCCAGGCTAGGGGTCCAATTGGAGCTACAGCTGCCGGCCTACACCACAGCCACAGCAACGCCAGATCCAAGCCACGCCTGCGACCTACACTGCAGCTCACGGCAACACCGGATACTTAACCCACTGAGGGAGGCCAGGGATCCAACCTGCAACCTCCTGGGCCCTAGTTAGATTCGTTTTCACTGCACCACGATGGAAACTCCAGAGGTAGAAATCTTAACTGCCCCCAATTTGGTCCAGAGGTTTCAAACGCAAATGGCCTCCAGTTTCCGGTGTCCTGCTAGCGCTTGGTTGCCCTCACCTGCATGTAGATCAAATCTACAGCTGCCTTGCAGTCCATCAGCCTGGAATCGAGGGACGGGTCCAGGTACCTGCATAATTCAGGAGCATTCAGTTAATTCACCGCATGGCTGATGAGCACACCTGGGAGCACGTGCTCTCTGAAGGGCTGGCCCTCAACTCCTTGAACCAAGGTCCCCTTTCCTAATAAAGCCACAGCCCTCTGCTTGCCTAGTCTTCCACTGTCCTTCCACCCCTCTGCTTCCTAGTGTCTTTATAGAGTAAGCTTTCCTGGTGGACTCTGAGTGTAGAGACGCAAAAAAAAAAAAAAAAAAAAAAAAAAGGCTTAAGGGAGTGGTCCCCACTTCTGTTCACACTCAGGCTCACTCGTGGCCACAAAGTCCTCACGCCCTTTCTGCATTCACAATACTTGGCATGTCCTTCTGCCTTGAATCCACACCCATATTAGCACCCAGCACCCCAGCCACCTCATCTCTTGCCTGAGCTGCTTGGCCGCCCTCCTCAGCAGAATTTATACCTCTGTTGCGCTCCCACACTCCACAGTCCAACAGGAGTAGTCTTTGCCCAGGAACCTTTCGGACTGTGACAGTCCCAGGAGTTAGGGCATTTATCCTGCTCGCTTCCAAGCCCCTTCATGGGAGATCCCACGTTCACTTCCAGCTCCATCTCTCCCCTCCCTCATCAATCTCCTTCCCGACTTCTGACTTCTCGGCCTCTCCCTCGAGCCTCAGCCTCTGGTCCCTGCCTCTGGTCCCCACGCCACCGCAGGGCTGTGCTGCCACCCATCCTGTGTGCTTCCTGAGCACCCCGAGTTTATCCTGATGGCTGCTCTGATCAAGCTGATCTTGACACCAGGCATGAGCCCAGGGGCTGAGTCCTAGTCACACTTGCCCCTCTGGACTGTGGCAAACAGCAAGCCTTCGTGTCTAACAGATCCAGATTGCCAGGACAATCACAGTTACTGTGTCGCAGCTACTGTATGTTAAGGACCCACAGAAACCATCAGGAAGGGGTGTGCCGGGGCTGGTCTCTAACCAGTCCGGAGGCAGAGGTGAGTGGAATCGCTGCTCTCCACAGCGGAGGGGAAGTAGTCGATGGGCTTGGCATCAACTGGGCAAAGGATGAAAATGTCACTTGAAGATCATTGTCATTCTGAGGGGTGGGAGAAGCGACGGCAGCACTCCTGCTTCTATTCCATTTAGCTATTGGACCTTGCAGCCCAGGGGTTCTGTGTGGCAGGGGAGAGCAACTATTGCATCAGAGTTAGAGAGCCCCCAGGCCCATCCCAGACTGGGGCTCTGAGAGGCCAGGGCAGACCCCCTCGGGTCTGGAAGGAACTGTACCATCTTTGGAAAGATGCACCAGGGAATTCAGAGAAAAATTCCTAAAACCACCACTGGGCCTCACTGCAGGGCCTCACATGTCAGGAACCCCACAGCTCATGGCAGCCCAGCTAGCCTCCCTGCCCACAACCTGTAAGACCTCACTGGACAGAGAACCAGGCACCTGCAGGATCCTGTCTCCAGGCTCTCCCCTTCCAGGGACCTGGTCCTCAGCTCTGACAGCAGAAGTGGGACCTCCTTTCCTCCCAGTGCCCATGAGCAAAGGCAATCTGCCCAGATCCGGGATCCAGGCTTGTGACGGGGTAGATGTTTTATCTTGCTTGCACTTACCATCTAGAATTTATCTATTTAATAATGACATAGGCACGAGTTCCCATCATGGCTCAGCAGTTAATGAACCCGACTAGCATCCATGAGGATGCGGGTTCGATCCCTGGCCTCGCTCAGTGGGTTAAGAATCCCGCGTTGCCATGAGCTGTGGTGTAGATCGCAAATGTGGCCTGGATCCCATGTTGCTGTGGCTGTGGTGTAGGCCGGCGGCTACAGCTCCAATTGGATCCCTAGCCTGGGAACCTCCATATGCTGTGGCTGTGGCCCTAAAAAGACAAATAATAATAATAATAATGACATAGGCAAAGCCCAATTTCCAATTCCAGGTGAGGGACAGAATCCTCATCTCTCCTTTAATCTCAAGTTCTCTGGAGAGTTCATGGACAAAACTGTCTAAGCCTCAGGGTTTTTTTTTTTTTTTTGGTTACTATTATCACCTTTATTATTATCAATATAACAATAAAAAAATGACCAAAATTTATTGCACATATGGGATTACTTTAACTCTTACTATAATCTTATGAGCTAGAGTCTATCATTATTATTTCTATTTTACAGATAAAGAAACTGAGGCTTCGAGAGCTTGAAGACCTTGGCTAAAGTTAATTCAGCGAAACTCTAAGAGGGCCGAGACTTATATTCACGTAATCAGATCCCAGAACAACTGTGCTTAGCCCCCGTTTCACTAGGCAGCTTCCAGAAGAATAGCTACTCCCTAACCTCAGACAGAACTACATTCTTCTCCCCTTCTCAGGGCTCCAGGCCACAGAGGACCAATTCTCAGACCGGCTCTGAACAGCAACATATGAACATCTAGCCTTGCTGGGAATCTCCGTCCAAAATTCAGAGTCACAGCCTGGAGCTCTAGCAAGTCATCACAAGGTCAAGATAACAACTATTCCTCCATTTCAAAATGCCTTTCTTTAAAGATCCTGGGTTCAGATTACAGAATAACTGAGCTGGGAGAGAGTGAACCAAAGAAGCAGTACGATACGGCCACGGTCATAAACACTGTGAATTCCGGATTGTAGGATGTGCGTAGGGGTTGGGTTCAGGGCGTTTCCTGCTTCTCACGGTTATTTGGGTTGCCTGCTCTCTACAGGACCCCTTGTTTCTGGGGAAATCTGCAGGGTCTTTTCCCCCTAGATTGAGTCCTATCAATCTAGGAAAATATAACTGGCTCTGGTATATATGCATGTATTGGTGGACTCCTTTAGGAATGTAAGCCAGATACAGAGAGTGGCTGAGTCCACTCTTTGTCATCATGGAATATTGCAGTTCAACAGATACATCAGACTTGCTTGTGACCATCGTCAAAGTCCTTCAATTGAGTAGTCAGTAATCTAGCCCCAAACAGCCTACAGCCTGCAAATCCTTACCATCACCTGCTTCAATCCCCAATCCCCCTACCCCAGCCTTGCCTTTGCGGCTGCCATCCTCACTATAACATCCATCAGGTTTTGTTTTGTTTTTTCTCTTTTTCTGTGGGCTTTTTTAAAATGATTTTTATTTTTTCCATTATAGTTGGCTTACAGTGTTATGTCAATTTCTACTGTACAGAAAAGTGACCCAGTCACCACACACACACACACACAGGTACATATTCTATTTCTCACACCATCCTCTACCACGTTCCATCATAAGTGACTAGATATAGTTCCATCCTTCACGTTTTTACTTGAGACCAGAGAAAGGCATCCTGAGCATCCTTTTCTTTAGGATAAACATTCTGAGTCATTCTCCCCACTGCCTCTTCTTCACTGCTCTCCTCTTAACCTTCCCCGAGCTCCTAGGCTTCCACCCGCTGACAGATCGTGAGCTGGATGTGGTGAGATTCTGACAAGTTCTGATCACTCCGAAGTGCCTGCTGTCACAGTAAACGTTCACTCACCACTTCCTGAGTCCAACCTTGCAGTTTTCTACTTGAGAGCTTCGGAGGCTGACATAAGGGAGTTCAAAGTCCACCAATTTTTTCATGACTAGAGAAGGAGAAAGATAATCTTACTGGTTGAAACAGCACAAAGAGTTTACATACTGTGCTTTACAAATGCTAAAATAAAGCATTACCATTGGAAGGAATAAAATCATAGTAATAATATTCTCTATGTGCATTAGAAGGTAATTTTTAACTTTCTGAAGTTCATTCAAAAAATAAGCAATATCTGAGAGTTTTTGTTGTGGCGCAGTGGAAATGAATACAACTGGTGTCCATGAGGACTCAGGTTCAATCCCTGACCTCGCTCAATGGGTTAAGGATCCAGAGCTGCTGTGAGCTGTGGTGTGGGTCGCAGATGCGGATTGGATCCTGCGTTGCTGTGGCTGTGGCTGGCAGCTGTAGCTCTGATTTGACCCCTAGCCTGGGAACTTCCACATGCCTCAAGTGAGGCCCTAAAAAGCAAAAGAAAGAAAGAAAGAGAGGGGGGGGGGGAGAAAGAAAGAAAGAAAGAAAGAAAGACAGACAGAAAGAAACTGAGGTCTGGAGAGATCCAGTGCCTTCATCAGCACACCACAGCTCGCAGGTCCTGGTGGCCAAGTGACAGCCAAACTCCTTAACTTCCACCTCCAAAGCACCTCCCCACAGCTTCTGAGAACATATATAAACTATTCTGAGATAACCAATACCATCTCTCAACAAATAACTGGTAATGCCTAGAAATACACTGAAGAGAAAAGCAAAAGCTATATGAAACACGACATCAGTCACTATGTCACTGCACATATATACTTTTTGGTCGTCAATGGTTGTATCCTTTTTTAAAATTTTTATTAGAATATAGTTGATTTACAGTATTGTGTCAATTTCTACTGGACAGAATAGTGACCCAGTCATTTTACACACACACACACACACACACACACACACACGCACACATTCTTTTCCTTATACTATCTTCCATCATTTTCTATCCCAAGAGATTGGATATAGTTCCTTGTGTGGTACAGTAAGACCTTATTGCTTATTATTCAACACAGTTCTGCAAGTCCTAGACATGGTAATCAGTAAAGAAAAAGAAATAAAAGGAATCCAAATTTGGAAAAGAAGAAGTAAAAATATCACTGTTTGCAGATGACATGATACTATACCTAAAAATTCCTAAAGACACTACCAGAAAACTGTTAGAGCTCATCAATGAAGTTGGTAAAGTTTCAGGATACAAAATTAATACAAAACTGTTGGAGCTCATCAATGAATTTGATAAAGTACACTCACATTGAAAGATCAGAAAGAGAAATTAGGGAAACTATCGTATTTATCATCACATCAAAAAGAAGAAAATACCTAGGAACAAACCTACCTAAAGAGACAAAAGATCTGTACTCTGAAAACTCTAAGATGCTGGTGAAAGAAATCCAAGATGACACAAATAGATAGAAAGATATACCATGTTCGTGGACTGGAAGAATCAGTATTGTCAAAAGGCAATCTACAGATTTAAAGCAATCTCTATCAAATTACCAACGACATTCTTCGCAAAACTAGAACAAAATATTTTAAAATGTGTTTGGAAACACAAAAGACCCCAACAGCCAAAGCAATGTTGAAAAGAAAAATGTAACGGAGGAATCAGGCTTCCTGACTTCAGACTATACTACAAAGCTACAGTCATCGTCCCAAATATATATTTTTACAGAATCTAAGAATTTACTGATATTACTCACATTTTATAGAAAATACTCCTTGGGAGTTCCTGTCGTGGCTCAGTGGTTAAGGAATCTGACTAGGAACCATGAGGTTGAGGGTTCCATCCCTGGCCTTGCTCAGTGGGTTAAGGATCCAGCGTTGCTGTGAGCTGTGGTGTAGTTGCAGATGTGGCTCGGATCCCATGTTGCTGTGGCTCTGGCGTAGGCCGGTGGCTATAGCTCCGATTAGATCCCTAGCCTGGGAACCTCCATATGCCGTGGGAGCAGCCCTAGAAATGGCAAAAAGACAAAAAGACCAAAGGAAGGAAGGAAGGAAGGAAGGAAGGAAGGAAGGAAGGAAGGAAGAAAGAAAGAAAGAAAGAAAGAAAGAAAGAAAGAAAGAAAGAAAATACTCCTTAACAAGGAGGTAAGGTGGTCTCATGGAAGGTCCTGATGCCAGGAGCCCAGCACCAAGGGGGTTGTGGCATGACTGGTGGCCGGCAGTCAGCAAAGGGATAAAGGAACACCAGCCAGGAGGACTGGGGCTCGAGGAGGCACAAGATGAAGTGTAGTTACTAGAAAGAACTGGTGTCTTGCTCCTGACCATGCTGCCTCTCTGGTGCTGCTCACCCCCGCTCATCCTGAACAAAGGCACGACCTCCCATTCCCAAGTGTCCAGGGGCCCAGAGTCTAGTAAGGACCGGGGCACATGGGGGTATTCCCTTGGGGGTGACTGGCCCCTCAGCTGCGACCCCACATCTTCTGGCGGAGCGCCTGCCCACATCTGCCCACCTGTCTCAGGCTGCCCTGCATTCCTTTCCTCCTTCTTACCAGACAGCTTGCCCTCCTTGCCAAACCGAATGAGAAATAGGCCGAAGTAGCCCACCAGCTCCCGACGCAGTCCAATTTTGTGTGACACCACCTTTACCCAAAGACAAGAAAGAAGAAGGAGAAGTTAGGCGTGTTGGTCATGCACGCTGTGATGTGCAGAATTTCAAACTGTTTAAACATCAATAAAAAGAGCTTTAAGTGACTAGTGGGCATTAAAAGAAATCTTTCCCGCAACTAAAAAGGATACATATTCATTTTAGAAAATTTAGAAACAAAAAACTGCAGTGAAGAAAATAAAAGTCAGTCATCAGGTCTCCCCGCGCCCCCCACACTCCACCTCCAATAGACATGAATGAACTGGCCCAGCTCAGAGTGGTTCAGTCCATCTCTGAGGGGTATACGTCCTCCAGATCTGTTTGGTCTTTCTTGTCCACTAGAGGGCAGCAGCCATTCTCCGTGAAGCCCAGTCCTTCTGTGATACTTGGCCCTGGGGCCCACACTCCAATTTACCTTCCTTCCCCAGAAGCTGGATTAGGGACGTTCCCTACCACTTGGCTGGCATATAAAAGTATACAAGCCACTGTCAGTCTAGGACCCCCCAGGCCTGCTTCTCTCTGATGTCTGCTGTGATGGTCAAGTTTAACGTATGTGGTCTTTGCTCAGTGAAACCTCAGCTCGCAGGCACAGGCTACCCTCATTTCTTTTTTTCTTTTTTTTTTTTTTTTAATTTTTAAAAAAATTATAGTTGAGGAGTTCCCGTCGTGGCTCAGTGGGTAACAAATCCGACTAGGAACCATGAGGTTGCGGGTTTGGTCCCTGCCCTTGCTCAGTGGGTTAACGATCCAGCGTTGCCGTGAACTGTGCTGCAGGTTGCAGACACGGCTCGGATCCTGCATTGCTGTGGCTCTGGCATAGGCCAGAGACTACAGCTCCGATTAGACCCCTAGCCTGGGAACCTCCATATGCCGCGGGAGCGGCCCAAAGAAATAGCAAAAAGACAAAAAAATAAATAAATAAAAGAAGATTTAAAGAAAAAAAAATTATAGTTGATTTACAATGTTCTGTCAATTTGTGCTGTACAGCAAAGTGACCCATTGCTTATTCCTCTTTGATCTTAACCTCAAATGGTTTTCAGTTCAACAGCAATGACTTTGTTTTTACCAACTGATCATGAGGCTGTAATCTCGTAACATTTCACATCCATCCACCCTGCCCTTGCAGACATTCGGGCTTCCACAGACTCGCTCCCTCCCATCCAACCAGCCCCACTCCCCCACGCCCAAGGCTGGGTTCCTGGGTGATTTCTTTGCACGCCTGGTCTTCACTGCTGGATCACCTCTGCCACACACGACGGACGGTCCGCCTGTACAGCTCTATGTGTGAGCGAACCTTTTAAACCAGGCTCCAAGGTCTCAAGGTGGCAGTTGTATAAATACCAGGCTCAAAGGGGTACTTTTCTTGTCTGAGATCTGTAAATTACCTTGTGAGACAGTCTAATTAGGTGGATGGTATGGGTGGGGGTTATCAGTACAGCACTGAAAATACAGAAGAGCCTGGGAAGTTTGCACAACTTTTACTCCACATTTATCCCCACTCTCCTTCTTTCTACCTAACTCTCTTCCCCAGGCTCTTGCAAAAACAAACCAACCACCAAAAAACAAATAAACAAAAACCCAAACCAAAATACAGGGCTCCTCTGGCTGGTTGGGGGGAGCTGAGGGTGCACCAGTGGTAACAGATTACAAAGTTATCTTTTCCTAGAGTAAATATGACCCATGTCCATTCAAATTAGATTTCTCTCTTCTCTGACTCATTCAGTGAAAAGAGCAAGCTTACTTGCCAAGGAAGACAGAGTAGGAAAAAAAGAAAACAGAGATGCCTCCTATGATCTATAAAGACAGAAATACAAACACCTTGTTTTGAGAGGAGAACGCATTATAAAAACAGACACAATAGTCTTTCTCTCTTAACAAATGTTAACGATGCTTCAAAACTCAACCACCACCCCCGTAAAACCACATTAGCGCAAATGCAGAGAAAACAAAAAAGGAGATTTTAGTTTGTAGCTGGTCCTTAAAAAGCCTGCAGGATGGCTGGAGACCTGAAGTGAGTGCGGCGACAAGTATGCTTGAGAAGATACAGACAATGATTTTTAATTACAAAATGTAAATGACATTTTTAAGCAGGGGAGAGGATTTCCCAGGCGGGGGAGAGAATGCACATCTGTGCTTGACCAAGTGCTCACTTTACCTTTTATGGAAACTCTTTGACTTCATTTAACCTCCAGCGCCAGTAAAGTCTGTGCCGCGGGTTTGAATTTCCCACAAGCCAATGTGATGGAAGAGGGGAAGTACATTTTTCTGAGGTTAATGTACTCATATTAAACTCGGGCTCTTAGTTACAAGGGAACCTGGACTAAACAGGTGGCATCATGGAACCCCAAACTTACTGCCCTTCTCTGTACTTATTCAGCATCCCCTCTAATATCTAATATCAAGAACAACACCAGACAGAGTTCCTGTTGTGGCGCAGGGGTTAACAAACCCAACTAGGAACCGTGAGGTTGCGGGTTCGATCCCTGGCCTTGCTCAGTGGGTTAGAGATCCAATGTTGTCGTGAGCTGTGGTGTAGGTCACAGACACAGCTCAGATTCCGTGTTGCTGTGGCTCTGGCGTAGGCTGGCAGCTACAGCTCTGACTGGACCCCTAGCCTGGGAACCTCCATATGCCGCGGGAGCAGCCCTAGAAAAGACAAAAAGACCAAAAAAAAAAAAAAAAAAAAAAAAGAACAACACTGGAATGAAAGAACAAATCCAGTCTCTTAGGCTAGAACATGACAGAAGATAGTATGAGAAAAATAATGTATACATATATGTATGACTAGGTCACTATGCTGCACAGCAGAAATTGGCACAACACTGTAAATCAACTATATACTTCAATTAAAGAGAAAAAGTTAAAGGGAGTTCCTGTTGTAGCTCAGTGATAACAAACTCAACTAGTATCCATGAGGACGCAAGTTCGATCCCTGGCCTCCCTCAGTGGGTTAAGGGTCCAGGGTTGCATGAGCTGTGGTGTAGGTCTCATGGGCAGCTCAGATCCTGACTGGCTGTGGTGTAGGCCAGCAGCTGCCGCTCCAATTCAACCCCTAGCCTGGGAACTTCCATATGCTGTGGGAACAGTCCTTAAAAAAAAAAAAAAAAAAAGTTAAAAAGAACAATACCAAAAGTGATAAAGAACTATAACTGCCACTGCTGATGGATCATGAGCTGTTTCTATAATTACTTAGACAGCGTCTCAAAAAATTAACTTACCCAAACTCACACAGCTAGGACATGGCGGCGCTGTAATTTGAATCCAGGACTTGCCCTAACCGCAAGAGAGAAGAGATCCCAAGTTCCCACCAGCAGCCGACTTTAGCCACAGGCACGTCTAGGTTGGCCAGCGAGCCCAGTGTGTGAAAAACATGTTAATACTGCTGACCCCGGGCAGGTCAGGTGCTTTCCAGCTCTCCAGAGGCCAACCATTTCCAAATGACCCGACACCCTACGGCTGCAGCCCTGACTCACCTGCCTGGCCCCAGAGGCATCTGAGTTTGCGTCCCCTATCCTCATTATTGCTTTCTCCTCCTCCTTTGGCGTGTCTGTCTCTCACTCTGTAAGTCCTGGGAGGGCAATTTAGGGAACTATTTTCTGTGTTTTAGGGGCTCTTGGTATAAATCCTCTCAAGCATTAAGCATCAAGGGTCTTTGGTGCTTTCTGGAAAGATCATCCTGGAAATCAGTAGAGATTAGCAAGACTGGAAGCAGGGAGACTAGTTTGGGGGCTGCTAGGGGTATAGGGATGGAGGAGGAGGGATCAATAGGATACTTGGGATGTCATGTTAGCAGGATACAGGGATGAAGGCGGAGAAGCCAAGGGTAACTTCTCAAAGCTTGAACTCAGCAACCAGGTGGCTTGGTGGTACCAGGCAACCAGGTCACAAACCAGGAGTCAAGGAAAGGCTGTAAGCAGTGACTTTAGTAGGAAGAAAGTTCAAAATTAATCACTAATCGAGTAGAACAAGGGCTAGACAACGGGTATTTCCTCATCTAGGGATGTAACCAGGAGGGCATGAGCAGGCTGGAATCTCCAGGCAGGGAAGAGGAGCGATGAATGACGCAGGGAGGAAGCCCCCAGGGTCTCAGGGAAAGGCGGGCTTGGGAACCAGGAGCCCAACAGGGAGCACTTCTGGTCATCCCGCTCAGGAGGCGGCAGACACCAGGATCCCAGCACCAACTTTCCATCCTTGGAAAGGTCCTAGAAACTGTCCCATGCCCTCCTGCTGATATTTTCTGGTTCTCCCTCGTATGTTTCTCTGAAGGATTAGAACTTGGGAAAGAATTTCAATCTAAAGTGGAACCAGAGGATAAAAGATGGAAAAACCCCACAACAGGAAGACAAAGCTTAAGGACTAAGAAGCAGATTTCCCAAAGACGCCCGAGTCACAGAAACATGATAATACTGGAATTTTTTTAGACGATAGGGAAATGGTCTGGGGTTGCCTCATATCAGCCTCAGGAAATTCTGCTTACGGTTTCCAGAGACCCAAACAAGATACGACCCAGGTCAGGTTGGTCTCACAATGTCAGTGGAACTGAGCTTTGTTTGTGTGGCTGGACTGGCTTGGTCTGTTCGGGGAATTTTCAAATCCAGTCTCTGTTTGTTTTCATTTGAGTAGATTCTCACTGAACTCTCTCCTCTTTACATCCTCTTCCCGTAAGTCCATCCTGCCCCAAACCCTCAGCGGATGCTCTTGCAGCCTCTCCAGCCAGCAGGTCCCGAATGGCAATTTTTCTGGCAATATCCAAATACACACGTCTTCTTGACCACTCTGAGCTGCCTCATTTTACCTTATTTCAGTTGACAAACGCATCCAAGGAAAGAGGTCTGGGAGCCAAGCATGGAGCAGTGTGTGGGTAAGAAGATACTGTCTTCTCTGCTGCCCAGCTCCCATGGAGGAAAGGCCTCAGGGGCAGAGCTGGGAATGGGAGCATCCAGAGAAGGAAGGGTGCTTTCTGGCTCTCTTCCTCTGAGTCCTCAGAGAATGGACTAGAACTCGGGCCTGGTCCTATGGACCCAGAATTAGTGCCAAGTGTTGATTTCAGAGGTTTTCCCTGTGAGGGAGGAGGGACCACTCTTTCTGGATTTGAGAACCTCACTGTTGCTCTCTGCCAGACCCTATTGCCAGCCCACCTAGGTAGACTCATGTGGGCTCCATCCTCCTTCCTGCTCCCAACCATGGACATCCCATAATAAGGCACTTTGCATCTTTGCAGGGCACTTTCCTGGCTGAGCTCCATGGAACCAACAGCAGCCTTAGGAAGGACCTGGAAAGCTGATGCCCACAGGGGGGAAAAAAAAAACAAAGAGAACCTGGGGATTGGCTGTAGCTGAGATTCTTCCATCTGTCTCTCAGAAATGCCAGCCTCTCTACAGATAAGTCAAGTCACTGTGTCCTAGTCTGTGCCTTCAAACAGAATGACTCCTGAATTCAGTTCTGAGGCTGGAGTTTAGATAGAGCTTACCTCCAGGACTCTTTCAGCAGTATCCGATGTTAGAATTTCGACTTTAATGCTCCTTTCATCAGGCAGAAGTACATCCAAAGGCACTTTCTTGGTAGTGATGCTGAATGTGTCCTGTAAGCAAAAGGCAGCACGGTTAATTTGGGTGCCCTTCTGTAGGGCGTGTCACAGCGGGGGACAGTCAGCTCTCTCTCCCTGGGCCTGTGGGCTCACAGTAACCGAAGCACATGAAAGTGCAGATTTCGGGGGGTGGTTTTGGGGGGTGGGGGCGGTTTTGGGGGATGGGGGGCAGGAGGAGGTGGAAAGGAGCCCGGGCAAAGCGATGACATGCAGCTTGAATAATTTCCAAATTAACCAGGAGTCTGTTTTAGGAAAAAAGCTTTTGATAAAATCATCCACATGACTCGTAGTCATCCCAGATTTTAACTCTCATTGTAAGCATCCCTAAAAGTTCATTATGTGCAGTAATTCATGATTCCGTTGTAGCAAAATTCTGAAGTTGCAACCAAGTCTCTAGCTGGTGGCCAATCCCCGAGCTCCGCCCAGCCCTTCCGCATTCTGGCCGTCCCTCGGGGAGGCGCATGCGCACCAGAGGTGCCCTGTGAGCTGACGCCCCCTAGCGTGTCGGAGACACGCGAAGCTCATCGGAGTTCAGGAAACGCGAGGCTGAGGCTGCCGCTCAGTGACCAGAGAGGGAGGGGTCTCAGGGTAGGCAGGGCCAGTGGCTGCCCAGGCAGACCTCCCAGGGTGCCTGCACCTAGGGATGGCTGATCTCAGCATCTCCCGAATGGGATCCTGTTAGTCCACAGAGCTGCTTCCTCTCTGAGAGGCTGATCCAGGTCACGGCCATTCTCACCCCAGGTTCTACCATGGGATTAAGCCCTGACACAGCCACTGCATGCAATGAGGTGCCTTCTCTCCTAGGCTTTTAGAACAGCACTGGTGCTGTGTCATCCTTGGGAGACCCGAGAAAGGAGTCATTCAAGTCATGTTCTGTGTTCTGAGCGTATGAGTATATAAACCGGAATATTAGTAATTAGCCATAGAGTGGATGGAGATGGGGAGGGGGGCAGGAAGGAGGTATATTTTTAGTGACCAGAAAGTTTACAGCCAGGTCACCTCCTTCCTGGTACCAGTTTGGGGGAGAGAAGATCCAATGAATGATAAGATGAT
Source organism: Sus scrofa (assembly GCF_054392235.1). NCBI lineage: Eukaryota > Metazoa > Chordata > Mammalia > Artiodactyla > Suidae > Sus > Sus scrofa. The sequence goes on along the minus strand of NC_139386.1, from coordinate 36,360,765 downwards.
TTGGGGATCATGGAGTTGGGGCTCAGGTCAGCTGACCAGATGAGAGCCCTTCCCCTTAACAGGCAGCACCCACCTGCCCTTTCCTTAGTCCTCCTGACCCAACCCACCCACACCCACCCCCGCTATTCAGACATAACAGACTAGGTACTGGGCTTTGTTGGGAACCACGGAGTCCAACAAACCAAGTCCCACAGCCCAGTTACTTCAGCTGCAGGTCTACACCACAGCGACAGCAACGTTAGATTGGAGCCGTGTCTGCGACCCACACCACGGCTTATGGCAATGCCGATCCTTAACCCACTGAGTGAGGCCAGGGATTGAACCCAAAACCTTATGGTTCCCAGTTCGATTTGTTTCCGCTGCACCATGACAGGAACTCCCTGACTTTAAATTTGAATCACGCCCACCCTGAACCCACCTACCTAAAATGAACAAAATGGCTATGATTCTGAATCTAAGTACTTTAGAAGAGAAAGGCGACTGCTTTCCAAAGGGTTGGTCCCCAAGAGCAGCGTATGTTTTGGGAATGTATTAGATCTACATACACAGGCAACATTTACAAATAGCATGTTACTGATGAGTAAATACAATATCTATGTATTTATTACAGACAAGTGTATTGTTAGATCATGTTACTGATAACTGTCCTCTGTGCAAACTGCTTCAGATATAATAATAATAAAAAAAAAAGACAAAGAAAAAGAAGAGTTCCTATGGTGGCTCAATGGTGATGAACCCAACTAGTATCCATGAAGATTCAGGTTTGATCTCTGGCCCTCGCAAAGACACATGTACTCTGGATGTTCATTGCAGCACTATATACAATAGCCAAGATATGGAAACAACCTAAATGTCCATCGACAGAGGAGTGGATCAAGAAGATGTGGTACATATACACAAGGGAATATTACTCAGCCATTAAAAAGAATAAAATACCAGCATTTTTTGCAACATGGATGGACCTAGAAATTATTAAGTGAAGTCAGCCATACAATGAGACACCAACATCAAATGCTTTCACTGACATGTGGAATCTCAAAAAAGGACAGACTGAACTTCTTTGCAGAACAGATGCTGACTCACAGACATTGAAAAACTTATGGTCTCTGGAGGAGACAGTTTGGGGGGTGGAGGGATGTGCTTGGGTTGTGGGATGGAAGTCCTATGAAATTGGATTGTGATGATCATTATACAACTATAGATGTGACAAATTCATTTGAGTAATAAAAAAAATAAAAATAAAAAAAGACAAAAAAAAAGTTCCTATGGTGGCTCAGTGGTGATGAACCCATGAAGATTCAGGTTTGATCCCTGGTCTCATTCAGTGGGTTAAGGCTCTGGCGTTGTTGTGGCTATGGGGTAGGTGGGCAGCTGCCACTCCGGTTCTCCCTCTAGGCTGATAATTTCCATATGCCACGGGTGCAGCCCTTAAAAAAAAAGACCACCACCCCCCACATATAATACCTCATGGAATCTTCCTAACAACTCCGTGAGGGATATACAATTACAACCCCCCCCCCTTTTCAGATCAAGTAAAAAGTTCACAAAGGCCAAATAACTCCCCCAGGACATCCTGCTTGTTGGTGGTAGAGGGAGGATTCAAAGTCAGCTATGCATGACTCTAGGGCTTAAAAGGGGGTGGCCATATCGCCTGTGCAGGCAGGTTGCTCCAGCATGAATGCTCGCCTATCATCCCCCCTCCCCACAAACCTCCATTCATGTGTTGAAGCTCTAACCCCAACTTGACGGTGTTTGCTGATGGGGCCTTTGGGAGATGAGTAGGGTTAAGTGAGGTCGTGTCCCTCATGATGGGATTAGGGGTGTCCTTGTAAGAAGAGACACCAGAGAGTTTGCTCTTTCTGCAGAGGTACATGATGAAGACATTCATTTCTCATAGTTTTAGGAAGCTACCAGTCTGTATTTTGTTATGGCTGCCTGAGCAGGCGAATATAAGCATGACAATTACAGCATGCCCTTCACTCTCTAAAGCGTCCAAGTTTGGATGAGTTACGTGGCCACCAGGTTAACCATAGTCCTGGCATAGGGTACCATACACAGCCTCCCTCCACTACAGCCAGCGTCTGTCTGTCTGGGTGAACCTGCCACTTACTGATTACCATGCTGATCCCTTTTCAAACAATCCTGTGGCTTCTTCCTGTCAGGACCGGCCTCCAAATCAGCAGAGGCTGAACCAAGCACCTGCCAGGTTTCCCCTTCAAGTGTCCACTGCGGGGACAACCCACCTCCTGGGTTCCTTTGAGAATCCCTGCAAGCGGAATGGCAGGGCCCCTGGTTTCCCTCCTCCACGATACAAGCCCTGAGCTCCCCACATGCCACCTCAGCCACACTTTCTTTCCTTCTGTCTTCCTAGGGGAATTCGGGCAGATTTCCCCAATTTCCCAGTAGTTACAGTAACTGCTAACAGGAGGGCCCCTTAGATCCCATATTTAGCTGGGCCTAGAAAAGACAAAAAAAAAAAAAAAAAAAAAAAAATGAGCAACGCACAGAGCAGACAGCTTGGTTCCACGCCTAGCTCCACCCTCACTTTGCGTGACCTGGTGTACACCTGGACAGGTGACCTCCCTCTGTGCACCCCCGTCCCTTAGCTCTAAAATAAGGATGGCATTAGTGAAATGGCACTCAGTGCCAGCACTCACGTGGCAGCTTCGTCGTCTCCTTTTTGCCAGCAGGAGGAATGAGGAGGTCATTACATATCTTTGATTTGACTTAGTGGCAACAGGTAAGAGATAAAGTTGTCAAGAAAAGATGCAGGAAGATGTTTTCCAGCCTCATGTGCAATCAAGCTCTGAGTCCTGTATAGTCACATCTTAAACTTTTTCAATGCACCTACTTCTCTTCATCTTCACCACCAGCATTTTAGTGCCAAATGCACCCCCCCCCAAGCTTTTACAATGGCCTCCTTACTGGTCACCTGCATCTGTTCTTGTCCCCCCTGCAAAGCACTCTCCACACCACAGGCTGAGAAATATTTTTTCTATGCAAAACCTAAAAATGTACCTCTCGGAGTTCCCTTTATGGCTCAGCAGTTAACGAACCGCAACTAGGATCCATGAGGATGCAGGATCGATCCCTGGCCTTGCTCAGTGGGTTAAGGATCCGGCGTTGGTGTGAGCTGTGGTGTAGGTCACAGATGCAGCTCGGAACTGGCATGGCTGTGGCTGCAGCGTAGAACAGCAGCTGTAGCTCCAATTCGACCCCTAGCCTGGGAACTTCCCTATGCTGCGGGTGCAGCCCTATTTATTTATTTAAATAAATAAACAAACAAACAAACAATAAATAAAATGTACTTCTCTAATGTCCTTACAGTGTTCATGGGACACTAAAAGGAAAAACAGTTTTTCTCCACTTTACTTCCATCAATGCTTCTGACACTAAGTACCTGGAGTTAGCCTGGACCATACAGATTAAGGACCTAGTCCCACAAGACTGCCCCCTCCTCCACCTCAGAAGCCAATGGTGAGTCCAGACCTCCCAGAGTTCTGATCTGCTTGCTACAAATTAGGGGTTCCCACGACCCCCTGAGTTTGATCATCTTCCACAACAGTTCACAGAACGCCGGAAAGCTCTTTACTTACTATTATCTCTTTATTATAAAGGCTACAACTCAGGAAGAGCCAAATGGAAGGGATGCCTGGGGCAAGGTAAGTGGCACGGAGCACGGAGCTTCCAGGCCCTCTCTGGATGTACCTCCCTCCCGGCACCTCCTTGTGTCCAGCAACCTAGAAACTTCCGAACCCCCCGGTTCAGGGATTTTTAAGGAGGTTTCATCACGGAGGCGCGATCAACCAGTAACTCCATGTCTAGCTCCTCTCCTAAACCTGGAGGTCAGCGGGTGGGGCTCAAAGTTCCAGCCTTCCAATCATGCCTCGGTCTACCTAGCCCAGTCCCCATCCTGAAGCTCTCTAGGGTCCCCAGCCACCAATTATCTCATCAGCACACAGAAAGATACCCTTACCAATCCAGAGATTCCAAGAGCCTCAGGCGCTCTGTAAGATGCTCCCGTCACTCAGGAATTTACAAGGGTTTTTAGAGCTCTGTGTCAGGAACCAGGTTCAGAGACCACATCTGCATTTCTTATCCTGCCCCAGAGACCCAGCCCTTGGCCATGGGTCAGGATAAGGCAAGTCCGTCGGCAACTGCTCTTCATTTTCCTTCTTTTCACCTTCTCTCTAGCCATCACCCTGCAGGTTGGCTCACCCAGAGGGGTTCTGACTCCATCAGAGAGGGAGGAAGGACAGGGAGGGTGCTGTCCCCAGCTGGGGCTACCAAGCCTGAAGCAGAAGCCACAGCATAGAGAGGTTCTGTAAGAATCAAGTCAACACACAGAAAAGCAGGGCTTGGGGAGGGAGTGGGAGGAGGGTGCCTGCCAAACTCCCCCAGCTTTTCAATCAAATGAATACTTTTCCCTTTTGCGTTTGTCCCTTGCCACCGAAACAGGCCTGACTAATATGGAAGTGGGTGAACTCCACCTTACCCACACTAAGTGCTTCTTTGTTGCATGCTCTTGGCTGCTGCTTCTTTAATTTAAAAAGAATTTCTATTTTTTTATTTTTTAGGGCTGCTGCTGTGGCATATAGAAGTTCCCAGGCTAGGGGTCGAATTGGAGCTGCAGCTACCGGCCTACATCACAGCCACAGCCATGCCAGATCCCAGCCACATCTGGGACCTACACCACAGTTTGCAGCAATGCCAGATCCTTAACCCACTGATGGAGGCCAGGGATTAAATCTGCATCCTCAGGGATACTAGTCGGGTTCTTAATCCCCTGAACCACAATGGGAATTCCTCCTTTTTTTTTTTTTTTTTTGGAGTAATTTTTTTTTTTTTTTCCATTTTTGGCTGCCGCACGGCATATGGAGATCCCAGGGAGGTCAGATCCAACCCATGGTTGCAACCTACATAGCAAGTGTGGCAACACTGGATCCTTTAAACCACTGTTCTGGGCTGGGGATTAAACCTGCGTCCTGGAACTGCAGAGACACGCCCAATCCTATTGTGCCACAGTGGGAACTCCACACTTGGCTTCTTTATGCTTCATTTGTTTAAAGCTGGGTCAGATGGCTGTTTAGATGATAAATGCCTTCAAAGCAGAGATTATGCAGTAAATTTATTTGGAAAAGTGCCCTATACAAATAGATATATGAATAATCTTAGGCTATATTTCTCAAAATAATCCAAGTGAGAGGATAAAAAGGCCCAGGATGGTGGCATCTAAAATACAACATTTAAGATTGATTGTTTAGGGTGTTCTCATCGTGGGGCAGAAACAAACCTGGCTAGTATCCTTGAGCATGCAGGTTCAATCCCTGGTCTTACTCTGTGGGTTAAGGATCTGGTGTTGCCATGAGCTCTAGTGTAGGTCACAGATGTGGGTCTGATCTGGCACTTCCTGTGGCTGTGGCGTAGGTTGGCAGGTGCAGCTCCAATTGGACCCCTAGTCTGGGAACTTCCATATGCCTCGGGTGCAGCCCTAAAAAAAAGCCAAAAAAAAAAAAGAGTGTTTATGCACAGGAGCTCCCTCTCTAGCACACCACTCAAATTTATACAACCTCCATCTTGGAAGAGAACATTAAGATGAGAGTCTCCAGTGTTCTGGGTTTTTGGTTTGTTTTTTGTTTTTTTGCTTTTAAGAGCTGTACCTGCGGCACATGGAGGTTCCCAGGCTAGGGGTCCAATCAGAGCTACAGCTGCCTGCCTACACCACAGCCACAGCAACACCAGATCCAAGCTGCGTCTGTGACCTACACCACAGCTCATGGCAATGCCGGATCCTTAACCCACTGCGTGAGGCCAGAGATCGAACCCGCATCTTCATGGCCACCAACCATGTCAGGTTCTTTACCCACTGAGCCACAACAGGAACTCCCTCCAGTGTTCTGTTTGATACACGACACTGGTTTTGGGGCTGGGCAAGCTTCTCTCCGTGGGTGACCTCCACATCACGGAAGGTACAGAGTTCAAGGACCAGCCAGCTCTTTGCTATTAGTTAGAAGGAGGCATATTGGTTGACAACCAGCCCTCAGCGGCCCTCCTCTCGGGCGTGTCCTACCAGGTGCCTCAGCCAGTGGAGTTCTGACTCCCACACTACTTCACGACACCAACCACACCTACCTCCTCCCTCTTCTCCACCGGGTGACCTCACCCTTAAAAGTCACAGAGGAAACCTCAAGAGGGGGTCACTCCACTTCAACTCACAACCCTCAGACCTGCCTGAAGCCTCACCCAATCTTTCTCTTGGCCTCCATTCAGTCTAAGAGGAGTCCTTCCTCTACCCAATCCAGTTTGTGTTCAACCCTCCTTTCCTATTTTTTTTTTTTATTTTAGGGCTGCACCCACGGCATATGGGGGTTCCCAAGCTAGGGGTCGGATCAGAGCTGTAGCTGCTGGTCTACGCCACAGCCACAGCAACACCAGATCCAAGCCACGTCTGTGACCTACACCACAGCTCACGGCCACGCCAAATCCTTACCCCACTGACTGAAGCCAGGGGTTGAACCTGCAACCTCAAGATTCCTATTCAGAATTGTATCTGCTGGGCCACGATGGGAACTCCTCAACCCTCCTTCTTCAAGGACTTGGCCCCACTGATTATCAAGGCCAGCCCCAACCACTCCCATCTTCAAAGGCTCCTTCTCAAATGGCTATGTCCCACCAGAAGGCAAATTTACTCAAATCTCTCTGAACTCAAATTGCAGAAAGACGGAGACTTGAGGTAGATCATCTCCAAGAAAATCATCTGACTGGTCTGATGATGGGAGAAGTTCTGTTTTCAGCACTGCTCTGAGTATGGAAGGAGTCACCTTAAAAGACAACTAGGGGAGTTCCTGCTGTGGCACAATGGGATTGGGGGCCTCTTGGGAGTGCTAGGACACAGGTTTGAGCCCTGGCCCCTCTGGCCCAGCACAGTGAGTTAGGGAACTTCATATGCCGCTGGGCGGCCAAAAAAAGAAAAAAAAAAAAAAAAAAAAAAAAGACAACTGAGCATCTTTTTTTTTTCTTTTAAAGGATGCCATTTTAACTTCAAGAAATACAAAAGTTGCTCAAGAAAGTAAAGATTATCAGAAACATCGTTTGTTCTGCAGTAAGAAATAATGCATTGTAATGATCAAAATACTGACTAAGGATTTAAATTTTTTTAATTGGGATATAACAAAACTGGGGCAAGGAAGGTGATTCGATCCAATTAGGAACCATGAGGTTACGGGTTCGATCCCTGCCCTTGCTCAGTGGGTTAAGCATCTGGAGTTGCCATGAGCTGTGGTGTAGGTTGCAGATGAGTCTCAGATCTGGCATTGCTGTGGCTGTGGTGTAGGCCAGCAGCTGTAGCTCTGATTTGACCCCTAGCCTGGGAATCTCCATATGCCGAAGGAGCAGCCCTAAAAAGGCAAAAAGACAAAAAAAAAAAAAAAGTGATAATTCTTTCCAGATCGAATTTATCATCCTGAGAAATTGATTAGTTGGCCAGAGATGCTCCATCAGTGCACTTTGTTGATATTCTCTGAGGCTGAGGATGTCTGGTAGTGTGATGCTTACCCTGAGCTTTCTTATCCAAGAAAATCCACAACTGAACCCACCAACCTCTAAATTTCCATCACAATTAATAATTGTCCCTAATCATTTCACTACAAGGGAAATGGGAAACATTCTTTTTTTTTTTTTGTCCTTTTTTTTTTTTTTTTTTTTTTTTTTTGTCTGTGTTTTTGCCATTTCTTTGGGCCGCTTCTGTGGCACATGGAGGTTCCCAGGCTAGGGGTCGAATTGGAGCTGTAGCCGCCAGCCTACACCAGAGCCACAGCAACGCGGGATCCAAGCCACGTCTGCAACCTACACCACAGCTCACGGCAACGCCGGCTCCTTAACCCACTGAGCAAGGGCAGGGATCGAACCCGCAACCTCATGGTTCCTAGTCGGATTCATTAACCACTGCGCCACGACGGGAACTCCGGGAAACATTCTTAGAAGGAAATGGGGAGTCACTTCCCACAGCCCCCAAAGAGCCATGGTAGACAACACTTCCCAAATACATCAATTACCCATAACTTCCCGAGTGAACAAGGGAAGTTCTAAGACAACGTCTTAGTCTTTTTCTCAAACATGCTGTTCACCTATAGATTAAGAACCAGGAACATAAAAGTATTTAGTCTGAAGACTTCAGTTTTGGAGTTCCCGTTGTGGCTCAGTGGAAATGAATCTGACTAGCATCCATGAGGATGCAGGTTCAATCCCTGGCCTCACTTAGTGGGTTAAGGATCCAGCATTGCCATGAGCTGTGGTGTAGGTCACAGACATGGCTCCCATCCCACATTGCTATGGCTGTGGTGTAGGCCAGCAGGTACAGCTCTGATTCAACCCCTAGACTGGGAACCTCCATATGCCACAGGTGTGACTCTAAAAGGACAAAAGACTGAAAAAAAAATAAAAAATAAAAAAAGACTGGTTTTGCCTTTTCAAAAGTCCCTTCATCCTGGAGGCAACTGCAGGTCAAAAGCACAGAGCATGGTCTGTCAGAGGGTTCCAGACACACAAATCAAGGGGGACCTGATGGGCTGCCACCACTCAAGAAATATCTCATGACACCAATGGATCCAGACTCCCTGGGCTTCCACTTATTCAGATGTGTGTCCTTGGACAAATTACATAACCTGAAAAAGATACTAATAGCACCACTTTCCACACGTCATGAGGGATAAGTGAGACACTGCACATAAAACACTGGGTCTAGCCCAAATTATATGCTCTGTAGAGGCAACTCCATCTGATGACTGCAGCTTGCCTTTGATCATCCTTTTTCTTAAAAAATGTATTTTATTGAAGTATAGTTGATTTACAATGTTGTGTTAATTTCTAATATACAGCAAGGTGATTCAGCAAAGTGATACACACACACACATTCTTTTTCATATTCTTTTCCATTATGGTTTGTCATAGGATACTGAATATAGTTCCCAGTGGTATATATATATATACATATATACAAAGGAATATTACTCAGCCACAAAAAATGAAATAGTGTCATTTGCAGCAACATGGATGCATCTAGAGATTATCATACTAAGTGAAGAAAGTCAGACAGAAAGACAAAAACCATAGGAGATCTCTTCTGTGTGGCTATCCTTGATAGAGGCTCCTCGGAAGGCTCCCACAAGGTCATAGGTATTCACATTTCTAACTTGGTGTGTCCACGCCCAGAGCAGGAAGATGTGCTTGTACTTCCTGAGCCTGGAGAGCCAAGCCTATGAACATGTGATTATTTGGCAATAACCACCTAGAAACTACAGGCCAGACAGTGAAAATACGCAAGTGGGGTCTGTACAATACAAAAGTGGGGAGCCTTCCCAAGCCCTACTCCTTGGGCCTCTTGAATGGTCTGGCAGCCCCACACATCACACAGCTCATTCCATTCTCCCAGCTGCCACCAGCCCTCCACGAGAATCTCACTGCAAGCTTGGCCAGCCAATCTGCTCCTGAGCTGACTGTATCTATTCAATCCTGATAAAGCGCCCTGGCCCTGGAAAGTGGGTCAGGGGGAGGGTCTCACTAATAAGTGCCTATCAGGAGTTCCTGTTGTGGCTCAGGGGGTTAAGGACACCACATCATCTCTCTGAGGATGCATGTTCGATCCCTGGCCTCACTCAGTGGGTTAAGGACCCCGAGTTGCTACAAGCTGCAGAGTAGGTCAAAGATGAGGCTCAAATCTGGCGTTGCTGTGGCTGTGGTGTAGGCCAGCAGGTGCGGCTCCGATTTGACCTCTAGCCTGGGAACTTCCATATGCCGGGGGTGTGGCTGTGAAAAAAAATACAATAAAAAGCACCTACTTCCCTAATATTGGTCTTGAGTCTCCCAGACTACCCGATACTAAATGGCTTGACCTTTTCCCCCCAAATGGGAAGAAAAAGCTAGACTACAATCTCCCCTCCCTGCTTACCCAGAAATCCCCCAGTACTCACTGAGATGTCTTTCTTTAGCAGGTCCATTGACCAAGGCACCCTTCACCATGCCCCCCAGACACACACTCATCCTGTGGCAGTGCCTCCCAGCCCCTTTCTCACCAGGACACACAGAGAGAGTAATATTATTTGTACTGCACACAGGGGACACGGGTACGAAGCCCCTGGAGGTGGCAGAGCCCACAGATGCTGCAGCAGCACTGAAAGGATGGTCAAGACACCCCCCTAACCCTCTCCTGGGCCATGGCCCTATATCACAGTGCTTGGTCCTGTGGCACGGTCCCCTTCCTACATCCCTCATCGTATTTACTGCCTGGCCCCATGGCTCATCTGTCTCCCCATCAAGATGGTAAACTCCAGGAACTGGACCAGGTGCTAATGGCTGGTGCTTCCCCCACATCTAGAGCAGTGATGACTCCTGGCAGCCATTCAACACGTCCGTGGTCCATGGGTGAACAATCAAAGATGACAAAAGGCAGGACAGGGGCACAGCGAACACAGAGCCACCTTCCTGATTCACAGTATCCTTTTCAAGGTCATCCTGTAACCTCCTGTATAAACATTTTCAGGAGTAGTTACCTCTGTCCTGCTTTCCTTGGGGAGGCTGACAGAAAACAACAGGAAGGAAAATCATCTTTGAAGAAGCTGAAAGTAGCACGTCAGCATGGTCCTGAGTCTGAACCACTGGGCTTCCAGAGGGGCTGCCAAAGCAGGCAAAAATCGGACCTGGTCAGGGAGGAGGGGAGCAGAGAGGTTTCAGCCATCCCACCGGCTACGGAACTCCCCGGCCAGAGATCAGATCTGAGCTGCAGTTGTGTCCTATGTCGCAGCTGTGGAAACACCGATCCTTTAACCACGGTGCCTGTGCTGGGTCGGGGATTGAACCCGCAGCCCGCGTCCTGGTGCTGCAAAGATGCCACCTATCCTGTTTTGCCACAGCGGGAACTCCCAGACGCTAACCTTGAAGGAGTTCTCTGGAGGCACTAGGCATGCCTGAGAGCACAACTCTGGGCCCATCTGACACCACCCAGGGGCTGGGGAGGCCAAAGAGATGTGCAGACACACCATCTTTGCCAGAGGCAATCTCTCAGCAGCCTGGGAAGTGGGAAAAGGACTGGCATCGTAACGATGGGAGGACCTCATAGGTGCCAACATTGGTCAGATGACATTTATGTGTGTTAAGAGCACTGGCTCATTTAATCCTTCCAACAACCCTAAGAGATTGGAGGAGCCATTCTCCCCATTTTAGAGATGAGGAGACTGAGACACAAAGAGGCCAAGTAAAATGGCCCAAGCCACACAAATCAAAAGTAGGGCAGCCAAAATCTGAACCTCAGCCACCTCACTCAGAGGCTGCCCTCCTAACCACTAAGCCAATCCTGAGGCTGATTAGTCAGCAAGGGGGTTGAAGAGGTGATCTTGGTAAGAGGAACTGTGGTTTTGGCTTCCCTGCAGACACGCTGCTCTGGCCTGGGGCAGAGCGTTAGTGAGCAAGTGCTCAGAAATGAGAGGCAGCATCCAGAAGGATGGCAGACAGGCTCCACAGACCTGGCTCGGGTGCCTCCCAGCACTGTGGGTCAGCAAACAACTGGCTCACGAACACAGCCCCCTTCAAAGTTGAGCAATCACATAGGAAGAGACAGAAGCAAAAAATCCTGTAAGAAAGAAGGAAAGAAATGTGACCAGCTAAGGGTGAAAAATACATCCCTTCCAAAATGATGTCACTAACAAGAAAAAACAACGGCTGTATTAATCAGCATATGGCTTCTCTGAACTAAGACCTCAAAGAACAGATAAAATCCTCGAAAAAGAGGTAAGAGAACAAAAGGACATAAAAGTAAGCTGGGAGTTCTCGTTGGGCACAGTGGAAACAAATCTGACTAGTAACATGAGGTTGTGGGTTCAACCCCTGGCCACAGTTCAGTGGGTTAAGGATCCAGCATTGCCATGAGCTGTGGTATAGGTTGCAGACTTGGCTTGGATCCTGCGTGGCTGTGGCCGCGGTGTAGGCTGGCAGCTGTAGCTCCGATTCTACCCCTAGTCTGGGAACTTCCATGTGCCGAGGGCGTGGCTCTAAAAAATTAATAAGTAAAAATAAAAGTAAGCAGACCAAGTTCACAGAAGCAATGGAAGAGAAAAACAAAGCCATTGCAAAAGTGAAAATCTCATCAGAAAAAGCAAGAAGGGACATTGCAAAATGCAGCTGGAGCAAAAGACTTCTGGGCAGAATTATACAGATAAAAAATACTAAGAGAAATAAAATCGAATAAAACTCTTTTAAATTAACAGGACAAAAAAAACCCCACTCAAAATATTGCCACCCCCTTAAAAGATTCTGAGGTGTTCCCATCGTGGCACAGTCGTAAGGATCAAAACTGACTAGTATTCATGAGGACGCGGGTTTGATCCCTGGTCTTATTCACTGGGTTAAGGATCTGGAGTATAGGTCGAAGACATGGCTTGGATCCTGCGTTGCTGTGGCTGTGGTGTAGGCTCGCAGCTACAGCTTGATTCGACCCCTAGCCTGGGAACTTCCATATGCTGCAGGTGCAGCCCTAAAAAAAAAAGAGAAAAGCATTGAAATTTTACAGATACATATGTAAAATAAACAAGGATCTGCTGTATAGCATAGGGAACTATGTTCAATGGCTTGTAATCACCCATGATGGAAAAGAATCTGAAAAAGAATAGATACATACATAGATACATACGTATGACTGAATCACTTTGCTGAATCACTAACACAATGTAAATCAACTATACCTCCATTTTTAAAAGAGCATTGAAAACCAAAACCAGAATGCACCCACAGCTGACAGGACCAAGGCCGCTTGAACCTCTGTGCACTTAGAATGATTTGCAAGATGTAAACTTTGAAAGACAAGGTCCAGAAAGCAGGTAGAGTATGTGGCTATTTGTAAGAAAGAAAAGGATAGGCATACATAGGATATGCAATGCTTGTATCTGCACAGAAATGTGTACAAGAGACACAAACTGCAAAGTTGTCTCTTGAGGAAGGCGACTGGAGTCTGGGAGGGGAATAATGTTGCTTTTATCATATACCCGTTTGTGCTGTCTGAATGTTACCTCCATTGCCACTTCAACAAACTTTTCAAAGAAAAGGAAAGTGTGTGTGTCTGTGTGTGTATACATATGCCATTACTTATATGTGAAAGCACGAGCAATTATACAATGAGAGTCTCGAGGGGCATTTCTCAGTTGGGTGCACCAGCAAGTTTATCTACATACTTGAACCACTGCAAAAAAAATTGCAATTTGCTCCCATTTTTTATAAGTCTGATTTAAGGTATCAGTCGTCCCCGAGCTAGGGAGCCAGATCACCAGAATAAGTGCTGTGCTCAACCAATGTATGTGACCAAGTTCCAGCCTCAAGGGAGCAAGTGGCCAGTGGTTCTTTAGGCCAACAAAGGAAAGGGCGCTGCTGTCTGTCATTCTGTTGAGACTGAATTTTCTCCATGATACATTTACAATAAAGCTAGGCACAGAGAATATACAAGCACTAGCTGGCCTGGCTATTAGTGCTGTCCAGAGGTCTTTACTGCGGCACATTGGAAATCCCAGCTATAGAACTAGGGTCCCAGCATTGTCATGGGAGCCCTTCATGATAAAAAAAGTTCTCTTCGCCATGCAGAGTTTTGAGATGTACAATGCTTAGGGTACAGGAAAAAAAGATATCTGCTTAAAAGGGGCCAAAGGTCAAATAACACAATTTTCTATCGAGCATCAAAACTTCCAAAAGAACAAAATAGGAACCACTTTCCCATGACTCCAAATGAATGTATTTGTATCTGAATTCAGGCTCCATGGGGCTAATGTGGAGTTATATTCTACGGTGAAATAAGGACCTTAGTCAAGAAACGCCAGCTTACCAGCTGCACCAGTTTTAAAAAATCAACGAAGACGTCACTTCTCAACATGTTTGGGTCCACAGTTACTGAAAAACAGGGACATTGAGCCAGGTTAGCACAGGGCTGCGGTGACTGCTCTGGGAAACTGCTCTGTCTTCCAGGCTTTGCAGGTCCCCGCTCCCTCCCTGAAGGCAATGAGCCTGTGAGCTCTCAAAGCCATGACCATCTACAAAGCTCACCTCCTCCAGGCAGCCTCGCCTCCTCCAGGCAGCCTCGCCAACAACATGAACCCATGAGACCAGCCCCAGAAATCCCACTTCAGTGGTGCATACCTATCTCCCCATGTCCATGTTGCCGACCCTGCCAGAAGGACAGGAAGGTAACTGGAGGGGACAATAAGGTCTACACACTTGGACCTAGACTCCCACTTTAGTTGGGCATTTGGTCCATTTGAATATTTTATTTTATTTTATTTTAGTCTTTTTGCCTTTTGTTGAGCCACTCCTGCAGCACATGGAGGTTCCCAGGCTAGGGGTCGAATCGGAGCTGTAGCCACCGGCCTACGCCAGAGCCACAGCAACGCGGGATCCAAGCTGCATTTGCAACCCACACCACAGCTCACGGCAACACTGGATCGTTAACCCACTGAGCAAGGGCAGGGATTGAACCTGCAACCTCGTGGTTCCCAGTCAGATTCGTTAACCACTGCACCACGACAGGAACTCCCATTTGAAAATTTTAAACTAACCAGGAAACAATACCAATTGAGTGGGAATTTCTTCACAATGGGAGCTCTCAAGAGGTTCCAAAAAAAAAAAAAAAAAAAAAAGGCAAATATAAGTCTGTCAGAGAGGTTTACAGTTTTCCGTCTTTTATACTTATAAGAGCATTTTCCCCTTTAGTCTGAAAGCGTCAGATACCAATAGCCAGCACCATAGCCAGAGTAGAGGGACAGAGACCTTCCAGAGAAGTCCACACTCACACATGAGGTGCTTCCCAGCAACTTTCTCACTCTATTTTTTTAATGGGTGCACCCGAGGTGCATGGAAGTTCCTGGGCTGGGGATTGAATCCGAGGTACAGCTATACCCTTTGCAGCAGCACTGGCACCTGGATCCTTTAACCCAGTGCACCAGCCCAGGGATCAATATCTGCCTCTGTAGAGACCCGAGCTGCTGCAGTTAGACTCT
Organism: Sus scrofa; assembly: GCF_054392235.1. Lineage (NCBI taxonomy): Eukaryota > Metazoa > Chordata > Mammalia > Artiodactyla > Suidae > Sus > Sus scrofa. The sequence continues at coordinate 36,345,739 of NC_139386.1, read as the reverse complement.
TAACTCACTGCATTACAGGGGGACCTCCCCTCTCTTCTTATCTTGCTTCCGACAAGTGCTCTCCTGGACCCTGCCCTTGAGGGTCCAGGTCACTTGATGTACTTTCTACCTCCGTATTAAATGTCTTTTTGTTGCTGTTTCATTGATTTCATCAAATAGCTTCTATCAGTATTCAAAACTAGCCCTGACAGGTTATTTCAGGTTGTGCTTCTCCCAAACGATGCTATGTCTTTCAAAAGAAATTAACTATGAGAGAGAGAGGAAGTGTCCCTGTAACAGGAGACACTTTTTATAAAAGGGATTCCCCCCACCCCGCTTTTTTTTCTTTTTTGGCTGCTCCACAGCATATGGAGTTCCTGGGCCAGGGATCAGATCTGAGCCGCAGCTGCAACCTACACCACAGCTGTGGCAACAACTAGATCCTTAACCCGTCGTTAAGGATGGAACCTGCATCCCAGCACTCCAGAGCCGCTGCTGATCCCATTGTGTCCCAGAGGGAATTCTCCCCTCTTTGTGTGTGTGTGTGTGTGTGTGTGTGTGTGTGTGTGTGTGTGTGTGTGTGTGTGTTTTGGTCTTTTTAGGGCCACATCCATGGTGTGGCACATGGAGATTCCAAGGCTAGGGGTCTTATTGGAGCTACAGCTGCTGGCCACAGCCACAGCCACAGCCACGCCAGATCCAAGCCGTGGCTGCGATGCACACCACAGCTCATGGCAACGCTGGACCCTTAACCCACTGAGCAAGGCCAGGGATCGAACCCACAACTGCAAGGTTCCTCGGATTCATTTCTGCTGCGCCACAATGGGAATTCCTTCCCTCTTTTTTAATGGAATATTTTGGTGTAGGGGGGGAACGCTTGTCTTATTTTCTGGAATATACGTGGCATGTATGCAAAGTAACTCTTTAATTTTTAACATAGTTCCTTAGGGATGGGGAAAGCTATCGAAAAAGTGTTCATCCAACTAGTATTTACTGTACAACTGTAAAGTACCAGGTGCTATGCCAAGCACGTTGTATAGTTTAGCTCATTTAATCTTCACAACAAACCCTAGAGTAAATAATAGTATCTCCAGCGTACAGATAAAGGCACTGAAGCCCAGAGAAGGTATGTGTCTTGCCTAAGGTCACATAGCCAAGTGCGGTGAAAACTTGGGACTTGGCTCTAGGTCTGAATGGAGCCTGTGCTCTCAGTCACAACACTATGCTGTCTCCTTCCTTTGCCTTCCAAGAGGATGCATGAGGCATCCTGCCTAAGGATAAAGGCCAGGCCTGGAGAAGTGACCTTGTAAGCATGGTGATCATTTGTGAAAGTCGGATTTTTTTTTTTTCTGCTTTTTAGGGCCACACCCTTGGCATATGGAGGTTCCCAGGCTAAGGGCTGAATCAGAGCTACAGCTGCAGGCCTACACCACAGCCACAGCAACACCAGATCCTTAACCCACTGAGGGAGGCCAGGGATCGAACCTGCAACCTCATGGTTCCCAGCAGCATTCATTTCTGCCTGCCACAACGGGAACTGTTTCTTAATTTTTTTTTTTTTTTTTTTTTAAGGCTGATGGTTAAAGGAGTGTTTCCTGGATATGAGAAAGCAAACCAAGAGGGAAGGAAAATTCAAAGGATATTATAGTTTGAGCTTGAAAGCGCTTATTTAACAGGTCTAAAAAGGTACATTCTCCTTTACAAGATGAATGGAAAAGAAATGATTTCTGGAATTTCTGTTTACCAAGTTAAAAAATAAGTGAGAAATACTGAGGCAAATCTATAACTGCTGACCTAGAATGACCCATCAGATTACTAAGAGGATTTTAATTTTGATTTTGTTAGGAGGAACAAAATCAACATGCGGAAGAAAAAGCTTTTTTCTTTTGTTATGAAGGACATCAGTGTAGTGGTTCGTGACGTTTGAATAAGGTTTCTGTATTAGATAGCATTATTATATCAATGTCAATTGCCTGATTTTGATAACTATACTGTAGTCACAGAAGAGATTTCCCTTCTTCTTAGGAAATACACATAGATGTATTTCAGGGTAAAGTGGCTTGTGTGTGCAAACAAGCATCTCAAAAAAATACATATAGGATAGGTGTTCCCATTGTGGCTCAGCTGAGCTGTGGTGTAGGTCGCAGGCATGGCTTGGATCCTGAGTGGCTGCGGCTGTGGTGTAGGCCTGCAGACGTAGCTCTGATTCAACCCCGAGCCTGGGAACTTCCATATGCCACAGGTACAGCCCTAACAAAGACCAAAAAAAAAAAAAATTATATGTAGGATACATATGCACACATTCATATCACAAACACGGGAAAGTGAGAGATCATGAGAAAGCAAATGTAAAAGGTTAACATTTGGGAGATCTGGGTGAAGAGGATACAGAAGAAGCTTTTGCAGTATTTTTGCAAATTTGCTCTAAGTCAGAAATTCTTTCAGAATGCAAAAAAAAAAAAAAAAATCAGATACAGAAAAGTACGGAGAGTGTATTTCCATGTGTGTTTTACAAACAGAGATGGACACACCCATTAGAATACACAGGATGGTTTCTGAGAAATACACAAGCCACATGTCATAGCATTTTCTCCGAGAGGCGTAGGAATCTGAGGTGGAAGGGAAAGTACCTTTCATTGTACACTCTGTGGACAGGTTATATTTTTAAAACATTTGGTGTCTATACCATTTCCTTCTTTCCAAACCTTTCCATAGCTGAATGCCAATGTTGCTGTTTCTCCCCACCTCCCTCTTTAAAAACAAAAAGAAAATACGTCTACATGTATCTCCTAAGAGCAGTCCTTCTGGACACAGCGCTTTTTAGGAGCCCAGCGACAGGTTGGGACCTTTGTTTTGCAAGTCTCATGGGGCCAGGGCAGACCTCCAAGCATCCCTGGTGCATTAGCATGGCTCCCAGGGCGAACATGGAATTGCCAGTAAACATCTCTGATAGCTCCTGAGAGCTTTCACAGAAACAGTTCATTTCATGGCTTTGTTCAGTCTTAATCCAAATGCTATTTCTTTGATTTCTACAATCAAAGCTGACACAGAGCTCCCATGAGTGAATCGAAACAAAGCATTTTAAAACCAAATACAAAGACCACATGTTGTATGATTCTAATTACATGAAATGTCCAGAGAAGGCAATATTTTTTTTCTCTTTATGACTATACCTGTGTCATATGGAAGTTCCCAGGCTAAGGGTTGAATTGGAACTGCAGCTGCTGGCCTACACCACAGCCACAGCAATGAAGGATCCTAGCTGCATCTGTGACCTATGCCACAACTTGTGGCAACACAGGATCCTTTAATCCACTGAGTGAGGCCAGGGATCGAACCTGTATCCTCACAGATGCTATGTCAAGTTCTTAACCTGTTGAGCTACAATGGGAACTCCCAGAGAAGGCAAATTTATAAGGACAGAAATCAGTGTATAAAGACAGAAGCTGGTGGAGGACAAAACTAGGGAGTGACTAATAATAAGTATAAACTTTCTTTTTAGGGGTCATAAAAAATGTTCTCCAATTGGATAACAGTGATCATTGCACAATCCTGTAAATATACCACAAACCGGTGAATAAATAAATAAATAAATAAATAAATAAATAAATAAATAAACGACTTTCCTATCTGAATAAATCTGTTTTTAAAAAATCCAAATGCAGGAGTTTCCATCGTGGCGCAGTGGTTAATGAATCCGACTAGGAACCATGAGGTTGAGGGTTCGATCCATGGCCTTGCTCAGTGGGTTAAGGATCTGGTGTTGCCATGAACTGTGGTGTAGGTCGCAGACACGGCTCGGATCCCAAGTTGCTGTGGCTCTGGCGTAGGCCAGCGGCTACAGCTCCAATTGGACCCCTAGCCTGGGAATCTCCATATGTCGCGGGAGCAGCCCTAGAAAAGGCAAAAAGACAAAAAATAAATAAATTAATTAATTAAAAAAGCCAAAAAATCCAAATACATACCATTTTGTAAATATTGTTCCAACTGTTCCCTTCTCTCATCAGCCATAGATGTGGTCATTGTGAGATAGTACTTTGGTGGAAAGGATGGCAGGCAATTTCCAAATACCCGCCTCAGCTGAAATATCCAGAAAACACACAGTTAAGGCAAGCACTTAATTTAAAAATCAGATCCAAATACCCACTTCAGCTGAAAGATCCAGAAAACATACAGCCAATTCAAGGCTGGCTCAGGGCAAGTCTCACTCAAGTGCTTTATTTAAAAATTAACCTTTCCTGGCAGCCAAAAGGGGGAAATGAGATACCATGATTTTCTTAAGGAGAAATTTATTTCAGTACAGGTTTCTAGAACACTATTAGACAGATGCCAGACTGACGACTCCATCCTGAGTTGGGTGACTTTGGGGTGTAGTTTAATTTTTCATTCATTTCTACAAACTGCCCACCTGTAAAATCATACAATATTCCTTTAATTCATTGCCCAATAGTATCTGTGATATCAATGATGACAGTTAGGGATTTAATTCCCCGTCCTTCCCCCCATGCAATCCGAACAGCCAGTGTTTACAGCTGTGCTGTCTAATTCTGCAGCCACTGGCTATGCGGCTTGTCAAACTAAGACGTGCTGTTAAGTGTAAAATATACTCCAGACTGCAAAGATTTAGTACAAAGAGAAGAGAATGCAAAACATCTCACTAATAATGTTTTATATATCTCGAAATGATAATATTTTGATGTTGGAGGAAATGTATTATTAAAATTAATTCCACCTTGTTTTTTTTTTTTTTTTTTTTTTTTGTCTTTTTGCCATTTCTTGGGCTGTTCCCACGGCATATGGAGGGTCCTAGGCTAGAGTCGAATCGGAGCCGTAGCCACCAGCCTACGCCAGAACCACAGCAACATGGGATCCGAGCCGTGTCTGCAACCTATACCACAGCTCACGGCAACACCGGATCCCCAACCCATTGAACAAGGCCAGGGATTGAACCTGCCACCTCAAGGTTCCTAGTCGGATTTGTTAATCACTGAGCCACGACGGAAACTCCCACCTGGATCTGTTTATGCTTACATTTTATGCTTTTTATGTTAAAACTTTAAAAGAAAATTCTGAATTACATATTTGCTCACATTACATTTCTGGTGGACAGTGCAGGTTTCTAGAACTCCTATAAGGCTGACATATGATCCTAATAGAAACCCAGCCAGGTCCTGCCTTCCTCCCCATCCACATAGGACCTAAGACAACGGTGGAAATTTTTTTATGTAAGCTAATAGTGGATGCACCAAAAATAATTTTTCAATGACGATAACCAAAAGCACATCTTTCTTCATTCCAGCCCTACACTTACAGTGACAGCCTGAAGATAAGGTACAGCATCATTCTCTTAAAAATAGAAGAAAGGAAACCAGGAAGAAACCCAGTGAGATTTCAATATGGTATCTCTCTCTGGCGCAGGAAGGCTCAGTGGCTTCGAAAAACAAAAGCAGATCTAAGAGAGATGAGACTGCAAACAGCTAAGGACTTTCATTCCATGGCCTTTGTCAAAAAATACAGTGTGTGTTTGCCAAATATTTACCTTGCATAGTCTCTAACTTCAACAGACATCCAGAATCTGACCCCTTCTCTCCACCCCCATTGCCTGGTCCATATCGCCGTCATCTCTTCCAGGGTATTGCACTAGCCCTCCCTCCAGCAGATCTCTCTGCTTCTGCCCTTGATACCCTTCTGCCTATTCCTAATACAGAATCTAAAGGGATGCCTTAAACATGTAAGTCAGATCAGGAGTTCCCGTCGTGGCTCAGTGGGTAACGAATCCGACTAGGAACCATGAGGTTGCGGGTTCAATCCCTGGCCTTGCTCAGTGGGTTAAGGATCCGGCGTTGCCATGAGCTATGGTGTAGGTTGCAGATGCAGCTCGGATCCCATGTTGCTGTGGCTCTGGTGTAGGCTGGAGGCTACAGCTCTGATTAGACGCTAGCCTAGGACCCTCTATATGCCGCGGGAGCAGCCCAAGAAATGGCAAAAAGACAAAAAAAAAAAAGTAAGTCAGATCATTCCCCTGCTGCTCAAAATCCTTCACGGCATCGCATCTCACTCAAATACAACCCAAAATCTTGATGGTTGTAAGCACAACGTCATGTGTCCCATGCAAAGTGAGACCAAACAAACCAAAACGTTGACATCTGGAGCAGGGAAAGGTTTACTGCAGGCCATGAAAAGAGACAGATGGCTCGAGCCCCCCCCGCCTCAAAAAAAGCCCAAACTTTCCAAACCAAAACGGTAAAGCCATTTAAAAGCCAGGTGAAGGAGGAGGGTCTCGGGGTAAGTGATCAGCTCTTGCACAATTATCTGATTGGCTGATGGGAAGGTAAGAGGGTGGCATCACAGGGGTTAACATTTAGGTACCAGTAGGCCTGAGGGCTACATGTTTATGATTATCAAGTAGTTAATTTCTCCCATTTGGTGATGGTTTTAGCATCTATAAGACAACTCGGGAAATGTGCATCAAATACGATTCAAAGAAGAGCTAAAGCAGAGGATACTGGGGAAGGGCTTATCCCTGGAAGGCCCCATAGGGTCCTGCTCGGTTATAGGACTGTGCCATCTGATAAGATGTCCATCAACCACTTGTAACTCCTTAAATTTACACTTTTATTAAAATGAAGTAGGAGTTCTTATCATGGCAGCAGAAACGAATCCAACTAGGAACTATGGGGCTGCAGGTTCGATCCCTGGCCTCCATCGGTGGATTAAGGATCCAGCATTGCTGTGAGCTGTGGTGTCGGTCACAGACATGGCTTGGATCTGGTGTTGCTGTGGCTGTGGCGTAGGCCAGCGGCCACAGCTCCAATTAGACCTCTAGCCTGGGAACCTCCATATGCCATGGGGGCAGCCCTAAAAAAAGACAAAGACAAACAAATAAAATAAAATGAAGTAAAATCTTAGAGAGTTCCCCTGTGGCTTAGCTGGTTAAAGGATCTGGCATTGTCCCTGCTATGGCTCTGGTTACAGCTGAGGCTCAGGTTCAATTCCTGGCCTGGGAATTTCTGCAGGCTGTGGGTGCAGCCAAAAATAAATAAATAATAAAAAGAAAATAAAATCTTAAATTCAGTCCCTCAGTCATCCCAGCCCTATTTCAAATACTCAGTGGCCACAGGAAATGTGGCAGGTTGCTACTGAATTGGACAAAGAAAATACAGAGCATGTCCATAAGCACATAAAGTTCTACTGGACAGTGTTGACCCAACACCTAGAAAGGTTAACTGCCTGCTTGTAGGTGAAATACAGCTCCCTGATGTGTTTTGTTTGGTCTGCTAGTTTGTTTGTTTGTTTGCTTGATTTGTAGAGAATGTGAATTTGATGCCAACATTTATTTTTGCAATTTAAAATTTTCAAAGTGGAGTTCCCACTGAGGCTCAGTGGGATAAGAACCCAACATAATGTCGTTAGGATGCAGGTTTGATCCCTGGCCTCACTCAGTGGGTTAAGAATCTGGTGTGGCTGCCAATTGTGGCATAGGTCGAAGATGCAGCTCAGATCCAGTGCTGCTGCGGAATAGGCCAACAGCTGCAGCTCCAATTCAACCCCTAGCCTGGGGAACTTCCATCAAGTGCAGGTGCAACAGTTAAAAAAAAAATTAGTTATTTCCCAGAGGGAATACAAAATGGTATAGCCACTTTGGAAGATAGTTTGGCAATTCCTTACAAAGCTAAACATAGTTTTACCACATAATCCAGCAATCACAGTCCTGGTTATTTATCCAACTGATTTGAAAACACTGTTCACAAAAACTGGCCTACAAATGTTTACAGGTTTTTTTGTTTGTTTGTTTCTGTCTTTTCTAGCGCTGCCCCTGTGGCATATGGAGGTTCCCAGGCTAGGGGTCCAATTGGAGCTACGGCTGCCAGCCACAGTCATAGCCACAGCAACGTGGGATCTGAGCCATGTCTGCGACCTACACCACAGCTCACAGCAACGCCAGATCCTTAACCCATGGAACAAGGCCAGGGATCAAACCCTAAACCTTATGGTTCCTAGTCGGATTTGTTTCTGCTTCACCACGACGGGAACTCCTACAAGTGTTTTTTTTTTAAGATTTTAATTTTTTCCATTATAGTTGATTTACAGTGTTCTGTCAATTTTTACTTTACAGCAAAGCGACCCAGTCATACATACATATATATATATATATATATATGTACATACATATTCTTTTTCTCACATTATTCTCCATCATGTTCTATCACAAGGAACTAGATATAGCTCCCTGTGCTATACAGCAGGATCTCAGTGCTGTTTATAGGTGTTTTATTCATAACCACCCAAAACCAAAAGCAACTAAGATGTCCTTCTGCCGGGGTCCAGCTCCAGCGGCCAGGGAGTGCACGCCCCGAAGGAGATGGACGGCGTCGGTGCGTGCGATGGAAACAGTCTCTCTGTCCCTTCTCTCAGGGCGCTGAACTGCTCAAACTTTATTGGCATAGATGGTTGTTATATAGACAGTTTCTAACCACAGATTACATCATAGTGTTAAAAGTACATTGGTTAATTTTTACATTTTGTTTTTTGATCACATGGTACAGCAGCAATACGTCATGTTCTAAAATCTTCAGCTTAACTAAATTTAGTGAGTACAATTCAAGGACAAACAGGCACAACATATCATGTGGGAAAGAGGAGACCCAGCACAAACCACCCCATGGCCAGCCAATTTTTACAAACTGAAGAAGCCACATAACAATTCTTGCCTTCAGACTAGTGTCTATTTTCAAAGTGTCCTTGGCAGAGAGACAGTGTGAGAAAATACAAATTAACTTAGCCAGCTATCACTAAAAGCTTCTAAAATCAAGGACAAAATTCACAGCTAGGTTTCTTTTGATCATGAATAATATGTGTCTAACTTTTATAAACTTCATCAAAATCCTAACTCTAAAGTTTACTGTATAACTAGTTAGTAGGTAAACACTATGTTTTAATTAAGTTGGATTTAATTAGGGGGAAGTCCTTTAGAATGAAATTCTTATTATTATTGTAATTGTGATTTTGTTAAATCACAAATCACCACAGGAAAATAAGAATGGGAAATAAGAATAATAAGCAAATAATCAGGAAAGACTGAGGAAAACTGAATAACAAATAAAACAACAGGAAAGACTAGGTCACCAGAGAAACAATCCATGTTTTCCGGCGCAAACATGGAAATTGTTTTCCCAGGAAAGTCCCAATTCTTCCCCATCGACATCAACATGAGAGCCGTGTAACCTGAGGCCTGCCCTCGGATTGCACCGTACAGGCAGGCCTCAGCCTGTCCTCGGTTTTTCACCGTACAGACAGGCTTCAGCCTGCTTTTGGTTTTTCACTGTACAGACAGGCTTCCATCCTGACCAGAAGCCCACCTTCTGCTTGCACCGTTCAGGTGAGCTCCCTTCCTTGGTTAGGAACCTGCCTTCAGGTTTTTTTGCCGTCAGGCAAGATCCCTTCCTCGAATCCCTACATCTCCACAGCTCCCTGCATCCTTCAATGCGTGAATGGATAAACAAAATGTGGTCTACCCCTACAATGGAATCTTACCTAGCAATAAGAAGAATTGAGCTGTCAGGCCACAGAATGACATGGAGGAAACTTAAATATACAGTGATAAGTAAAAAGCCAGTCTGAAAAAGCTGCATACTGTATGACTTCAATTACATGATATTCCAGGAAAAAACAAAATCACAAAGTAAAAACAGCAATGGTCCCCAGAAGCTTGGAAGAGGGGCTGTTGAATTGGTCAAGCACATGGTATCTTTTAGGGCAGTGAAACTATTCTGTGTGATATTCTCATTGCGCACACGTGACGCTATGCATTTGTCAAACCTGATAAACTTTACAACAATCTTCATGTGTGCAAATATTTTTTTAAAAATTCAGGAAATGAATGAAAATCATGATGGAATACAGAATGTGAGAAAACAATTTAACATATCGTACAAATATACGAAAAAACTGTAATGAAGGGGGCGAGAGAAAAGATGCTGACCTAAGTAATTCTGCAAATGAGGGGAGTCCATCATATTAAAGGCAAAAGAAACTGCTCACTGTGCTCTAACTGATAAAGTTGTTTCCTATGAGGGTACAGGTTAACAATTCTGTAATAGGAAGAACAGATCTGAATCCATAGTAGATCTATTCCTTTTCCTTTAACTTAACTTCAACTTTGTCCTGTCACTTGTGCTTAGTCATCCTGGCTCTGTGCCTTTTGCAAAAGGATGCTGCCTATAGCTTGAAATATACAGGATAGCCTATTCTCAAGGCTATGACCTTTAAGAGTATCACATTATTACATTAAGAGTTGCAGAACAGAGAATAACACTTGTTGTGTTTATTTTTTCTTCTTGCTTTTTAGGGCTGCATCCAGGCATACAGAAGTTCCCAGGGTAGGGGTCAAACTGGAGCTGCAGCTGCCAGCCTACACCACAGCCACAGCAATGTCAGATCTGAGCTGTGTCTGCAACCTACACTACAACTCATGGCAATGCTGGATCCTTAACTCACTGAGCAAGACCAGGGATAGAACCTGCATCCTCATGGATACTATTCAGATTCGTTTCCACTGAGCCACAACAGGAACTCTGGAATTAGTTTTCAGATAAGTAAGGGGAATAGGCTAGAGTGAGCCATGTGATAATGGATTACTGTGGGAGATGGTATGAATTCATGTTTAACTTAATATAGACAGTTCCACATACAAGGATATATGGACACGTCCATACACACATATATTTTCTTGCTCTATCAGCTGAGAGGTCCTAGAAGCAACAACACTGCCGCTGCAAGGAGCACACCCAGTGCCCAGATCTTGGTTTCTAATATCATTCTCCAGTAACAGCAACTAGGGTTCCATGGAGAAATGGCTGACTCTAGGACTGATGCAGGAAATATATAAGTCTGCAGCATCTTGTAGCACCAGAAAATAAGTATCTCCCCCCTCCCAAAAAAACGATAAGAGGGGTATGTCAAAGAAATGCAGAAGCAAGAGTTTCCATCATGGCACAGCAGTTAACGAATCCAACTAGGAACCATGAGGTGGTGGGTTCAAGCCCTAGCCTTGCTCAGTGGGTTAAGGATCTGGCATTGCCGTGAGCTGTGGTGTAGGTCACAGATTCAGTTCAGTTCCTGTGTTGCTGTGGCTCTGGTGTAGGCTGGTGGCTACAGCTCTGATTAGACCCCTAGCCCGGGAACCTCCATGTGCCATGGGAGCGGCCCTAGAAAAGACCAAAAAAAAAAAAAAAAAAAGAAATGCAGAAGTAAACTGAAAGAGCTGCCCCAGGCCAAAGCTGAAACAAGGTAAACAATAACGTCTTACTGAAGTACAACCCAAAGTATAAAGTACATAAGCAGGAGTCCACACAAATATAAATAATGAATAAATAAATTAATTGGAGAAAATAGACAAATCATCAGTACCGAGGAATCTAAAATAATGTATGTGGATACTTGTCCCACAAGGAAATGGAGCATAAATCCCTACTCCTTAAGTGTGGGTGGAGCAGAGCCACTTCCTTCCTAAGAGCACACTATGGCAAAGGAGGGGGAAAAGTAACTTTATAAGGAGAAACCTGACAAACACTATCTGAGTCAGGGGGCTAAGGGCAACATCAATAGCATAAAGTCAGGCCAAGAGCAATTACCCCAAATGTGATGTGATTAGAATGGCACTTGGCCCCTACGGTCTTCCTCTCAAAACCGTAACCCCAGACTGGTCACGTGAAAAACATCAGACAAGGAGTTCCTGTTGTGGCTCAGCAGTAATGAACCCAACTAGTATCCATGAGGATGCAGGTTCGATCCCTGGCTTTGCACAGTGGGTGACAGATCTGGCATTGCTATGAGCTGAGGTGTCGGTCATAGATGCAGCTCAGATCTTGCATTGCTGTGGCTGTGGTGTAGGCTGGCAGCTGCAGCTCCAATTTGACCCCTAGCCTGGGAACCTCCATATGCTGTGGGTGTGGCCCTAAAAAGCAAAAACAAAAACAAACAAAAAACAGGGGAAACTGGGTGCAATTAAATTAAATTAAATGTAATCTGGATGGGATCTTGGAATGGAAATAGGGACATTAGGCAAACACTAAAGAAGTCTGAATTAATTATGGACTATAGTTCAGAATGTTGTATCAGCACTAGTTCAATAACTGTAACCAAAGTACCATAGTCAAAAAACAACAGGGGGCTAGTTCCTGTTGTGGCTCAGCAGAAGTGAATCCAGCCAGTATCCATGAGGATGCTGGTTTGATCCCTGGCCTCGATTAGTGGGTCGGGGATCCAGTGTTGCCATGAGCTGTGGTGTAGATCACAGAAGTGGCTTGGATCTGATGTTGCTGTGGCTGTGGTGTAGGCTGGCAGCTGTAGCTCTGATTTGACCCCTAGCCTGGGAACCTCCATATGCCATGCGTGCAGACCTAAAAAGAAAAGAAAAAAAAAAAAAAATCAGGGGAAACTGGGTGCATGGTGGATAGGAACTCTCTGTACTTTCTTTGCAATTTTTTTTTTAAATAAACCTAAGACTGGTCCACAAAAATAAAGTTTACTTAAAGAAAAACTGATGTCCTGGCTTCTTTTGAAAAATCAGAAGGTCTGGGATCACCGAGTTCACGTTCTCTCAGGCTGTTCCCTCCACTCCCACTGCCTCTCACCTGATCCATGCCTCTCATTTCAATTACCTGCCCCTGGGTACCATTTAGTTTGCCATCTTTCCTCTAAACCTAGTAGCGTAAAGGGATTTAGGCACCCCATCCCTGCTAATTTCATTAAGTAGAAGCAGGAATTTTTCTTCTTTGCAAGCAATTATTTCTTGATTAACTGATTGCGTGATCTTTAAAAGGCAATTGTCTTCCTTGGCATGTGCTCCACATGCCGCAGATGTTCGTAAATTGGTTTGAATCACAGCAGCTTTGAGCCAGCAGGGCTGCCTGGGTAACCCATCTGCAGGGGAGCCGCCAGGGAAGCCCCAAGGCCAAGAACTGGGGAAAAAGTCAACAAGGATTACAGCCCTAATACCCATCCCTGAACAAAAACTCTCCCAGCAGGTTTTACAACCTGAGCCGACTTCTCAAGGCATCTTTCCCCTCCTTTTTCTAACACTGGTCTAAAGGGGAAGATAAACACACAATAAACTGAGCAATTAAATCTGTCAAAAGTCAGTCATCAGCTCCCCAAGTTCTTCCACTCTATCAAAATATAATAGAGCCTTGTCTACTTGTCTCAAAGAGTAGAGTTTAGCTATAAAAACCACTACCACCCTGAGAATTATCTGGTATTAGCATTTAGCCCCAGCACTCCTTGCAAAAAAGTGTCTCAAGAGATGAAAAGGAAAACACACCTCTTCTGTTTATTATGAGGTGTTTTTGATGGTTTTGAAAGACCATGTTGAGAGACCATATTTTTAAATCCCAGCACAATCTCCTGCTCCAATTTCTCCACTGTACAGTTCTGCTTTTTAAAGTGAAGAGATCTTTACTGGCCAATTGAAAACATCACCTTCTTCCCCACCCTATGCACCCACAGCCCCCAATACCTGCTCCACAGAGGCGACCCGGGACAAGTGGAATTACAGACACAAACACTGTGCTTTTTGCTGTCTGTGTTTCAAACACTGATACATTCGTCCTCCCTCTCCAGGGCCCCTTGGAATGAAAATCTCTGATTTTCCAGAAAAAGAGCCACAGGCTCTAGGAATTCCCTGCCGGTCTCGTGGGTTCCCTGCTGCCACCCAGGTTCAATTCCTGGTCTGGGATCTGAGATGAGAGCAAGAGAGAAAGGGAGGAAGGGAGAAGGAAGAACAGAGAAGAAAAGAAAGAGAAAGGATGGAAGAAAGGAAGGAAGGAAGGAGAGGAAGAAAGAAAATAGAAAAAGGGGGAGGAAAAAAAAGCCCATAAGCTCAAAGCGATCTGGACTGTGATGTGTCATACCACTGACCATTAAGCTGGAGCTTGTATATTTTTCCGCTTCATCATCAAGACAGTCCTGGGAGATAGACGATCACCACTGCCACAAACACCGTCGTCCTCCCACCCTGACAATGAGGGCAGCCTCACAACATCCTTCCACATTGACCACAACACCAGATCTTAATCCACTGTGCCACAAGAGAACTCCTGCCATATTTTTTCTTTTTCTTGGTCTTTTTGGAGCCACACCCTCAGCACATGGAGATTCCCAGGCTAGGGGTCTTATCAGAGCCACAGCAATGCCGGATCCGAGCCACATCTGAGACCTACACCACAGCTCACAGCAACACGGGATCCTTAACCCACTGAGCAAGCCCAGGGATCGAACCCGCAACCTCATGGTTCCTAGTGGGATTTGTTTCCGCTGCGCCATGACAGGAACCCCCTTCACAAATTTCTTTAAGCCCATTTGAGGGAGGTGGTGTAGGAAGGGCATAAATCTAACTGGTTTTATTCTTCTAAAAGCACAGAAAGAAGTCAGATCAAGCGGTTCACACTGCAGGGAGATGGGCAGCAATGACTTTAGAGAGTGCAAGTCACAAGTGACCTCTGAAAAACACAGCTGTCTCTCTCCAGAGCTTGGCTGAGAAGAAGCAGGAGCCACCTCACCTGGGCCAGGTTCTCTTCCTCAACCCCGGCGTTCTCCAATATACGAAACAGAAATCCAGTTCCTAAATCCAAAAATCGTATGTGCTCAAGTCAGAATCTTTACTTAATTTAACACAGTGCATGACACCTAATAGGTACTAAGTCAATATTTAAGTAAGTGAATAAATCAATTAGTTCTATAAGATGGTACTTCTGTTCTATTGCGATGCACAACTTCCTAGGAAATCAACTGGAAATAAACTTATACACACACACTCGCACAGATGGGGTTTGTTTTTTTTTTGTTTGTTTGTTTGTTTTTTGTCTTTTGCCTTTTCTAGGGCCACTCCCGCAGCATACGAAGGTTCCCAGGCTAGGGGTCCAATCAGAGCTGTAGCCACTGGCCTACACCACAGTCACAGCCACGCTGGATCCTAGCCACATCTGCAACCTACACTACAGCTCACAGCAACGCTGATCCTTAATCCACTGAGCAAGGCCAGGGAATGAACCCGAAACCTCACAGTTCCTAGTTGGACTCGTTAACCACTGAGCCAAGACAGGAACTTCTTTTTTTTTTTCTTTTTTCTTTTTTTCCTGCTTTTTAGGGCCACATCTACAGCATATGGAAGTTCCCAGGCTGAAGGTCAAATTGGAACCACAGCCGCCAGCCTATGCCACAGCCACAGGAACTTGAGATTCGAGCCTCTTCTTCGGCCTACACCACAGATCACGGCAATGCCAAATCCTTAATCCACTGAGTGAGGCCAGGGATCGAACCCACAACCTCATGGATTCTAGTCAGGTTCATTAACCGCTGAGCCACAAAGGGAACTCCACAGATGGGGTCTTTATATTGTTTCCTTTTTAAAAAAAATAGTGCTTAGTAGTAAATCAGATTAAGAATTCTGAGCTGTTTCACATCTTCCATGGAACAGAAAGAGTAAAAACTCACTAAGTGGCCCAACCTTTCAATCTGAGAAGACAGATAAAATACAGGATACCTGTATTTTAAGTGTCCCAATATTGCATGGGACATAATTATACTTAAAAAGTGTTGGTTGGGAGTTCCTTTTGTGGCTCAGCAGTTAATGAACCCGACTGGGATCCATGAGGTTGCGGGTTTGACCTCTGGCCTTGCTCAGTGGGTTAAGGATCCAGCGTTGCCATGAGCTGTTGTGTAGGTCGAGGCTCGGATCCTGCACTGCTGCGGCATAGGCATAGGCGGGCAGCTGTAGCTCCAATTGGACCCCTAGCCTTGGAACTTCCATGGGCCGCAGGTACAGCCCTAAAAAGCAAAAAAAAAAAAAGTGTTTGTTGTTTAGCTGAAATTCACATTTAACTGGGAATCCTGTATTTTTATTTGCTAAATCTAGCAACTTTACTCAGACTCTTTACCTCTAAAATGGGAGTGGTAATAATGATCACAAAGCCAACTTTACAGGGGTCTGCTGGGCAGGGGGAATAAAATCCTGTGCCTGGAACCCTAATAACAGAAAGCAGACCTTTGCATCTGGGGCCAGAAGTGGAGGGAGGGCACCAAGGGCAGAGGGGACAAGAGAACTCCAGGAGTGTGCAAACTGTTCTCTATCTTGATTAAGGCAGTGGTAATTGTATACATTTACTAAAATGTATCACATGAAACACAGACAATTGGGGGATTTTATCATGTAAGGCTTAAAAAGAGGAAAAGAGTGTGTTAGCTTAAGACTCGGTTATTTTTCTGATACAATTTACTTTGTCAACATTTTTTAGGCCCCCACCTGCAGCATATGGAGGTTCCCAGGCTAGGGATGGAATCAGAGCTGTTGGCTGCCAGCCTACACCACAGCCACAGCAACGTGGGATCTGAGCCGCATCTGTGACCTACACCACAGCTTACGGAACGCCAGATCCCTAATCCACTGAGTGAGGCCAAGGGTCAAACCTGCAACCTCATGGTTCCTAGTCAGATTCGTTTCCACTGCACCACGTTGGGAACTCCTACTTTGTCAATTTTGGTAAGAAGCCATAAAATGGCGTGGCTCAGAGTGTAAGAGGGAAGAACAAATCTGACTCCATGTTGAATCTGTTTCTTTTACTTTAACCTCTGTATTCTCCTTTAGCTGCAAGTTAAGAATGCTGCCTATAGCCTGAAATGCACAGGCTAGCCCCTCCCAAAGCTCTGACCATTAAAGGTTTCACACTTTTCCCTTCATATGGAGACAAACAGTTGCAGAACAGAGAATAACATTTCTCTTCTTGGAGGTTTACAGGAACAGAGTGACCTCACCTACCTGGACAGATGCAAGAAAAAGGATTCAGATACTAAGAAGTTTGCAACAACCAAGATCACCTCCTCCCCTTTTAGCATAAAAGAAGCCTGAATTATAACTCCAGTAAGATGGTTCTTTGGGAAACTAGTTCATCTTCTGGATATGCCAGCTTTCAGAATAAAGTCACTCTTCCTCTCCCAACAACTCATCTCTTGATTTACTGACCTGTCGTGTGTCGTGTGTCGAGAGGTACAAAGTTGGACTTGATAACAAGAATAGTTTCTGGAGATCAAAACCTGGCTCCGATACTTAATAGCAGTATGACCTTGGGCAAGTTGTGCCTCCCTTTTCTCATCTGTTAATTGGGGCTAATTCTAATCCTAGCTCATAAGACTGTTGTAAAACTTAAACAAGATATGACACATAAAGCTCTTGGCACCAACCTTAGCACTGAGTAACAAATTGTTACTGGTTTAAATTAACAAAGATATCAATAGCCGCTTCCTAAGATCTAAATAGCTTCTTTAAAATGAATCTGTTCCTACCAAAAAAAGGGAAAATGGATAAAGAAATCTCCACTTTAGAATTTTGAGAAAACTAGGACAACTATGTACTCACTGATATCTTTTATTTTTTTATTTTTATTATTATTATTATTTTTTGTCTTTTTGCCTTTTCTAGGGCCGCTCTTGAGGCATATGGAGATGCCCAGGCTAGGGGTCTAATCGGAGCTGTAGCCACCAGCCTACAGCCAGAGCCACAGCAACAAGGGATCCCAGCCACATCTGCTACCTACACCACAGCTCACAGCAACGCTGGATCCTTAACCCACTGAGCAAGTCCAGGGATCGAACCTGCAACCTCCTGGTTCCTAGTCGGATTCGTTAACCGCTGCGCCACGAGGGGAACTCCTCACTGATATCTTATATACCCCGCAGAGGGCACTGGGCTGTGGCAATTCCGTGTGTATGAGTCCACTGCAGTGAAGACCCCATGGTTTCCTGTTCATGGTTTCCAAGACAGAAGTTCAAAAGAATGGGGTTATGTCTCCGCTCCTGGACCTGCTAGGATTCAATAGGCTCGAATTTTTCTGAAAACAAGTATTTTCTCGAGTCTGTTGGTTCAGGAGGGCCCAATTCAGGAATTCTTCAAGCCTCTGAGTCAGTAAATGTTTACCGAGCATGTAAACTGTGTGCCAGGCTCTGGGAGAAACCGGCCCTTAATCTTCACCAGTACCCAGAGAAGATGACACCCATAACCACCTGCTGGATGATTTCGGAGGAGAAAACTGAAGGTCGGAGAAGACATGAGGTGACCAGCCACGCAGTGGTCAGTCAATCCCACGGCCTCCCTGCTCGTCTCGGTCACCTCATTGCCACCTCACACACAGGATGAGCTTCAAATTCCTCCTCCAAATGCTTAAAACAGCCTGTTCTTTCTCTTCCTTTGCCATCCCCATCTACCTGCCTCTGTAGTTCTCCCAAGGGCCACACTTGTGGCATATGGAGGTTCTTGCCAGCTTATGCCACAGCCACAACCCATCCGAGTCTTATCTGCAATCTACACCATGGTTCATGGCAATGTTGGATCCTTAACCCACTGAGTGAGGCCAGGGATCGAACCCACAACCTCACGGTTACTAGTCAGATTCGTTAAGCACTGAACCACAATGGGAACTCGTGAAGCTACTCCCTTCTTATTCAACCACTGACAATCATCCCTGAGGACCTACTGGGTCACAGGCGTTGTATTAGATGCTAGCAATTCAAAGACAACCACAAAAATCAACTAACCACCACATTACACTTGTTTTTAATTGACTCCAAAGAATAATCATACCTTGAAAATGGAC
This sequence comes from Sus scrofa, assembly GCF_054392235.1. Classification (NCBI taxonomy): domain Eukaryota; kingdom Metazoa; phylum Chordata; class Mammalia; order Artiodactyla; family Suidae; genus Sus; species Sus scrofa. The sequence goes on along the minus strand of NC_139386.1, from coordinate 36,327,116 downwards.
TCTTGCGATGCACTATCTGTATAAGCAAGAAGACTTGCTGCAGAGATGTTTTTAACAGTAGAAAAATGGAACCAAGCTGTCCATCAACGGAAGACAGTTTTAAAGGAAACACAATGTATCTACTCTAGAAATCAGAAGTCCTCTGAAATGACTTTCCTTTTTAAAATCTTAAGAGCTATTGCCTAGGTAAGCTTGCTTGCTTTTGGGGGGGGGGGGGCATGCCTGCAGCATGCAGAGCACCACAGCAGTGACAACCCCAGATCCTTAACCACTATGCCATCAGGGAACTCTTTCTTACTTTCCTTCCTTCCCTTTCTTTCTTTCCTTCCTTCCCTTTCTTTCTCCTTCCCTTCCTTCCTTTGAAAAAACTGCATGAGGGTAGGGAAAGGGTGAAGTTCATTGACAAATGTCCATGCACTACTCCAACGCATCTGAAGACTCGCAGCACTTCCTTGTTAGGAAAATAAAACGCATTAGGGGAGTTCCGTCGTGGCGCAGTGGTTAACGAATCCGACTGGGAACCATGAGGTTGCAGGTTTGGTCCCTGCCCTTGCTCAGTGGGTTAAAGATCCGGCGTTGCCGTGAGCTGTGGTGTGGGTCACAGAGGCGGCTCGGATCCCGCATTGCTGTGGCTCTGGTGTAGGCCGGCGGCTACAGCTCCGATTTGACCCCTGGCCTGGGAACCTCCATATGCCGTGGGATCGGGCCAAGAAATAGCAAAAACAAACAAACAAAAAAAAACCCATTAGGGCAGGCGAATAAATCAGTCTGCTTCCAGGAACAAAATGCCATCAGGACATCAGAGTGAGAAACTAGAGTGGAAAATGGCCTTCTGTCTTGGTAAGTTTGTTCCTGGGTTTCCAGCCTGCCCATATCTGAAGCTTATAAATACCTTCATTTAAAAAAAAAACAAAACACGCATTTTTAAAAAGATGGGACATTAACCTCTAGGAGAAAGAAGATTAAATACCTACGTACAAGATTCCTAAGAATACACCTTGATCTAGGCTTGGTTTACTCCTTTGAAAGGGGATAATGTCCTGGTGGAAGAGCTGAAAATGAAAAGGAGCCCAGGTATGGCTGCTAGGGATCGACGGGCTGGACGGGCTGGATAATCACCTGTATTCTGTTCCCTCATCTCACAGCTGTAGGTGATTAGGGATGACAACCCCGTATTCGGGTATGCCAAGCAATTCACGATCAACCCTTACTACCACCCTGATTAGGAGCCTGAAGCGCTCAAAAGGTGCAGTGTCTTCCCAGAGTCAAGCGCTCAGAGCCCACTGGGCGCACCTTTCCTCACCTGTCTCAGGTAGGCGGGCTGGTACCCGCCTCGGATCATCTCACCTGTTCGTTCCAACGATGCAGCTGGCTGTAACGCACCCTGCAGAACAGGAACCCATCCAGGTAAACCGAGTACAGCTGCAAACACAGAGACACTGCATCCGGATTAGGCGAGCGAGGTGACCCCCACCCCCGCCTCTCTCCTGCCTCCTCCCTGCCCAGTTCGACTCCGACCCCCAGCGCACCACATAGCGGCCCCCCAGCGCGTCAAACCGCTGCTGGGACACCGGGATACAGAAGTGCATCTTCATGGCTGGGGCAATGGCCTCAGAGCAGCACTGGGAACCTGACTCTTGGAGGTGGCGGCGCGGTCTTGGAATCCGGACTCCGCGACCAGCAGCGGCCGTGCTCTCCTCACCTCTGAGTCCCAGCGGCCGTCGAGCAGAGGGCTGGCCTCGCTGTCCGGGGCGGGGTCTTGCTCCAGCTGCCCACTCGCTTAGAGGTCTGCAGGTGGAGCCGGGGGCGGACAACACCGCCTCCTGGTCCCCGCCCCTCTTCCTCAGCGCGGCTCGAGTCCCAGGAAGGGAGGGAGGGGGAGCTCATCCACCGCCAAGACCAGGAGCATCGTCCACCACCCGCAGCCGGCTGCTCCCACGCGGGGGAGGCGGGGCCTGGGACGGGAATTCAGGATGGAGAGAGACCCAAGAGAGCGTCAGAGCCCCCCTCGGTCTAGGGGTTTCACCCTGGGGTCAGCCCTGAGGGGCTCTTTGGGGGGAGGGGTTTGTGATGGGGTGGGGCGATGAAATTCTTCTGCAGAGAAGGTCCCGAGTTTCATGAGCTTTTCAAAGGTTTCTTTGAACCCACAAAGTTAAAAATAGTTGTTGCAGCCACATATATGTCTCCTACACCTGCCAAGTGAGAAAATCGCTAACTACTCCCCACCCCCCCACCCAACATCTGGGGTCAGGCTCCTTGCCGGGAGTTGGGGAGGGGGTGAGGAGGGGGGTGGAAGGCATAGTTGAAGAAAAACTCGCCTTCTCCAAGTGTTAGCTCCTGGGGCCTCCTTCAGAGATCTCTGTGGCCAGATGTCCAGTGCCCCTTCCACTGGGTCTATCATGAGAAACGGAAACGGAGACAGAACACCTTAAGACTGACGCTTGGAGTTCCCGTGGTGGCGCAGTGGAAACAAATCCTACAAGTAACCATGAGGTTGCAGGTTCCATCCCTGGCCTTGCTCCGTGGGTTAAGGATCTGGCGTTGCCCTGAGCTGTGGTGTAGGTCGCAGACACGGCTCGGATCCTGCGTGGCTGTGGCTGTAGTGTAGGCGGCAGCTGTAGCTCTAATTCAACCCCTAGCCTGGGAGCCTCCATATGCCACGGGTGGGGCCCTAGGAAAAAAAAAAAAAAAAAAAAAGGCTGTTGCTCAAAGTCAAAGCGTTGACATTTTCTGCAAGTCGGTGCCCCCACAGGGTTGGAAGAAGTTTTTGTCCCCTTACCTGCTTACACTCCCTGCGGAACACTATGAATTAAGATTTTCAAAATATACATGCATCTAGTAATTACCCTATGACCACAGCAATTATATTAGATCCATCTTCCTTCCTTCTTTTCTTTCTTTCTTTCTTTCTTTCTTTCTTTCTTTCTTTCTTTCTTTCTTTCTTTCTTCTTTCTTTCTCTGTTTCTTTCTTTTTCTTCTTTTTAGGGCAGTACTCCGCAGCATATGGAGGTTCCCAGGCTAGGGGTCCAGTTGGAGCTACAGCTGCCAGCCACAGCCATAGCCATAGCCACAGCAACAGGGAATCCCAGCCAGGTCTGCAACCTACACCAGAGCTCACAGCAATGCCTGATCCTTAACCCACTGAGGGAGGCCAGGGATCAAACCCAAAACCTCATGGTTCCTAGTGGAATTGTTTCTGCTGTGCCACGATGGGAACTCCAGGTCCAGTTTTCCTGTGTTAACATTTGTTCAATGTAACGCTTAAAGTACTCCACAGTAGTTATAACTCCGCTTTAGTATTTTTTTTAAATACTAAATACTTTTCCTTTAAAAAATACCTTTTTCCCCCCTCTACATACCAGAAACCTCCTCAGATCAAAGTGGTTTGGGCCTTTCTTGATCCCCAAGAAGCCCAATTTAAACCCTTTGTTTTCTGCGCTAAGCATCCCAAGTTCTTTCAACAGCCTCTCATTTTCAGTTGCTGCGGAAAGTAATCCTCCTAATTCTCTGAAGTTAAACCAAGATAGGGATCCTCCCATCTTGCAATGGTCATCAGAGTGGAGGGAAGCAGCAGTCGCCTGTGTGTGTCTGTCACGGGCAGGCACTGGGCTCGCTCCACACTTCCTGTCTTTTAATCCTCCCGTAGCTCTTCAGGCAAACATTGCGAGCAGCATCCTACCCATGGCCGGCCCAGGGAGTGGAGTCATTTTTTCCAAGGTCACAGACCACTCTTCTGAGGTCTGAGTAGTTTATTTGAGGATTTAATCAGACTCCTGGAAAGTCCTTAAAGATGCACATCACCACTGGGCGAGGGCTGAGGGCCTGAAATGAGACTCTGAGACCAGGGGTAGAGAGCAGCACTGCGGAAGAACATCTGCTCATTCTCACAGGCTCGCTGTACAGAATGCTACTGTTTAATTTCCCCGGGGAATTTGAGCTAGGAACTTTCAGCTATTCTGATTTTTCAGAAGAGGAATGGAGACTTGGGGCCTTAGCATTAGGGAGGCCAGATATCACAGTGGCTAAGACAATGGCAGCAGGAATTCAGATCCCAGCTCAGCTCAGTGGTCTCAGGCATGGTAGTGGATGCTTAAACTGCATTTTCCTCCCAAGAAATCATCTTAATACCTCTACTCACTTAAAGAGGATTTTCACTCTAGGGTAGATGGGTCTTTGGGTTTCTCCTCTACCTGTGGGCCAACTCTGATCTGAAAGGCCACTCTATAGCAAGGCCAGGAGAGTCCCTGAGTGTCCCTTGACTAGAGGCTAATCAGGTAGGGCTGTAGGATCTGGTCTAGTCTTCAGGCAGCCAAGTGGAGCATCTCAATCAGGATCCTCCTCCTGGGAACCTACTTGTATCTGTGAATGGCATGGGCCCCGGCTCAGCACAGTGGCAGCGTCCAATCAAGGCCATTTCCTTCCTTTTACTAATTCCACTGCTGAATCTGAGTATAACAGGTCTGGTCTCTCTAAGTCCCTGCCCTCCTCCGTTCCCCACCTCTGCTACTGACAGTTTTTACTCACTCATTGTCAATGAACCTTTTTTTTTTTTTTTTTGCCAGAGTATTTTATATTTTTTCCAACTTTATTGATATGGTTGACATACGACATTGTGTAAGTTTAAGGTGTACAATGTGATGATTTGATACACGTATATACTGCAAAATCACCACCATAATAAAGCTCATTAACACATCTATCACCTCACAGAGTTACTTTTTTTAGTGAGAGCATTTAAGATTTACTCTCTTGCAACCTTCAAGTATATGGTATTGTAAACTATAGTCACCATGCTGTACATGAGATCACCAGAACTTTTCATCTTATAACTGGAAATTTGTACCTTTGACCACCATCACCCCTTCCTCTACCCCCAGCCTGTGGCAACCATCGTTCTATTGTTTCTATGAATTTGGCTTTTTTTTTAATTCCACATATAAGGGAGATCATATAGTATTTGTCTTTCTCTGACTGACTTACCTCACTCAGCATAATGCCCTCAGGTTTCATCCATGTTGTTGCAAAAGGCAGGATTTCCTTTTTTTATGGCTGAATAATATTCCATTGTAGGTAGGTAGATAGATAACTATAGATATATAGATCCCATTTTCTTTATCCATTCACACATTTATGGGCTGTTAGTTTGTATTTGTGTCTTGATTTTTATAAGTAATGGTGCAGTAAACATGGAGGTATAGATCTTTTTTTGAGATATGATTTAACTTTCTTTGGATATATACTCAGAGATGATATTGCTGGACCATATGGTAGTTTATGTTTTTAGTGTTTTGAGGAATCTCTGTAATGTTTTCAATAGTAGCTATATCAACTTACCTTCTGGCAAACAGTACACAAGAGTTCCCTTTTCTATACATTATTGCCAATGCTTATCTCATTTGTATTTGATAACAACCATTCTAACAGTGTGAGGTGACATTTCATTGTGGTTTTGTTATATATTTCCATAATGATCAGCAATGTTGAGCACCTTTTCATGTACCTGTTGGCCATTTATATATCTTCATATGAAAAAGATCTATTTAGGTCCTCTGCCCATCCTTTTTATTGATGTGTAATTGGTATATAACATTACATTAGTTGCAGGTGTACAACATAATGATTTGATATTTGTATATGTGTATTGTGAAATGATTACCACAGTAAGTCTACTTAACATTTGCCACCATACATAGCTGCAAAATATTTTTTCTTGTGATGGGAACTTTTAAGATCTACTCTCTTAGCAATGTTCAAATATGCTCTACAATATAATTCATGTTATACATTACATTCCCGTGACTTATTCATTTTAGAACTGGAAATCTGTACCATTTGACCATCTTCACCCATTATGCCCACCAGCACCCCATCCCCTGCAAGATTTCCTTCTTTTTCATGGCTCAGTAATATTCCATATTATAATTACCACTATCAACACCACAACTCACTACAAATTTCACAATTTTTTATCCATTCATCCATTGATGGGCACTTAGGTTGCCTCTGTGTCTTGGCAATTGTAAATATTGCTGCGATGAACAGTGGGGCATATATGTCTTTTCAAATTTGTGGGTTTTGTCTACTTTGGACAAATACCCAGAAGTAGAATTGCTGAATCACATGGCAGTTCTATTTTTAATGTTTTGAGAAACGTCCCTACTGTTTTCCACAGTGGCTATACCAATTTACAGTCCTACCAACAGTGCTCAAGTCTTTCCTTTTCTCCACATCATCGCTAGTATATGTTATTTCTTATCTTTTTCATTATAGCCATTCTAACAGGAGTGAGGTGATAGCTCATTGTTATTTGATTTGCATTTCCCTGATGATTAGCTATGTTTAACACCTTTTCTTGTACTTTTTGTCCATCTATATGTCTTCTTTGGAAAAGATCTTCTTCCCATATTTTTTTTTTTTAGGGCCACACTCGCATCATATGGAAATTCCCAAGCTAGGGGTCAAATCAAAACTGTAGCTGCCAGCCTATGCCACAGCCACAGCAATACCAGATCCTTAACCCACTGAGTGAGGCCAGGGATTAAACCTGCATCCTCATGGATACCAGTCGGGTTCCTTAACTCTGAGCCACAAAGGGAACTCCATCTTCCTCCCATTTTTAAATCAGATTTTTTGTTTTGTTTTGTTTTTTGCTATTGAGTTGTGTAAGTTCTTTTTATATTTTGGATGTTAACCCCTTATCAGATATATGACTTGCAAATATTTTCTCCCATTTGATAGGTTGCCTTTTTTTTTTTTTTTTTTTTTTTTTTTGTCTTTTTGCTATTTCTTTGGGCCGCTCCTGCGGCATATGGAGGTTCCCAGGCTAGGGGTCAAATCAGAGCTGTAGCCGCTGGCCTACGCCAGAGCCACAGCAACGTGGGATCCGAGCCACATCTGCAACCTACACCACAGCTCACGGCAACGCCGGATCGTCAACCCACTGAGCAAGGGCAGGGATCGAACCCACAACCTCATGGTTCCCAGTTGGATTCGTTAACCACTGCGCCACAACGGGAACTCCATGCCCTTTTAGTTTATTGATGGTTTCCTTTGCTACACAGAAGCTTTTTAGTTTGATATAGCCCTCTTGTTTATTTTTGGTTTTGTTGACTGCGACTGTTGTTTTCGTTATTTTGCCACATCCATGGCATATGATAGTGTGTTCAATTTCCATGTATTTGTGAATTTTTCATATTTCCTCCTATTGATTTCTAGTTTGGGGGTTTTTGTTTGTTTGTTTGTTTTGCTTTTTTAGGGTTGTACTTGCAGCATATGGAAGTTTCTAGGCTAGGGTTTGAATTGGGACCACAGCTGCTGGCCTACACCACAGCCACAGCAACAGGGAATCAGAGCCTATTCTCTTACCTACACCACAGCTCACAGCAACACTGGATCGCTGACCACATGAGCAAGGCCAGGGATTGAACCTGCATCCTCATGGGTACTAGTTGGATTCGTTTCAGCTATACCACAATGGGAACTCTCTGATTTCTAGTTTTATGCCACTCTCATCAGAAAGATATTTGATATGGCTTCTGTCAACTTGAAGTTGTTGAGAATTTTTTTGTGGCTTAACATGATCTATCCTATAAATTATTCCTTGTGCACTGAGAAGAATGTATATTCTTCTGTTGTTAGATGAAATATTATATATATATTAGGTCCATTTTGTCTATAGCGTTGTTTATATCCACTATTTCCTTATTGATTTTCTGTCTAGATGATCTGTCTTTTATTGAGAGTGGGATATTAAAGTCCCCTACTATTATTTTTTAATGATTTTTATTTTCTTCTATTATAGCAGATTTACAGTGTTCTGTCAATTTTCTACTATATGGCAAGGAGACCCATTTACACATACAGATATACATTCTTTTTTCTCACATTATCATGCTCCATCACAAGTGACTAGATATAGTTCCCAGTGCTATACAGCAGGATCCCATTGCTTATCCATTCTAAAGGCAATAGTTTGCATCTATTAACCCCAAATTCCCAGTCCATCCCACTCACTCCCCCTCCCCCTTGGCAACCATAAGTCTGTTCTCCATGTCCATGATTTTCTTCTCTGTGGAAAGGTTCATTTGTGCCATATATTAGATTCCAGATACAAGTGATATCATATGGTATTTATCTTTCTCTTTCTGACTTTCTTCACTCAGTATGAGAGTCTCTAGTTCCATCCATGTTGCTGCAAATGGCATGATTTTGTTCTTTTTTATGGCTGATAGTATTCCATTCTGTATATATACCACATCTTCTTAATCCGTTCATCTGTTAGTGGACATTTAGGTTGTTTCCAGGTCTTGGCTATTGTGACTAGTGCTGCAATGAACATATTGGTGCATGTGTCCTTTTCAAGGAAAGTTTTGTCTGGATATATGCCCAGAAGTGGGATTGCTGGGTCATATGGTAGTTCTATATTGAGTTTTCTCAGGTACCTCCATACTGTTTTCCATGGTGGTTGTACCAATTTACATTCCCACCAACAGTGTAGGAGGTTCCCTTTTCTCCACACCCTCTCCAGCATTTGTTATTTGTGGACTTATTAATGATGGCCATTCTAACTGGTATGAGGTGGTATCTTGTGGTAGTTTTGAATTGCATTTCTCTAATAATCAGTGATGTTGAGCATTTTTTCATGTGATCTTTGGTCATCTATATATCTTCTTTGGAGAAATGTCTATTCAGGTCTTTTTCCCATTTTTCCATTGGCTTATTGGTTTTTTACTGTTGAGTTGAATGAGTTGTTTGTATATTTTAAAGATTAAGCCCTTGTCAGTTGCATCTTTGGAACTATTTTCTCCCAATCCATAGTTTGTCTTTTTTTTTTTTTTTTTTAATGGTTTCCTTTACTGTGCAAAAGCTTGTCAGTTTGGTTAGGTCCTATTGGTTTATTTTTGCTTTCATTTCTCTTGTCTTGGGAGACTGACCAGAGAAAACTTTTGTAAGGTTGATGTCAGAGAATGTTTTGCCTATGTCCTTTTCTAGGAGTTTGATGGTGTCTTGTCTTACATTTAAGTCTTTCAGCCATTTTGAGTTTATTTTTGTGTATGGTGTGAGGGTGTGTTCCAGTTTCATTGATTTACATGTGTCTGTCCAGTTTTCCCAGTGCCACATGCTAAAAAGACTGTCTTTTTCCCATTTTATATTCTTGCCTCCTTTGTTAAAGACTAATTGACCATAGATGTCTGGGTTTATTTCTGAGTTCTCTATTTTGTTCCATTGGTCTGTATGTTTAATCCCCTACTATTATTCTATTGCTGTTTCTCATTTTAGTTGTGTTACTATTTGCTTTGTATGTTTCAGTGCAATGATGTGGGTTGATAAATATTTATATTTTTATATCTTCCTGATGAATTGACCCCTTTATTATTATATAATGTCCTTCCTTGTCTCTTATTTACATTTTCAGCTTAAAGTATGTTTTATCCAGTAAAGTATAGCTATTTTGCTCTCTTTTGGTTACCACTTGCTTGGAATATCCTTTTCCATCTCTTCTCTTTTAGTCTGTGTGAACTTCAATCTAAAGTGAGAGTCTCTTTTGTGGGGAAATGTCATCGCATCTTTTTTAATTCTTTTGGCCATTCTATGTCTTTTTATTGGAGGGTTTTGTTTTTGTTTTTGTTGGTTTTGTTTTGTTTTGTTTTGTCTTTTGTCTTTTTAGGGCTACACTCTTGGCATATGGAGGTTCCCAGGCTAGGGGTTGAATTGGAGCTGTAGCTGCTGGCCTGCACTGCAGCCATAGCAATTTGGGATCTGAGCCACATCTGTGACCTATACCACAGCTCACGGCAAGGCTGGATCATTAACCCTCTGAGCAAAGCCAGGGATCAAACCTACGTCCTCATGGATACTAGTCAGATTCGTTTCTGCCGAGCCATGACGGGAACTCCTAATTTATTTATATTTAAAGTAATTATTATGGGAACTCCATATGTTGCAGGGTGGCCAAAAAAGAAAAAAAAATCTTACAATTCTATTTTAAGCTGATAAATTTGATAGCACATAGAAATTCTATGCTTTTCTTACCCTCACATGTTAGGTTATTGATGTTACAATTTATCAGTGAATATTATTGGGCTTCTTCTGTATACCCTGCACTGTGCGAGGTACATTGCTCAAACATGTCCAAGAGTCAAGTATAATAATAGCTCACTCTTTTTAAGAACTTACTCTCCCAGGCATTGTTCTAAACACTTTACATAAAGGAATTCACTTAATTCTCACGAGTTCATGTAATAACTACATAAACAGGTATTAATATTATCCTCATATACAGATGGGGGAACTGAGGCTCAGTAGTTGAGAAGCTTGCCCCCATTGGCAGAATTTATAAGTGGTGGAGGTGGAATATGAAGCAGGCAGTCCTCATCTACAGCCCATATTCTTGGAAGTTAATTTCTTTTTTCTTTTTTCTAAAATTTATTATTTATTTATTTTGCTTTTTTTAGGGCTGCACCCATGGCATATGGAGGTTCCCAGGCTAGGGGTCCTATGGGAGCTACAGCTGTCAGCCTATGCCACAGCCACAGCAATGCAGAATCCAAGCCTCTTCTGCAACTTACACCACAGCTCACAGCATGGCCAGATCCTTAACCTACTGAGCGAGGCCAGGGATGGAACCCACAACCTCATGGTTCCTAGTCAGATTTGTTTCTGCTGTACCAGGATGGGAGTTCCTCGGAAGTTACTTTACAAGGGTGCCTTGTGCAATCTGTGCCATTACTTTACCATCATGCTGTTTATAGTTTTTAACTCTTAATGCAGTTTTAAGTAAAAAAATTTTATGGATTCTCAACCTCTGAATCAATTCTAAATTGTTTTTATTTTATGTATTTATGTATTTATTTATTTATTTTTGTCTTTTTGCTATTTCTTTGGGCCGCTCCCGTGGCATATGGAGGTTCCCAGGCTAGGGATCGAATCGGAGCTGTAGCCGCCGGCCTACACCAGAGCCACAGCAACGTGGGATCCGAGCCGCGTCTGCAACCTACACCACAGCTCACGGCAATGCCGGATCCTTAACCCACTGAACAAGGGCAGGGACCGAACCCGAAACCTCATGGTTCCTAGTCGGATTCGTTAACCACTGTGCCACGACGGGAACTCCCCTAAATTGTTTTTAAGGGGTGTTTTAATTTTACTTCGTACCTAGCTCTTGGTAGGCATTCAACAAAAGCTTAACATTCCTTCAGTCAAGGGCTGTTTATTGAATGCCTGCTATGGGCTGAGCACTGCAGTGACAGATTCAATCTCATAACTTCATAGAACCTACAGCCTGGCTTACAGATTTTTAAAAAAAGGCAATTTCTGTAGTGTGATCCTAAGTATTACCAAACAAGTACACCATTTATTGCTTTTTAATCCTTTTAAATGTTATTTGCATGTAGCTCCTATCACTATGTGTAATCTTTTTTTTTTTTTTTTTTTTTTTTTTGGTCTTTTTGTCTTTTCCAGGGCTGCACCCACAGCTTATGAAGATTCCCAGGCTAGGGGTCTAATCGGAGCTGTAGCCAATGACCTACACCACAGCCATAGCAAAGCGGGATCCGAGCCGCATCTGCGACCTACAACACAGCTCATGGCAACACTGGATCCTTAACCCACTGAGCAAGGTCAGGTATCGAACCCTCAACCTCATGGTTCCTAGTCAGATTCGTTAGTTAATCACTGAGCCACGACAGGAACTCCACTTTGTGTAATCTTTTTGGTCCTTTGATATAAGGTACCCATGCTCCTTAGGGGGTGTAGATAATGAGGTGGAGCTTTCTGCATTACTGAGCCCTTCACATCCTTGGGCCTCTGGGATGGGCGGTGTAGTAGGGTGCACTAGAGAGCCAGTTAAGGTGGTTCCTAATGGCTGATGCTCTCATGTACCATATAGGGACCCATCCCTTGTGCATGTAAGTGCCCCTTGTTCCCCCTTTATTATGGTCTAGTCTTTGGGCACCAATAGTTAAAGCCATGGGCCGTATGAAGAAAGGGACTTGAGCAAACATGCAAGAGCTTCTGGGAGTTCCCAATGTGGATCATCAGGTTAAGAACCTGTCTAGTATCCATGAGGATGCAGGTTCCATCCCTGGTCTCTCTTAGTGGGTTAAGGATCCAGTGTTGCTGTAAGCTGTGGTATAGGTCATAGATGTAGCTTAGATCTGGTATTGCAGTGGCTGTGGTGTAGGCCAGCAGCTGCAGCTCCAATTTGTCCCCTAGCTGGGGAATTTCCATATGCTTCAGGTATGTCCCTAAACACACACACACACACACACACACACACACACACACACACACACACACACGAGTTTCTGAGTTGCTGGGCAGCTTCTTTGAGCACATATACCAAAGCATAGGAGCTATAAGATGAGGGGTAAGGAGTTATATCTTCCCACCCAATTTTTCTGCATTGGTTGAATGCAGAATTGGCCTACTTATCCAATTAACATCCTTATAAGCCACAGAAAAGATCAGATAGACATGCACATAGGAGGTCATGTAAAGAGAGAGGCAGAGAATGGAGGTTTGCTGCCACAAGCCAAAGGATGCCTGAAGTGACCAGAAACTGAAAGAAGCAAGGAAGCATTGACCCTTGGAAATAATAACAAGGCAGGCTAACCCTTAAGCAGTGCCCTCTTGGGGCCAAGGCGAGACTCTACATGTTTACACAGGCAAACTCACTTAATCCTCACAACAACTGTATGAGCTTTGTGCAGTCATCATTCCTGTTTACCGGACACCAAACTGAGGTAGAGGGAGTTTAACCCTTGTAAGAGGGAAGTCGGGATGAAACCCAGGTGGTCTGGCCCTAGAGCCCTTGCTCCCCATCACGTCTCCAAACCAAAATAAAACTTTTCACTTGGTACCTGATAATGAAAGGAATGCTAGAAAACCAAGAGCCCCCAGCTTTCAGATGCTGACCTCAGGAAGAGATTCCTGAGGGAGGTGAAACTGCTAGGAATCAGGTGTTGCGGAAGCAAACCTGAGAGGGCCTGTAAACGCGCTGCTGCTGAGAAGCTCAGCTCCGCAGTGGGTTAAGGATCCCACTTGTCTCTGGGCAGCACAGGTGTGATCCCCAGCCCACCACAGTGGGTTCAAAAGGGTCCAGGATTGCCCTGGCTGAAGCATAGGTTGCAGCTGAGGCTGGGAATCTACCCCTGGCCCAGGAACTTCCTTTTGCCAAGGGTGGGGCAAAAAAACAAACAAAACACATGACCTTTTGTCAAGAAATGAGATGTAAAGTAGAAGCATGCTGTTAAGGCAGTACAGGTGGTGTAGCTGTCAACGACCATTACAACACAATCACAGACCTTGAACCTGAGAGTTGGAAGGCCACCCAAAGCACTACCCAAAAGCGACAATGGAAAGGAGTTTGCTGCCTCTCAAAAATAATGGGAATGTTATTGCGGAAAACTCAATCCAGGGTCTGAATAATTATTGCTGCTTAATAGTATTGATGGCAATGATAATAAGCATAGCCAACCCTGTCAGGGTTTGCTCAGTGCCAAGCACTGTCTAGCACTGTCTACTTTTACTTATATTGTACTAACCAGCACTTTTTTTTTTGTCTTTTTGCCTTTTCTAGGGCCGCTCCCACAGCATATGGAGGTTTCCAGGCTAGGGGTCTAATCGGAGTTGTATCCATCAGCCTATGCCAAAGCCACAGCAACGCAGGGTCTGGGCCACATCTGCAACCCACACCACAGCTCACGGCAACACCGGATCCTTAACCCACTGAGCAAGGCCAGGGATCGAACCCAAAACCTCATGGTTCCTAGTTGGATTCATTAACCACTGAGCTATGACAGGAACTCCTGTACTAACTCAGTCTTCACCGTGACCCTGAGATAGGTACTACTGACCTCATTTGACATTGGAAGAAACAGGCAAAAATGAGGCTGAGAAACTTTCTTAAGAACAACCCCCACCCCCACTCCCTGGCCACGTCCTTCCCTCGTGGCGTCTTCTGACTGCCTTTCACCTCTTTGGTGACTCTCCGTAGCTCCCTTCTCTATGCTTCCTGGCTCAGCTCCCATCTCACCTTCAGCATTCCCTTATACATCAGTTCTCAGTGAGACACTGAGTGCCTCTAGGGCAGGACTGTTTCAAAAACGCCAGGCTCAGATTTGCCTTTGCCCAGCTCTGCCTTTGGATTGATGCAGGAAGTTCTAATTGAAAGCAGAATGGGCGTTATCAAACAAGAAAGAACTGTTCCCTTAAAACTGAGAATTCCAAGAACACAAGTGGTACTACCTGAGGATTCCTCCAAATTAAGCATCTTTCATAAAGGAGATCAAATACTATGGAGTTCTAACATCTTAATGTTACCAATCTGGGTTCTTGGACTCTGTAATCAATAGAAATTGGTAAGAGGTATTCCCGTCGTGGCACAGTGGTTAATGAATCTGACTAGGAACCATGAGGTTGCCAGTTTGATCTCTGGCCTCGCTCAGCAGGTTAAGGATCCGGCGTTGCCGTGAGCTGTGGTGTAGGTTACAGACGAGGCTCGGATCCCGAGTTGCTGTGGCTCTGGTATAGGCCGGTGGCTATAGCTCTGATTAGATCCCTAGCCTGGGAACTTCCATACGCCGAGGGTGTGGCCCTAAAAAAGACAAAAAGGCAAAAAAAAAAAAAAAAAAAAAAGAAAAGAAAGAAAGAAATTGATAAGAGGCCAGCCGAGGAATTCAGGCAAGGCTTTACTGGGGCTCCTGCTGCAGCAGAAGGGAGGGGAAACAAGTAACAGGTGTCCTTGCTTGTGCCTTGAGCCGGGGGGCCAGCTGGCCCCTTAAGTGGGATGAGGGTGGGGTGGGTCCAAGGGGTGACTTAGACCATCTGCTCACCCTCTTTGTGGTGCTGTGTGCAGGGACCACGTGCAACACCCCACTTTTACTCTGACACCTCAGAAGTGGCAGTGGAGTTTTGATCTTTTTGTTCACAGTTTGCCCTGTGCATGGGTGCAGTTACTTTTGGGTCCCTTACAGTTTCTTTGTATTCTGTTGCTCAAGGAGAGGTTTGTCCAGGTACAGGCACTCCGGCAGGGTCCCAGGTTCCAGCCTGTCTCATTAAAGCCCCCATTCCTGAGGCTTTTCTGCTCACCATTTTGCCATTTTATTAACATCTCATTACTTTAAATATCAACAGCTTAGCCAACCCCCTGTGACCCATTGAAAACATTCATAAACCCCATGACATTTGGTGCAGGTCCAAGCAGAGCTTCTTAACCTTGACTGTCCAGTGGAATCATCTGGGAAGGGGGGGGTTGTAAGCCCTAACATCTGTGTTCCACCTTCAGGGATCCCAACTTAATGGGTTTGAGATGCATCCTGGGCATCAGGCTTTTAAACCTTCCCAGGTGTGAAAGCTACTGCAGGGTGCATAAAAGCCATTATGGTCGGAGCTCCTCCCAGCACTTTAGAATTCCGAAGGCTGAGTTCGTCTCCTCCTTGCTCTATGAGTGATCATGTCTAATCTTGGAGAGATGGCTCCCTGGGAGTTTGCATTAAGAACTTCAGCCAAGCTGCTTGCTGGGCTAAAACCGAGGCGGTGAAGCAACGCCTGGGGTTTTATTCAAAGTCTTTTTTCATCCATTTGCAGAATGAAGGTTTGTCTCCCATGCTGCGAGGAACCCACCGAGAGAGGTGAGTGGATGCTCAAAAGCTGGGCAGCAGCTTCGGCAGGAGTAAAAGTATGAGGGCTTATGGTATGCCAGGCACTGCTCAGAGCACTTTGCAGTGTCAACTCACTTAATCCTTACAACAGCTGTATAATGTAGATATGGTTGTGCTCATTTTGCTGATAAGGAAACTGAGATACAGAGAAATGAATGATCTAGCCCAAGGAGACACAGCTGGTAAATCCCAGCATTTGAAATTCAGCTGTTTGGGGCTCTGCAGTGAAATGTAAGACAACAGGACAGTGGTGGAGCATGGCCGACTCTGGGGGAGCACACATGAGATGATTTTGGGGTTCACCATACTTCTAGAAGATTCTTTGTGGTGGGTAGGGATCTGGGTTTGAGCAGGGACAGCCGTGAACCAGTGGCAACTGTTTCATCCCTCTTGGTGGGATGCAGTGGCTGATAGGCTTGGAGGAATTCAGGATACAGTACAATTAGTCTCAAACTGAGTCATTCAGGTAAAAACATGTTGATACGAGAAGAACTTAGATTTGTGTATGGATTACAGAGCAAGATCTAGCACTAAGGGATATAAGGAGGCTTGGGAACAGTAAGATCTTTTTCATTTGGGTGCCAAAGGGCATAGCAGGACCTTTCAGAATGTACCCAGTGGCACAGCTCTCAGGGACGGATGCCTGAACTGGAACTGGCAGATCATGTTTGGAGGCATTTGAATAATTTTTTTCTGTTTACAGCTGATGATCATCTTTTTTGGTTAGAGGTGACAAGAATGTTTCTTGCCTTTCTGAACAAAGGTAGCAATTCCATACCAGAAATACTTTGGAGGTTTTTTTTTTTCAAGTTCCTTATTGTAAAAGTGATGTCCATTCACTGTGGACAATTGAAAAAGTATTGACAAACCAAGGGAAGTAAGAACTTTTCTCACCCTTAAGTCTAAAAGTAACCACTATTAGTTAACAGGATCCAGCATTGCCAGAGCTGCGGCAAACGTAGGTCAAAACTATGGTTCAGATTCAGTCCCTGGCCTTGGGAACTTCCATGGGCTGGGGTGCAGCCATAAAATTAAAAAAAATAATAAAACGACTGTTAGTTTGTACCTCCTGGCACATAATTGGGTACTACTTTAGTTTGTATCTTTCTCATGTTTTTACTCTTGAGTTTCTAAACTCTCACCACTAAAATGAGGTTTTGGGTTTTTTTTTTTTGTTTTTTTTTTTTTCTTTTTATTTTCCCACTGTACAGCAAGGGGGTCAGGTTATCCTTAGATGTATACATTGCAGTTACAGTTTTTTCCCCCACCCTTTCTTCTGTTGCGACATGAGTATCTAGACATAGTTCTCAATGCTATTCAGCAGGATCTCCTTGTAAATCTATTCTAGGTTGTGTCTTTTTTTTTTTTTTTTTGTCTTTTCTAGGGCCACACCTGTGGCATATGGAGTTCCCAGGCTAGAGGGTGAATCGGAGCTGTAGCCGCCAGCCTTCACCACAGCCACAGCAACGCGGGATCCAAGCAGAGTCTTTGACCCACACCACAGCTCATGGCAACGCCGGATCCTTAATCCACTGAGCAAGATCAGGGATTGAACCCCCAACCTCATGGTTCCTAGTTCAATTCATTAGCCACTGAGCCACAATGGGAACTCCTAAAAATGAGGTTCTTTAATAAGTGCTGTTCCCTGCAAACACTATCTTTTTAGAGTTATATTAAACAGTTGGTTTTTGATACAAGAGATCAAACCAGGCCCCCACTATGCCACCGAGCAGCAGGCTTTAACTCATCAAAGGGCAGGGCCCTGGCCAGAAGGAAGGTTTGATAGGTTGCAAAGTCTCTACCTGGAAAAGGCCTATTTAGGGAGATCCCACCAACACTGATCATGCCTAAGTGGCCTGGCCTTGGGTCCCTCAGACTCTTGACATCTTGGATTCCCTCCTCTTCACAGTCCTGATGGGTAACCATAAAAATGAACTCACAGAAGTATTTGTACAAAAACCATAAATCCAAGTAGTATTTGTCAAAACGCTGCTTAAAGAGATGCTTCGTATCAAGTTCTGCTGGCAAACCAGGTCCCAGCAAACAAATTGAATACTCAAACCAAGGCAGCACCTGTCATCATGTTTGCCTCACACGGTGCTGTTTTTGGAGCACTTTGATGAACGCTGCCATAGTCCAAGGTCACAACAACCCCGAAAGGCAGGTGGATGGAATTTCCATATTACTGAGGACATACATGGAGGCTCAGTTTCAGTGACTTGTCTAAGGTCAGAGGATGAGTTCGTCATAGAACCATAAATTCTCAAAAGTGGGAGAGAATCAGAAAAGTTCGTCTAAACCAGGGATAATCAATGAGACTCACATGGAGTGACTCTGCTCCAGCAGTGACCACCTGGGGCATTGTGTTAACAAGGCTGGGATTAGTGGGAAACAGTAATGGCTGAGATCTGTCTTAAGCAGTTTTACTGAGATATATTTGGCATACAACAAATCGTATATTTAAAATGTGTCCTCTGATAAGTTTTGACATACACATACACTCATGAAACCATCACCAGTCAAGATAGTGACTGTATCATCACCACCAAAAGTCTCCTTGTGCCCCATCTTCTCCTCTCCCACCCCTCCCTGTCTCCCCATTCCCCCGAAGCCTCTGATTTGCCACCACCACAGGTTGGTTGGTTTGTTGACTAATTCTCTGTAAACAGAATCAGGATTTTGGCCTGACTTCTTTCCTTCAGCATGGTTATTTGGAGATCCATCCAGGATTTTGTGTTGTGTTACTAAGTTACTTTTTATTGCTGAGTAGTATTCCATGGTAGGTATATGCCACAGTATATCCATTGGTTTGTTCATAGGCACTTGGGTTGTGTCTAGTTTTTGACTTAGGAGCTTTATTTCTTGAGTACTTACTTGGGACCAAACACCCTTCTAAGTGCTTTATATTTCTATCAAATCACTTAATCACTCAGCCAATCTCATGACATGAGGCAGGTTCTCTTCTGCTCCTCCTTTATTGACAAGCTGACTGTAGCACTGCATGGTTGAGTAAACTGCTCCAAGGTCATGCAGCTGTTCAAGAGCAGAGCCAGGATTCAAACCCAGACAGTGTGATTCTAGAGCCAGCACTCTGAATTGTCAGACTTGACTGTTAACCAAAATGGAGTCACCCCATCATGGGTGGTGGTAGGGAGATGGCAGTTGTACCTAGCATTTGCAGTACTCAAGCTCTTAATAACAGCCATCATTTGCCATCTAAACTGTCCTACCAGAATTCCCGTCGTGGCTCAGTGGTTAAAAAATCCGCCTAGGAACCATGAGGCTGCGGGTTCGATCCCTGGCCTTGCTCAGTGGGCTAGGGATCTGGCATTGCCGTGAGTTGTGGTGTAGGTCAAAGACGCGGCTTGGATCCCGAGATGCTGTGGCTGTGGTGTAGGCTGGCGGCTACAGCTCTGATTGGACCCCTAGCCTGGGAACCTCCATACGCTGCGGGAGCGGC
Source organism: Sus scrofa (assembly GCF_054392235.1). Taxonomy (NCBI): domain Eukaryota; kingdom Metazoa; phylum Chordata; class Mammalia; order Artiodactyla; family Suidae; genus Sus; species Sus scrofa. The sequence goes on along the minus strand of NC_139386.1, from coordinate 36,307,994 downwards.
CCCAGAAAAAGGCAAAAAGACAAAAAATAAAAAAATTTAAAAATAAATTGTCGTACACATGCTCAAGTTAAAACATCCATTTCAGCTACTCACTGAATGGAGAATATTTCTAAGTATGAATTTGTTGAGCCTGGAAATTCCTGTTCTAACGATAAGAGCATCACAATATGGTTGGCCTTTTTTTTTTTTTTTTTTTAAGAATTTTTTTTTTTTTTTTGTCTTTTGTCTTTTCTAGGGCCACTCCCAAAGCATATGGAGGTTCCCAGGCTAGGAGTCTAATCAGAGCTATATCTGCCGGCCTATGCCACAGCCACAGCAACACCAGATCTGAGCTGGGTCTGCAACCTACACCACAGCTCGGGGCAATGCCGGATCCTTAGCCCACAGAGCAAGGCCAGGGATCGAACTTTCAACCTCATGATTCCTAATTGGATTTGTTAACCACTGAGCCATGACCAGAACTCCAAGAATATTTTTTGGCTTTTGAAACTCAACACAAATCAGGAACCTACCACTGAAGAGTATCTTTGTATTTTAAAGTTTGAAAAGAGAACTCTGCTTAATAGTACAACTGAAAATGACACAAGCAGCCCTCTTCTGAGTGCTCAGGGCTTTCTTGGAATGTGTTTTCAGAAAAGCGTTGTTCCTGCTTTTGATTGTTTTTGCCTGCTCTTCCTCAGGTGTGAGGATACCGTGTGAAGTGCAGTAATGCTCACAGTTCTGTCACAGAGCAGGGCTCTCCTGCACTGGAAACTCTATTGTCTAAGGTTCCTATTATGGCAGCACACGCTGTAAATAACCTGCCTGGGTATGCCCTGCTTGCGGAGCCTGACTTCCTCTTCAGCTAGCACACGTTGATTTTCCTTAAATAAGCACGAGCTTGAGGACAACCAGCTTCTCTGCATCTCTAGTGAGGGCGTTGTAGGGGCAAGGTCGAGCTGGTGGTTCCAGCAGGGAGCTAGTCCTGCAAGGTGGACTGGTTTTCAGCCAAGCGGAAAGCATGGCCAGTGGGTACCTACCGTGTGTCTAGCCCTGTGTCTAGGTTGTGGGTACCTCGGCGAAGGTGCCAGATGTTGTCCCTGTGCTCACACAGTCCCATGGGGAAGGCAGACGTTGAGCAAGAAAAAACACACAGTGAATAAGACTCCAAGCCTGAGCGGTCTCTGCTGGATGAGCACGGAGCATGCGCGAGGTCGGGGGCGGGGTCAGCCTGGAGTCAGGGGCACCATCGAGCGTCTCTGCGCCCAGGACAGTGCACTGAGACGTGCAGTGTGAGAAAGGATTCGCCGGATGGAGAGTCCCTGAAGGTGAGAAAGAAGAGTGTTTAAGGTGGGAGGAAAAAAAAATGGCAAGTGTGAGGAAGCCCTTGTTTCTCTTTAACAAATTAAAGCCATTGAATTGAGCGAGGAGCAGGAGGGAAGATGGGGCCAGGTGAGTCCCATGTGCTAATGAGGAGAATGAGGCTCTGGGAAATGCACTTGGGAACGTGCGCAAGCTTTTGCGGCTGAAAATCGCAATCATCACTCATCCTCCTCCAGCATTTGACTATGTCGTCCCCATTTATTCCTGTAGGTCCTGAAAAATGTGCCCATTTTAGAGAAAGAAACAGAGGCTCAGAAAAGGTTTTCTAGCCAAAAGCATCAGAGCCAAGACTTAAGTGTGGAAGTTCTGCCTCGAAAGCTTTGACTGGCTGTCAAACTTGCATTCGGTGTGAGAAAATGCTAAGAAGCTTAAAAAAAAAAAAAAAAAAAAAAAATTCTCTAACCTCAACCTCAGATTATCTGAGAGGGGCCTTGAGCAGGTCACTGATCCTGAACCACCTCAGCTTCCCAGTCTGCAAAATACAGGAGCAAAGCCTCACTCTCTGTAGGGGGAGGTCAGGAGGTAATGCCTGATCCCCAAAAATACCATGTTACAAGCATGGTATTCGATGGATCAGAAGTTAGCTTTCAGATATAAAACAAGACAAGACTGCCTCTAGGGAGGGTGAGATGGGGTTGAGGTCTAAAGATTGTCTTCATAGACCTTAGAGAATTAGTTGACTCTTTTAACCTGACTTGTAAAAAAAAAAAAAAAAAATAATAATAATAAACTTTTTGATTAAAAATAAAATAAAACGAAGGGATTGGAATAGGTAACATTTCAGATCCAGTCCTCCTCTGTGATTCTGTGCTTTGTCAGAATTTCAGATTGAAATTGAAGTCCAAGAGAGGCAGTACCTGTTGGACTGATGCTGAGGAACTGGTTAACAGCTAAGTAAGAACAAGGTGACAAAGAGGAAAGGGGAGGCTGTGGCCTGGATTGGCCCAGCCCTGTGCTGATCACATTCCTGTCGTCACCTCATTGAGCTGTCATTGCAACCCTGGGAGGTGGGTTGTTTTTATTGTCCCAAGTTTAAAGATCAGGGGAATGAAGCAACTAACACAAAGACACAGAGCTGATGAAGGTCTGAGTCTGGATATCTGGATTTGAATGTGAAACCAGTGGTCATTCTTGTGTTGACCTTTGATTAAAGCCAAGGGCAACACTACCCTTCCCACTGCCTGTCTCAGCCCCTGGAGGTGATTCTTGAGGAATTACCCACCCCTTTGCTCCTCACACGTCTAACTTGGCTTCCTCGTGATTCCATTTTATGTGAGCAGAGAACTTAGACTACCTGTAGGAACAAGGTGTTAGTTTAGAAATCTTTAGAGGCAAGTCATAGAAACCCACTAAAGATGGAAACAAAGTGGAAATTCACTTAAAGACACAGGGCAGGATATAGTTGGATCTTGAGATGGGATGGGTCTTGGAAGTGGAACGTTTCTGCAACTCTTTTCTTCTTTGTGCACATCTGCTAGTAGGTTTCCCTGTTGGCCCAAATCAACAGAATAAAGCTGCCTTACAGCTCTCCCCCTCCCCCACCCTAGTGTTCCTGTTACCTGTAACAGTTCTAGCCCTAGAGCGAGCACCTCAGTCCCGTAGGCCCTGGGTTCAAAAATCTAGGAAAAGAGAATTGCAGTGGTCCATCCCTGGTCCAATCAGCTATACCCAGAGAACATGGGCATAGTATATGAATATACCTGCCACGGATCACATGGCTGGTGTGTGTGTGTAGGTGTCAATCAGTCCCATGAGAAAAAAGTCATTTGCTCATAGCCTTTATTACATCTGACCTATAGGAACATAACACCCTAGAGTTCACCTTCCCTTTCTACTTTGTAGAAGAAGCAAGTCAGTAGTAATGATAAAGTATCATTGAACAAGTGCGGCAGGCCTGGGGGAGGGGAGAGTTTAGATTATGTCTGTGACTGCCTTTTTTTTTTTTTTTTTTTTTTTTTCCTTCTTTTTTTGGCTGCCACGCATATAGAGTTCCTGAGCCAGCGATCAGATCCAGATCTATGCCGCAGCTGTGGCAATGCTGGATCATTTAACGCACTGTGCTGGGCCAGGGATCGAACCTTCTCATGCTGCAGAGATGCTACTGATCCCATTGTGCCACAGCAGGAACGCCTATCACTGCCTTTTGAAGCATGTATTAGACTGAATATTTTTGGCAGTGTTAGAAACCAGATTCAACAAGAAGGAAATTGAATGTTCATGTGAAGTGGGAAATACAGATGTTAGATCAGACTTCAGGTATACCTGGATCCAGGAGCACAAATATCTTGAGACTCTGTCTTTCACTCTTGCCCTTCTCATTTCTGCCATCCTCTCCACATTGGCTTCATATGTGCCTTCCACAGTTGGCTGTTTCCATGAAGCTGGGAGAGCTGACCGCAAGCGACCCTAGCTTAAAGCTTATCCCAAAACAGTGCTTCTTAAGTGAGGAATGAGAGTGCAAGAGGGCCCCCTAGAAAGCATCCCGGAAATTTGTGGGGTTGGTTTGTGTTGCCAAAGTTGACAGTGGGGAGCTACTGTTTAAATGTCATGCTTGGCATCCTACTGAGCAGGGGGCACTCCTATACAAAGAAGAATTGTCTCATGTTCCATACAAATTTCTAATGTCCCACCTGATATTCATGTAGATAGATAGCTAGTTTGTAATGAACTACACCTAGACTTAACCCCATTTTATATATACACAAAGTCATCTGCACAATTATCTTGAGATACAATCGACATTAATTTCAGGCATATAACACAATTCAATGATGTATTGTGAAAACGATCACTGCAATAAGTCTAGTTAATTTCTATCACCACACACAGTTACACATTTTTTCCCCTTGTGATGTGAACTTTAAGATCTATGATCATAGCAACTTTCAAATATATGGTATAGTATTATTAACTATAGTCACCATTACATTACATTCCCTTGGCCTACTTATTCTGTAACTGGAAGATTGTACCTTTTGACGTCTTTCACCCATTTAGCTCATCCTCTACCCCTGCCTCTGGCAACTACCTTCTAGTATCTATGAGCTCAGGATATTTTTCATTTTTAGGATTCATGAATAAGTGAAAGCATATGGTATTTGTCTTTTGCTGACTTACTTGGCATAAGGCCCTCAAGCACCATCCATGTTGCCACAATGGCAAGATTTCCTTCTTTTTTTAAGGCTGAATTTTATTCTATTGTGGATATATGGTATATACCACATTATTTAATCCATTCATCCATTAATGGATCCTTGTGGTTGCTTTCATGTCTTGGCAATTGTAAAGAATGCTACAGTGAATATGCGGGTGCATATCTTTTCCCGTTAGTGTTTTTGTTTCCTTTGGATAAATACCAGGAATTAGAATTGGTAGATCCATATGGTAGTTCTACTTTTCATTTTTGAGGAAACTCCATACTATTTTCCATTGTGGCTGCACCAATTTATGTTCCCACCAACAGTACACAATTCTTCCCTTTTTTCCACGTCGTTGCTAATATTTGTTATTTCTTTTTTTTTTAATAATAGCCATTCTGATAGGAGTGAGGTGATAGTACTGTGGTTTGATTTGCATTCACCTGATGAGTAGTGATATTGAACATCTTTTCAGTTACCTGTTGTCCATCTGTATGTCTTCTTTGGAAAAGAAAGTTCTCTGCCCATTTTTTAATCAGATTTTTTTTTTTTTTTTTTTTGCTATTGAGTAGTATGAGTTCTTCATATGCTTTGGGTGTTAACCTCTTGTATATTTGGGGTATTAACCTCTTATCAGATGATGTTCAGTTACTTTCTCCCGTTCAGTAGGTTACCTTTTCATTTTATTGATGGTTTGCTTTGTTGTCCAAAAACCTGTTAGTTTGATGTAGTCCTACTTATGGTCTTTGCTCTTGGTGTCACATCCCAAAATTTGTTGCCAAGACCAATGTCAAGGAACTTAACAGCCTGTAGTTTCTTCTAGGAGGCTTCAGGTCTTATGTTTAAGTTTTTAACCCATTTTGAGTTAACTTTGGATATGGTAAATATTAGTGGTCTGGTTTCATATTTGCATGTGGCTGTCCAGCTTTCCTAATACCATGTATTGAAGAGGTTCTCCTTTCCCCACTTTATATTCTTGGCTCCTTTTCCATAAACGAGTTGACCATATGTGTGTGGGTTTGTTTCTGGGTTCTTTATTCTTTTCTATTAATGTATGTGTTTGTTTTTATGCCAATACCATACTGCTTTGATTACTAGAGCTTTGTAGTATAGTTCAAAACCAGCTTTCATGATGCCTTAGCTTTGTTCTTCTTTCTCAAGATTGCTTTGGCTATTGAGGTCTTTTGTGGTTCTATGCAATTTTTAAATTTTTTTCTATTTCTGTGAAAAATGCCACTGGAATTTTGGTAAGGACCATGTTGAATCTATATATTGTTTTGGGTAGCATGGACATTTTAACAATATTTTTTCTTCTAAACAGATACTGACTCTCAGACTTTGAAAAACTTGTTTGCCAAATGAGACAGTTTGGGGGTAGGGGGATGCGCTGGGGGTTGGGAAGGAAATGCTATAAAATTGGGTTCTGATGATCATGTACAACAATAAATGTAATAAAATTCATTGAGTAATTTCAAAAATATATTTTCTTCTAATCTGTCCTTATGGGATATCTTTGTCATTGTTTGTATCTTCAATTTCTTTCATCAATATCTGATTGTTTTCAGTATACAGGTCTTTCACATCCTTAGTTAAGTTTATTCCTAGGTATTATTTTTGATGTGGTTGTAAATGGGATTTTTCTTTTTCTTTCTGATAGTTCATTATTAATGTATAAAAATGCAATAATTTTTGTATATCTTGTATTTTGCAATTTTACTGGATGTGTCTATTCCAATAATTTTGGGATGGTATCTTTAAGATTATATATAATATAATGTCATCTGCAAATAGTGACAATTTACTTCTACTTCTTCTTTTCTGTTTTGGATGACTTCGCTACTTCTTCTTACCTGATTGCTTTAGCTAGGACCTCCAACATTATATTGAATAAAAATAGCAAGAGTTGATCTCCTTACTTTGTCCCTGATCTTAGAAGAAAAGTTTTCACTGTTTTGTTTCTTTTTTGTTTTGGTTTGTTTTGTGTTTGCTGTTGAATATGATGTTGACTGTGGGCTTGTCATATGTGGCCTTTATTATGTTGAGGTTCATTTCCTCTACAGCCTCTTCATTGAGAGGTTTTATTGTAAATGGATGTTGAATTTTGTCAAATGGTTTTTTGCATCTATTGAGATAATTATGTGATTTTTTAATTCTTTATTTTGTTAATGTGGCATCACATTGCTTTGAGGATACTGAACCATCCTTACATCCCTGGAATAAATCCTTCTTTATCATGGGGTATGATCCCTTTAATGTATTGTTGAATTAAGTTTAATATTTTGTTGAAGATTTTTGCATTTATGTTCATCATGGATATTGACCTACTCTGGGTGAGTTCCACTATCATTTCTTTCTTTGAGCTCACTGATTCTTTCTTCTTCTGCATCTAGTCTGCTGTTGAATCCCTTTCATGTATTTTTCAGTCCAGTTATTATATCTTCAGCCTTGTGACTTGTGTTTGGTACTGTCTTATATTTTCTAAGTCTTTGTTGAAATTCTCACTTTGTTCATCTATTTCCCTTCAGCTAAGTGAACATCTTTGTGACCATTATTTTGAACTCAGATTAATCACTTATCTCCATTTCATTAAGGCCTTTTTCTGGAGTTTTATTTTCTTTCATTTGGAGCATATTCTTCTGTTTCATTTGCCTTGACTCTCTGTGTTTATTTCTATGCATTAGATAAAAACAACCACCTCTCCCAGTCTTAAAAGGAGTGGCCTGTTTCATTTGCCTTGACTCTCTGTGTTTATTTCTATGAATTTGATAAAAACAACTACCTCTCCTCAGTCTTGAAAGATGAGCCTTTTTGTTCAACATGGTGCATAGCTTTCTGCTGTCCTCAAAGTTTTATTACGCAGCCTTTAAAAAAAAAATTGTAAAGTGGTTCCTAGTAGTTGAGAATGTGACAAAACCTGTCAGGGTCCCAAAAGAGGTGTTCTCAGTCAGCACCTAGATTCCAGCTGATTGAAAGGTAGAGCCTTAGGCAGTAGCATTTAAAATATGCAAATTTTTTTTGAGGAGAGGAAAGACCAAGATGGCTATTTCTGTTTCCCTTTGCACTGAGCCCTGAGATTATAACCAGTTAAGAAAGAACTAGTTTCTTTCTTTGCTGCAATCCCATTTAACTTGTGAATCCAAACCAGCTGGCCACCACAGAAAGGTAATATAAGGGTGTCCCCTCTGCAGCAGCCACAAAAACTAGGATAATAGATGTAAAAACTGGGACACCAGATGCATGTACAAACTACCCAGCCAGAGTCTCTTCACTCTGAAGCACAGCAGAGAACTAATGCAAAGATAGCACCTACCCTCTGAAGTCTCTAGAGAGGATTACAAATGGCTTTAGATTTAGTTAGAAGCCTGAGCCTCAGGCCACAGCTATGAAGATAAGCTAATAGGCCTCTTTCCAGGAAAGACTGGGCTCCTCAGCCTGTTGCCTCTAGACTGCTCTACTCTCCCTGGTGGTAGTAGCCAGTTAAGAATTCCTCTTTACCATGGAACCTGCAAGCATGAGCCCCACTGGCTACCCCACTGACCTAGAGGTGTCACTTGGATGACAGCCCCAAAAATCAGGAGCCAAAAGAGTGTACAAACTCCTTTCTAAGAGATACTGATAACCTGGAATAAGGCAGAGGGAGAGAAAACAAGGGTGTCTCCTGGCCTCTGTCCCCAGAGAGCATGTCAATAGGCCCCTAGCTGTGCTGTGCAGCTTTAATGTACACTTAATTGTCCATACAGTTACCACTGTGTGTAAAGTGAGGGAAAATTGCAGTATCTTTTGTTTGGCATTTTACCAAGGGCTGTTCACCCCTTCAGGTATCGCATCACCAGTGGTAAAGTCACCAAGGGTATTGGAGGTACCATACAGCTCACCTGCACATGTCTCCATCAATCACTGTTCCACTCACAGTGATTTTACATGAATGAAGCAAACATGATTATCTTATTATTTCTTCTACAAAGACATGCCCATGCATGTACATATTAATGCATTACTATATCGTTATAAACTTTTTTATGAACAGTTTTTACTATGTTATTTTTTCTGAGCTATTTTTCTCATTTGTAGTAGAGTTAGGGCATCATATTTTTTTTAATTAGTTTCTATGAATTTTCTTTTGGTATGTTAAAGGGATAATAACAAAATATTTATTTATAAAAAGGAAGCGTTAGCTTTAAGAACCAGTATCCTAGAGGAAGAGGGCAGCCTGCTCCCTTCTAGTGAACATCAATTTGCTGACTCCCTGATAAGGACCTTGATGGTCTAGACTGGGTCAGGCCCCATTCCTGAACCCAGGCTTACTGTGACCAGAAGATTGTGCTCTTCTTGGCTAGCCTGGGGAGCTTAGTACCCCTGGGACAAGGGCAAGGAGGAAGCCAGGGAAGACAGGACTCCAAGTTACACAGCCCCACTAGGGCCATTCAGAGTTGGGGAGGGGGTCTCCAAAGTAAAACTGGAATGCTGTTCTTGCATGAAAGCAGACATGAAGCTGGATAGGCTGAAGTGACAATTATGCACAAAACCAATATGCACAGGACTTTGCATCTCAGTGATGGAGAAATGTGGATGAAACATTCCCTACCGCAGCCGGCAGGGCTTTCAACACAAACCCAGAATAAACCAGATTGCTAAGGATGAAGAGAAACCAAGTTATCATTAAAATGCAGGAAAAACTGCAAGAGAAAACCAGGATCCTCACTACACAACACTGATGATGCAATGACAACAAAGCTTCCACCTAAAATTGGCAGGAATTCCAGCTCTGCCTTGCACACGCACAGTGGGAGATGGCAACACCCGAGGGCAGAGTTTGGCAGCCAGACGACTACTCCATTCTGTTAAATCAATCCCCAGGAAACAGTAGCAAAGCACTCATTTTGGTAACCCTGGGTGGCATATAAGCAATTGTATATAATAATAGCACTCTAGGGAATCGTATCCACTCACTTGTAACCAAGGAAAGGACTGGCATTGTTCTTGCCAACTGGTGGCCCATCTTATGTTCCTCCTCATGGGCTGCTGATTATGTCTTTGATAAAACAAAGCCTTAGGAGATTTTCATAAATGTCACATCTCCCAGTTGGGTTTTGCATGGAACTTTGGAGTGAGCAATCGAGCCTGGAATACTGATATTCTAATTTGCTGATGGAGGGGGGTTATAAATGGCTCATAATTGATTTTCCTTTATTCAGTAAACACGTATAGAGCATAATCCATGGCCTGGCACAGTACCTAGTGATAAAAAGACTTGAGACTCAGCATCTAGTGAGAGATCAGTCTACATATCTACATACAGATGTGCTGAGTGACGCAATGGGCTCCTCCCCACTCCCACTTCACTCCACCCCATGCAGTCCACTTCTTTTTCTCCTTGGACCTCCTGAGGCTGTCTTCTGCCTCAGGTGCTTGTGTTTTGCTGTTTTCTCAGCCTCAGATATTTGATGGATCCCTCCCTTCCTGCATTCAGGTCTCTGCATAAATGTCACCTCCTTAGAGAGGCCTTTCCTGACCACCTCAGCTAAAATAACACTCCCTTTCCCTCCCAGCCTTTAATTCTCTGACTCCCACCTCTTTCATCCCCTAACCCAGTTTGATTTGTCACTATAGTATTGTCAGTATCTGATGTTAAAGTAATTAATGTTTCTTGAATACTTTCAACTGAAATTAATCCTAAAGTATTTCACATGTATTATTAACTATTTTCCTCAAACAACTGGATGAGTCAGTACTGATCGTGCTATTACAACTCCTTTTTTACACATGAGGAAATCGAGACAAGAGAGGTTAAGTAACGTGTCCAAGGTCACATCAAGCTGGGCTTTAGATTCCAGCAGGTTCAAGTCCATGCTCTTAACCACCATGCCATATGGCTGCTCTCCACAGTATCATTGATTTCCTTCTTTATTTGGCTGTCACCTGTCTCTCTCCTGGACTGTAAGCTCCAATAGGACGGAGATGCATCTGAGCCACCGCTGTATCTCTAGGGCCTGAGAGAATGACTTGTATAGGATAAGCACTCAACAAGCACTGGAGGAACAAATGATGATGCTGAGAATTCCCACCCTGCCCCTCAGTACTTCAATAAAGAATTTCTGAATCACCACAAGATTAGAAGACTTGGGAAGTTGTGGTTGGTACCCACATTTGATGAGTATCAATCCTTTTAGTCATGAATCTCAACCCTGGCTGCACAGTGCAGTCATCTGAGAGCTGTCAAGATTTTAGTGCCTGGGCCTCACCCCAGGCTCATTACATCAGGTCTCTGAATGGGACAGTGGCCTCAGTGTTGCTAAAGCCCTGAAGTGGATTCCACGGTGCAGCAACTTTTTGAGAACTATACCCATGGTTGAACCTGATCAAGTGGCGAAGCAGCAGGGGTGAAGGTTGTAAAAATGTTGTCTGACCAAATCTGGGGATTAAGTAGAAGGAAACTACAAAAGAATTAGGCAATGAATAATTTGAATCTAGGGGATGTGGGCCATTAAATGCCCGTTCCATCACAACCTACAAGGAGAGCAAGGAGTCCTTCCATGTAAATCAGCTTGTTCTTCCTTATCATGGAAAAAAAAAGAAACGTTGCACCTCTCCCTGGATCTCTGCATCTTTTGAACTTGTTTCCTGGCCAACACTATCTGATTGACCAGGAATCTCAGCCTGGTCCGTGAGAAGATACCCCCTCAATTCACCTGGGGTGATAACTGTTTCCTTACTGAGTGTGAAATTTTACCCTGGAAAGTCTTTGACTTAATTTTAGGGATGATGAATTTAAATCCACTGTATTAACATTTTTGCATTAAATTTTAAAATAGGGGAGTGTCTGCTGTGGCACAGCAGAAATGAATCTGACTAGTACCATGAGGATTCAGGTTCAATCCCTGGCTTCGCTCAGTGGGTTAAGGATCTGGCATTGCTATGAGCTGTGGTGTAGGTCACAGATGTGGCTCAGATCATGCAGTCGCTGTGGCTGTGGTGTAGGCCAGCAGCTGTAGCTCTGATTCGACCCCTAGCCTGGGAACTTCCATATGCCGTGGGTGCAGTACTAAAAAAAAGCAAAAAAAAAAGAAAGAAAAAAGAGAGAAAAGAAATAGTCTGTGTCGTATTTATCAACTGGTACCTGCAATGCTTGTAATGTTTAAAGGGACTTGGCATTGCAGGGTCTCCAACATAGCCCCATACTTCCAATGTAAAACAGACAATTGACTAATCAATTGTGGACTTTGGGTTTTTTTTTTTTTTTGGCTTTTTTTTTTTTTTTTTTTTTTTTTTGGCTGCACCTGCAACATATGAAAATTCCCAGGCCGGGGATTAAACCTTTGCCACAGCAGTGACCTGAACCATTGTGGCAACAATGCCAGATCCTTAACCAGCTGTGCCACAAGGGAACTCTGTGGACTTTAGATTTTAAGGTGAAAAGTATAATAGAATTTACCAAAGTGTATTAACAATACTGCAGTGTTTAAGGTAACTGGCAAATCCCTGTCATCACTCATGTAATTAATTAGATTTTTCTACAGTTTTAGAATGTTATCCTTGTTAGTCTAGCATTTGAGATGCTAAAAATTGAACATATGAAATGTACACAGATTAAGGTATTTACATGGTTTGAACTAAGTTGTGGAAGGGGCTGGTATTTGCAGACAGGCTTGATTTTTCTTTCTCTCACACCCCATTTCCAATCCATTGGCAAAGCCTATTAGTTCTTCCTTTAAAATATATCCAGAACCTTTCTCTTTCTCACCTTCTCTACCATATCCACCCTGGTCTAATCACCATGGTCTCATGTAGAATTTAAGAAAAAAAAAAAAAAGGCTCCCAATTGGTCTCCCTGCTTCTACCCCCATCCTCTCCTATTAGCCATGTCCTGATACTCTTGTTCCAACCTCCCAGCAGCTCCCTTCCTCACTCAGGATGTTAACTCCCACCCACTGCTCCTACTTTTCAGACCCGGTTCCTGCTGCTCTCTGCTTTGCTCCCTCCGCTTTTATGACTTTCTATTCCGAATGATCATTTTATGATTATGCACTTAGGATAGCTCTTGATGTGGGTCTGTGTGGGTTCATCTTCTTTAGGACTCTCTGTGTTTCCTTTACCTGGATATCTGTTTCCTTCTATAGATTTGGGAAGCCTACAGCCATAATACCTTCAAATATATTTTCAATCCCCTTTTCTGGAATCCTATTATATGTAGGTTACCATGCTTTATATATTTTCCCATTGATCTCATATGTTGCTTGCTTTTTTTTTTTTTTTTTTTTTTTTTGTCTTTCTGTCTTTTAGGGCCACATTCACGGCCTTTGGAGGCTCCCAGGCTAAGGGTCCAATTGGAGCTGCAGCCACCAGCCTAGCCAGAGCCACAGCAACACAGGATCCAAGCTGCACCTGCAACCTACACCACAGCACAGGGCAACGCTGAATCCTCAACCCACTGAGTGAGGCCAGGGATTGAACCTGTGCCCTCATGGATGCTAGCCGGGTTCGCTAACCACGGAGCCACGATGGGAACTCCTGTTGGTTTCTTTTCTTAGTTTTGTCTTTCTATCTACTATTTTGGTAATTTCCTTTTTTCTGTCTTCCATATCACTTATTCATTCTTCTGCATTATTTAATTTGCTATTCATTGCCTTTACCTCAGCTGTTATCTTGGCAATTTTCAGTTGTCATTTTTGATTGGTTCCTCTTTGTAGTTCTTTCTGACAGTGGTATATCTTTCTACTGATATTCTTTCTTAATTCCTTTAGCATTTTTATTACCTCCTTTTTGAACCCAGAGTCTATTAGACTAGAGAAGTCTATTTCATTGTTTGGTCTTTCAGGAGATTTCTCTTCTTCTTCTTCTTCTTTTTTTTTTTTTTTTGTATTTTTAGGTCTGCACCCACGATATATGGAAGTTCCCAAGCTAGGGGTCAAATTAGAGCTGTAGCTATTAGCCTATGCCACAGCTACAGCAATGCCAGATCCGAGTGGTGTCTGCGACCTACACCACAGCTTGTGGCAGTAGCAGATCCACTGAGCAAGGCCAGGGATCATACCTGCATCCTCATGAATACTAATCAGGTTTGTTACCACCGAACCACAATGGGAATTCCTCTTGTTCTTTTTTTTTTTCTTCCTTCTTAAGTTGTATTAATATATAGATGATTTACAGTGTTGTGACAATTTTTGCTGTACAATAAAGTGATTCAGTTATACATATATACACATCCATTCATTCTCAGATTATTTTCCCATATAAATTGTCACAGAATATTGGGTGGAGTTCTTTGTGCTATACTGCAGGTCCCTGTTGGCCAGTCATTCCATATACTTCAGTTGCGCATATGCCAATCCCAAACTCCCAGTCCCTCCCTCTCCCCACCTGTTCCCTTTGATAACCATAAGTTTTTCAAAGTCTGAGTCTATTTCTGTTCTGCAAATAAGTTCATTTATATTCTTTTTTTTTTTAGATTCCACATATAAGTGACATCATGTGATGTTTGTCTTTCACCATCTGATTAACTTCACTTAGTATGATAATCTCTAGGTCCAACCATGTTGCTGCAAATGGCATTATTTAATTCTTTTTTAAGGTTGAGTAATACTCCATTGTGTATGTATGTGTGTGTGTGTACACACATGCACACACACACCCCACATGTTCTTTATTCATTCCTCTGTCAGTGGACATTTAGGTTGTTTCCACGTCTTGACTATTGTAAATAGTGCTGTAATGAACATTGGGTGCATGTTTCTTTTTGAATTTTTTCTGAATAGATGCCAGGGACTGGGATTGCTTGGTCATATGGTAGTTCAATTTTTAGTTTTTAAGGAACCTCCATACTGTGTTCCATAGTGGTTGCACCAATTTACATTCCCACCAACAGTGTAGTAGGGTTCCTTTTTCTCCACGCTCTCTCTCACATTTATTGTTCATTGACTTTTTGATGATGGCTGTTCTGGCTGGTATAAGGTGGTACCTCAAAGTAGTTTTGATTTGCATTTCTCTAATAATTAGCAATGTTGAGCATGTTTTCATGTTTTTTTTTTTTTGACTGTCTTCTTTGGAGAAAGATCTATTTAGATCTGCCCATTTTTTTAATTGAGTTGTTTGGGTTTGTTTGATATTGAGCTGCAGGAGCTGTTTGTGTATTTTGGAGGCAAATCCCTTGTCACTTCATTTACAAATATTTTCTCCCATCCTGTGAGTTGTCTTTTCATTTTGTTTATGGTTTCCTTTGCTGGAAAATACTTAAGTTTAATTCAGTCCCATTTGTTCATTTTTGTTTTTATTTTCATTACTTGAGGAGGTGGATTTGAGAAGCTATTTCTGCGATTTGTCAGTGTTCTGCCTATGTTTTCCTCTAAGAGTTTTATAGTATCTAGTCCTACATTTAGGTCTTTAATCCATTTTGAGTCTATTTTTGTTCTTGGTGTTAGAGAGTGTTCTAATTTCATTCTTTTACATGTGGCTGTCCAGTTTTCCCAGCACTACTTATTGAAGAGACTTTCCTTTCTCCATTGTATATTTGTGCCTCCTTTGATGTAGATTAATTGATCATAGGTGCATGGGGTTATTTCTGAGCTTTCTATTCTGTTACATTGATCTATATGTCTGGTTTTGTGTCATTATCACACTGTTTTGATGACTGTAACTTTGTAGTATAGTCTGAAGTCAGGGAGCCTGATTTCTCAAGCTCCATTTTTCTTTCTTAGGATGGGTTTGGCTATTTGGGGTCTTTTGTGTTTCAACAGAAAATTTTTTAAATTTTTTGTACTAGTTCTATGAAGAATGACATTGGTAATTTGATAAGAGTTTGCATTGTATCTGTAAATTGTCTCAGATAGTACAGTCCTTCTGACAATATTGATTCTTCCAATTCAACACCATGTTAGGTCTGGAGACCCTGTTGTTGATTAGCAGGTTAAGGACCCAGTGTTTTCTCTGTGAGGATGTGGGTTCAATCCCTGGCCTCGCTCAGTGGGTTAAGGATCCAGCAATGCTACAAGCTGCAGTGTAGGTCATGAATGTGGCTCAGATATGACTTCACCATGGCTGTGGTGCTGCAGCTCTGATTTGACCCCTATCCTGGGAATTTCCATAAGCCAAAGGTGTATCTGTTAAAAAAAAAAAGTGGGGGGAAAGAAAAAAAAAGTTGTATCTTTCCATCTGTTTGTGTCATCTTCAGTTTCTTTCTACAGCATCTTGCAGTTTTTGGAGTACAAGTATTTAGCCTCCTTAGGTAGGTTTATTCCTAGGTATTTTATTCTTTTTGATGCAGTGGTAATGGTATTGTTTTCTTCATTTATGTTTTTGATCTTTTGTTGTTAGTGTATAGATATACAAGAGATTTCTGTATTAATTTTATATCTTACAACTTTACTGAATTCATTGATGAGCTCTAGTAGTTTTCTGATGGCCTCTTTACTATTTTCTATGTATAGTATCATGTCATCTGCAAACAGTGACAGTTTTTACTTCTTTCCCAATTTGGATTCCTTTTATTTATTTTTCTCCTCTGATTGCTGTGGCTAGGAACTATGTTCCTAAAACTATATTGAATAAAAGTGGGGAGAGTGGACATCCTTGTCTTCATCCTGATCTTAGTGGAAATTCTTTTAGGTTTTAACCATTGAGAATAATGTTAAGCGTGGGTTTATCATACATGGCTTTTGATTATGTTGAGGAAGGTTCCCTCTGTGCCCACTTTCTGAAAGGTTTTTATCAGAAATGGGTGTTGGGTTTTGTCAAAAGCTTTATCTGAATCTATTGAGATGATCAGATGGTTTTTATTCTTCGATTTTTTAATGTGATGTATCACTGACTCTTTTGCAAACACTGAAAAATCCTTGTATCCCTGGGTTAATTCCCACTTGACCATGGTGTGTGATCCTTTTTATGTATTGTTGGAATTGGTATGCTAGTATTTTGTTGAGGATTTTTGCATCTATGCTCATCAGTGATATTGGCCTGCAATTTTCTTTCTTTCTTTTTTTTTTTTTTTTTTTTTTGGTGGCATCTTTGTCTGGATTTGTTATCATGGTGATGGTGGCCTGATACAATGAGTCTGGGAGTGTTTCTTCCTCTGCAGTTTTTTGGAATAGTTTCAGAAGGATAGGTATTAACTCTTCTCTAAATGTTTGATAGAGTTTGCCTGTGAAGCCATTGGTCCTAAACTTTTGTTTATTCGAAGTGGGGGTTTTCTTGTTTTGGGGTCTTTTGTTTGTTTTATGGCTGCACATGCAAGATATGGGAGTTCCCTGACCAGGGATTGAACCTAAACTGCAGCTGAAACCTACACCATAGCTGCGGCAATGCCGTATCTTTTAACCCACTGCACCAGGCCAGGGATTGAACCTGTGCCTTTGTAGAAAATCAAGCTGCTACAGTCAGATTCTTTTTTTTTTTTTTTGTCTTTTTGCCTTTTGAGGGCCGCTCCTGCGGCATATGGAGGTTCCCAGGCTAGGGGTCGAATCGGAGCTGTAGCTGCCAGCCTACACCACAGCCACGGCAATGCCAGATCCTTAACCCACTGAGCAAGGCCAGGGATCAAACCCCCAACCTCATGGTTCCTAGTTGGATTTGTTAACCACTGAGCCACAATGAGAACTCCTATAGTCAGATTCTTAATCCACTGCACCCTGGCATGAACGCTTATTGGAGGTATTTTTTTTTGGGGGGGGGGTCTTTTTGTCTTTTTAGGGCTGCTCCCTTAGCATATGGAAGTTCCCAGGCTAGGGGTCCAATTGGAACTGTAGCCACCAGCCTATGCCACAGCTACATCAACGCAGGATCCAAGTCGCATCTGCACCCTACACCACAGATTACAGAAATGCCAGATACTTAACCCACTGAGGGAGTCCAGGGATTGAACTCACATCCTGATGCATGCTAGTTGGGTTCGCTAATCACTGAGCCATGATGGGAACTCCCATTATTGGAAGTTTTTTTAATCACAGTTTCAATTTTGGTGCTTGCATTTGGTCCATTCATATTTTGTTTCTTCCTGGTTCAGTTTGAAAGATTGTACCTTTGTAAAAATTTGTCCATTTCTTATAGGTTGTCCATTTTATTGCTTATAGTGGTCTCTTATGAACCTTTGTATTTCTGTGATGTCTATTGTAACTACTTTTTCATTTCTAAGTTTATTTTTCTTTTTTTTTTTTTTTGGTTTTGGTTTTGTTGTTGTTTTGTGTTTTTGCCTTTATCTAGGGCTGCTCCCTTGACATATGGAGGTTCCCTGGCTAGGGGTCTAATTGGAGCTGTAGCTGCCAGCCTACACCAGAGCCACAGCAACGCGGGATCCAAGTCATGTCTGCAAACTACACCATAGCTCACAGCAATGCCAGATCCTTAACCCACTGAGCAAGGCCAGGGATCAAACCCGCAATCTCATGGTTCCGAGTCAGATTTGTTAACCACTGAGCCACGACGGGAACTCCATAAGTTTATCCTTCTTCATGAGTCTAAGGGTTTAACAATTTTCTTGATTGTTTCAAAGTACTAGCTTTAGTTTCACTGATCTTTTCTATTGTTTTCTTCATCTCTATTTCATTTATTTCTACTCTGATCTTCATGATTTCTTTCCTTCTACTAACTTTGGATTTTGTTGGTTCTTCTTTCTCTAGTTGCTATAGCGTAAGGTTAGGTTGTTTGAGATTTTTCTTGTTTCCTGAGCTTGTATTACTATAAACTTCCTCTTAACACTGCTTTCGCTGCATCCCATAGATTTTTGGATGGTTGTGTTTTTGTTTTCATTTGTCTCTAGGTATTGTTTGATGTCCTCTTTGATTTCTTCAGTGATCCATTGGTTGTTTAGTAGCATATTGTTTAATCACCACTTTTTTGCAGTTTTTTTCTTACAGTTGATTTCTAGTCTTAAAGTGTTGTGGTTGGAAAAGATGCTTAATATAATTTCAACTTTCTTAAATTTGCTGAGGATTGATTTGTGGCCCAGAAAGTGGTCTATCCTGGAAAATGTTCTGTATGTGCTTAAGGAAAATATGTATTCTGCTGCTTTTGAATGGAATGTTCTATAAAAATCAATTAAGGCCGGAGTTCCCGTTGTGGCACAGTGGTTAACGAATCTGACTAGGAACCATGAGATTGTGGGTTCAATCCCTGGCCTTGCTCAGTGAGTTAAGGATCCGGCATTGCTGTGAGCTGTGGTGTAGGTTGCAGACACGGCTTGGATCCCGAGTTGCTGTGGCTCTGGTGTAGGCCGGCGTCTACAACTCTGATTCGACCCAAGCCTGGGAACCTCCATATGGCGCAGGAGCAGCCCTAGAAAAGGCAAAAAGGCAAAAAAAGAAAAAAATCAATTAAGGCCATCTGATCTAATTGCATCATCTAAGGCCTATGTTTCCTTGTCGATTCTCTGTCTGGATAATCTGTCCATTGTGTATATGGGTTGTTAAAGCCCCTCACTATTAGTGTTATTGTTGATTTCTCCTTTTATGGCTGTTAGCATTTGCCTTATACATTGAGGTGCTCTGATGTTGGGTACATATATATTTAAAATTGTTATAGCTTCTTCTGGGATTGCTCCTTTGATCATTATGTAATGTCCTTCTTTGTCTCTTGTAACCATCTTTATTTTAAAGTCCATTTTGTCTGATATGAGTATTCTACGGTTTTCTTTCGATGTGTATGCATGGAATATATTTTCCATCCTCTCACTTTCAGTCTGTTTGTGTCTCTAGAACTGAAGTGGGTCTCTTGTAGACAGCGTGTATATGGAATCTTGTTTTTGTATCCATTCATCCAGTCTATGCCTTTTGGTTGGAGCATTTAAGCATTCGCATTTATAGGTAATTATCAATATGTATGTTCTTATTGCCATTTTGTCAATTGTTTTGAATTTGATTTTGTTGGTCTTTTTCCTCCTAATCTCTTGTGGTTTGATGGCTATTTTTAGTGATGTGTTTGGATTGCTTTTTCTTATTTGTGTATCTATGGTAGATTTTTGGTTTGCAGTTACCATGAAATTTTGACTTAGGTGTCTACATATATCTATATGTACAAGAGTGTTTTTTAAGTTGCTGGTCTCCTTTTTTTCTTTCTTTTTTTTGTCTTTTTGCCTTTTCTAGGGCCATTCCCATGGCATATGGAGGTTCCCAGGCTAGGGTTCTAATTGGAGCTGTAGCCACCACCTATGCCACAGCCACAGCAACGCAGGATCTGAGCCACGTCTGCAACCTACACCACAGCTCATGGCAGTGCCGGATCCTTAACCCACTGAGCAAGGCCACGGATCAAATCCACAACCTCATGGTTCCTAGTCAGACTTGTTAACCACTGAGCCATGACAAGAACTCCTAAGTTGCTGGTCTCTTAATTGCAAATGCATTTCCAATATCCTGCATTTGTGTTCTACTCTTCTCACAGTTGCTGGTTTTTATATCATATTTATGTATGGATGATTTCTTACATTTATTTTATGTTTGCCTTACAGGTGAGCCTTCTCATTTGGAATTTTCTTGTTTGTTCTTGTGGCCTTTTCTTTTCTGCCTAGAAAAATTCTCTTATTATTTGTAAAGCTGGTTTAGTGATGCTGAATTCTCTTGCTTTGCCTTGTCTATAAAGCTTTTGATTTCTCCATCAGATCCCAATGAGAGCCTTTATGGATAGAATATTATTGACTGTAGATTTTTCCCTTTCATTACTTTAAGTGTATGGGCCACTCTCTTCTGTCCTGTGGAGTTTCTGCTGAAAAGTCAGCTGATAACCTTATCACAGTTCCTTTCTATGTTATTTATTACTTTTCCCCAGCTGCTTTCAGTATTTTCTCTTTGTCTTTAATTTTGGTCAGTTTGATTAATATGTGTCTCAGGGTGTTCCTCTTTGGGTTTATTTTATATAGTATTTGTTATGCTTCTTGGACTTGAGTAAGTGATTCCTTTCCCATGTTTGGGAAGTTTTTGGCTATTATCTCCAAATATTTCTTCAGGCCCTTTCTCTCTCTCTTTGCCTTCTGGCACCCCTATAATGTGAATGTTGGTGCATTTAAAATTGTCCCAGAGTTCTCTTAGAATGTCCTCATTTCTTTTCATTTTTTTTCCGGTATTTTATCTCACGTCAGTGATTTCCACCAGTCTGTCTTCTATCTCGTTTATTAATTCTTCTGCCTCCTATGTTCTGTTTTTGATTCCTTCTAGTGAATTTTTCGCTTCAGTTATTGTGTTGTTAATTTCTGCTTGTCTGTTCTTTAAATCTTCTATTTCTTTGTTAAATATTTCTTGTAATTTCTCCATCTTTGCCTCCAGTTTTTTCCCTAAGATCTTGGATCATCCTTACTGTCAAAAAGTCTTTTTCACTTAGGATGCTTATCTATACTACACTTAGGTGTTCTTGTGGGGTTTTACCTTGTTCCTTGGTTTGGATCGTATTTCTCTGCCATTTCATTTTATCCAGCTTTCTGTGTTTGTCCTCTCTTTTCTGTAAGCTGCAAGGTTATATAGCCTCTTGTGCTTCTGATGTCTGCCCCCCTTGTGGATGATGTGTATCAACAGGGGTTTGTGACAGGCTTCCCAATGGGAGGGTCTGGTGCCTACCCATTTGTGGGTGGAGCTGATCTTGTCCCTCTGGTGGGCGGAGCTGTCTCTGGTTGTGATTAGTAGTGGCCTTGGAGGACTTTAGGCAGCCAGTCTGCTGATGGATGGGGCTGTGTTCCTACCCTGCTTATTTTTCCGTCTGTAGGCATGAATGCTTCTGAGCACTCATGCCTACAGGCGGTTGTTAGGTTTGGCCAGCTTTTGCCAAAATGGCAGCCACCAGGGGAGCTCATGCTGATGATTATTCCCTAGGACCTCCATCTCCAGTGTCCTGCCCTCACAGTGAGCCACAGCCAAACCCTGCTTTGCCAGGAGGCCCTCCAAGACCTGCAGGTAGATCCAACCTAAATTCTTACGTAATCCCTGCTTTGCCCTGGGACCCAGTGCACATGAAGCCTTTGTGTGCACCCTCCAAGAGTGGAGTCTCCATTTCCCTCAGTGCTGTGGAGCTCCTGCACACAAGCCCTCCTGGCCTTCAATGCCAAATGCTTCAGGGACTCTTCCTCCCAATGCCAGAACCTGATGTGGGATTTGGATCTCCCACTCTTGTGGGAAAGCCTCTGCAATATAGTTATTTTCAAGTCTGTGGGTTGCCTACCCAGTGGGTATGGGATTTCTTATATTGTGAAAGTGCTCCTCCTACCATGTCATTGTAGCTTCTTAGTCTTCGGGTATAGGATAGCTTTTCTGTAGCCTCCAGTCTATTTTGTTGATGATTGTCCGACAGTTAGTTGTGATTTTTGATGTTTGTGTGAGAGGAGGTGAGCCTGAGTTGTTCTACTCTGTCGTCTTGTCTGAAATTCTTATTCTTTTTTTTTTCTTTTTTTGTTTTTTGCCTTTTCTAGGGCTGAACCCATGGCACATGAGGTTCCCAGGCTAGGGGTCTAATCAGAGCTGTTGCTGCCGGCCTACACCAGAGCCACAGCAATGCCAGATCTGAGCTCTGTCTGAGACCTAAACCACAGCTCACAGCAATGCCGGATCCTTAGCCCACTGAGTGAGGCCAGGGATCGAACCCGCAACCTCATGGTTCCTAGTGAGATTCGTTAACCACTGAGCCACGGAGGGAACTCGAAGAATTCTTGTTCTTTTAATTGGGGGTGATTGCTGTGCTTTTTCATTTTACTTAACTGTTTCTCCTAATTCATAGGGTCAAAAAAAATTATCTACTTTGGTCTTGAAAGGCTGTTTTTATGTGGGAATGTCCCATGTAACCTCCATTAGTCTAAAATTTTTGGTGCAAGGGCTCTTTTGGGTATGGATGCCTGCCACATCTTTCCTCAGAGTATGCTGGCCATTGTCCCTTTGATAGTGGGTGTGATTGATGTTGTGACCAGAGCCTGCCCTGGATGTTGGGCGGGGCCTCCTCTGCTCTGTTATTGTCAGGGGCAAGACCTGCTCTCCACTTGTTGGAGTAGAAGCCCTCAGATCCACTTCTAGGCAGAGGTAGGCAGGACTGGCGCACTCCCACTGGGAAAGGAGCCACTGTGTATTCCTCCCCAGGGGCTGTCTGCTGGGGGGTGTGACTCTGTGGTGCTGCCCGTCACCTGATGTGCACACCCACAAAGTGCTGCTGCAGAGGGGGCCCCAGACTCATCCCCTCTGTGGGAGCACTGGTAATCAGTCAGTCCCACCTCTGGTGAACACAAGCTCCCAAAGCCTGCTGAAGCCCCGCTGCTGTGGAGTGCCTGTGGTCAGCTCCCCCTTTGGCACATGCCTGCTCTCACAGCCCCAGGCAGCTGGAACTGGGCCCGCTGTCACCATTTTGAAATGAAGTTCTTAGGGGACCTGCCCCCCCGCCCCATGCACTGATAATGGTACTTCTTTAGTGGACTCACACTCTATCCTGCTTGTACACACAATGAACCACATTCCAGGTCCTTTCCTCCCACCCCTTTTGTCCTATCTGGATGTGTAGGAATCTTTCTTGCAGCTTTGTTTGCGTAAGAGATCTTCTGCCAGCTGCGAATTGGTATTCTGTGAGAACTGTTGTTAAATGTATTTTTCATGTTTGTGTTGGGGGGGTTGAACTCCCTGTCCTTCTCCTTTGTCATCTTGATCTCTCCCTTTATCTTTTTTTTTTTTTTTTTAAGTTAATCCATAGTTTTGGAGTTTGCATCATAGCTTGTGGGTAATGAACCCAGCTAGTAGCCATGAGGATGCGGGTTCAATCCCTGGCCTCACTCGTGGGTTAAGGAGTCATGGTGACACAGCTTGGATCCCACAGACACAGCTTGGATCCCACATTGCTGTGGCATAGGCCAGCAGTTGCAGCTACAATTTGACCCCTATCCTGGGAACTTCCATATGCCACAGGTACAGCCCTAAAAAGACACGGAAGAAAGAAAAAAGTTAATCCGTGTTTTTAATTAAGATATAATACATGTAGCATTATGTTTCAGGTATGCAACATAATGAGTCAGCATTTTTATATATTGTGAAATAATCACAAGTGTAATTAACATCCATCACCATACGTAGTTACAAATTTTTTCTCCTTCTAAAGAGAACTTTTAAGGTCTACTTGCTTAGCAATTTTCAAATATACACCATTATTAACCATATTCACTATGCTGTATATTATATCCACATGGCTTATTTTATAACTAGAAGTTTTTACTTTTATTTTTCTTTCTTTTTTTTTTTGCTGCCCCATGGCATATGGAGTTCCCAGGTCAGGGATCCTATCTGAGCCACAGTTGCCATCTATGCTGCAGCTGCAACAGTGCCCGGTCCTTTAACCCACTGTGATGGGCTGAGGGTTGAACCTGCATCCTGGCACTGCAAAGATGTTGCCAATCCCATTGTGCCACAGCAGAAACTCCACAGAAGTTGTTACTTTTTAATCCTTTTCACCTTTTTTACCCATTTCCTATCCCCTGAACCTTTGGCAACTACCAATCTGTTCTTTGTACCCATGAGCTCAATTTTTTGTTTGTTTAGCTTGGTTTGGTTTTTCTAGATTCCACAAAATCTGTTGTGATTGTCCATTGGGAAACTGTGACTGGAAACCTCATTGTGGTTTTGATTTGCATTTCCCTGATGGTTAGTGATGTTGACCTCATTTTCATGTACCTGTTAACCGTCTATATGTCTCTTTCGAGAAATATTTATTCAGATCTTTTGCCTATTTAAAAAATCAGATTGTTTGGTTTTTGCTATTTTGAGTTGTATGGCTTCTTTATATATTTTGAATGTTAACCCCTATCAGATATATGATTTGAAAATGTTTTCTCCCATTCATTCACTGACTGCCTTTTCATTTTATTGGTTTCCTTGGCTGTGCAGAAGCTTTTTAGTCCCACTTGGTTTTGCTTTTGTGGCCTTTAACTGACCTTTTAAAAAAATCAACCCTTTCCTTCGCATTAGAAGAGGAGTGTGAATTAACAAGGACATGAAAGAATCTCCATTGAGATAGTAAAAGCTGTCATTTGTTTGTGTGTAGGAGTTGCTTGCGATCATAAGGTGTCTAGTGATGGAACAGAAAATTCCATAAGTGATGAATTGGCATGCGCTGTCCCCCTGTGAACTCTTACAACAAAAAAGTCTCAATGTTTATATTGCTTTTAGATCTTTTAACCAAACACTTCAGTCTTTCCTGTTGGCATAATCTTTGTCATTTCATCTGTCTTAGAGTGTTACATACAGAGCACATCTTAAGCCTTCAAATAGAAGACAGAACACCCCTTAAAAGTTCATAGAACTGGTGGGAGTTCCTGTTGTGGTGCAGTGGTTAACGAATCCGACTAGGAACCATGAGGTTGCGGGTTCGGTCCCTGGCCTTGCTCAGTGGGTTAAGGATCTGGCGTTGCTGTGAGCTGTGGTGTAGGTCACAGACGCAACTTGGATCCCGACATGCTGTGGCTGTGGCATAGGCCAGTGGCTACAGCTCTGATTTGACCCCTAGCCTGGGAACCTCCATATGCCTTGGGTGCGGCCCTAGAAAAGACAAAAGACCAAAAAAAAAAAAAAAAAAAAAAAGTTCATAGAACTGGTGGAAGTTCAGGAATAGATTTCCTCAAGGTAGGAAGATCTGGTCACGTTTTGTTCTTTGCTGTTGCCAGCACAAATGGACCCAGCTGCATCATCCTTTTGTCATCCCTTAATCGGCCATTTCCAGTTGTAATAACAAATGTTGGCCCAGTATGTGGAGAAAAGGGAACCCTTATCACATTGTTGATGGGAATGTCATTAGTTAAAGCCATTGTAGGAAACTGTATGACGGTTCCTCAAAAAACTAGAAATACCATGTGACCCAGTAATCTCATTCCTGGGCGTATATCCAGGGGAAATGAAATTAGTGGGTGAAGCTATGCAATGTGGTCCTGTTGCTGCGGCATTTTGAGTGCTCTGATGGCAGGTGAACCTGAGCGCTCCTTCCTGCCCCTGTGCTGTCTCCCTCCTTACTAGAGGGACTGAGTTTCCAAGCGCTTCCTAATCATTCAGACTAGCCCGGGCTCCAGTTCTGACATGCCTGGGCATAGCGACATGTGCTTTTCCTATTTTATCTTTTTTTTCTCAATGAATTTGATTACATTTATAGTTGTGCAACGATTATCACAACCCAATTTTACGGCATTTTCATCCCAAACCCCCAGCGCATTCCCCCACTCCCCCAACCTTTCTGCTTTGGAAACCATAAATTTTTCAAAGTCTCTGAGTCAGTATCTGTTCTGCAAAGTTCACTGTGTCTTTTTTTTTTTTCCCCCCACATGTGAGAGCCCACATGTAAGTGATAGCATCTGATGTTGGTGTCTTGCTGTCTAACTTTACTTAGCATGATCATTTCTGCGTCCATCCATGTTGCTAAAAATGCCATTATTTCTTTTTTGTCTGAGTAATATTCCATTGTGTATATGTACCACATCTTCTTTATCCACTCCTCTGTCGATGGACATTTAGATTGTTTCCATGTCTTGGCTAATGTATATAGGGCTGCAGTGAACGTTGGAGAACATGTATTTTTTCCAAGTCATGGTTTTCTCTGGATAGATGCCCAGGAGTGGGATTCTTGGATCAAATGGTAATTCTAATTTTCGTTTTTTTGAATCTCCATACTGTTTTCCACAGTGGTGGCACCAATTTACATGCCCACCAACAGTGCAATAGGGTTCCCTTTTCTCCACACTCTCTCCAGCATTTATTGTTTGTGGACTTTTTGATGAAAATGGCCAGCGTAAGGTGGTATCTCATAGTGGTTGTGATTTGTCTTTCTCTAATAATGAGTGATGTTGAACATCTTTTCATGTATTTTCTGGCCATCTGTATGTCTTCTTTGGAGAATTGTCTCTTGGGATCTTCTGCTTATTTTTTGATAGGGTTTCCTATTTTCTCTTAACTATCCAAACGATCCTATGAGAGAGATGCTGTTATTATTAGAGTCTTCAGAGGAGGACATTGAGCCACCAAGAAGTCAGTTATCTGAGGGCGGTTATGTATGAAAAGCACAGGCCACAATGCCTGGCCTGCAGCTGGCTTATACTAACCTTGGCTTTATTCTCCAAATCCTATCCTGTTCTTTGCTGATTTAATTCATCCTTGTTAAGTGTTTATGTCTTGTACTGACTCAATGTGTTGGCCGTTTGATGTAACACATTTGCATTTTAACAGGGAACTTCTAGCAATCAAACCATAATCTCAAAACCCAAATCTCTAATGCTGGGATTTCAAGTGCTCTGGCAAATGTGGGGGGCAGGGGGTGGGATATAAATTTAGGCAGGGGCTTTTTCCAGGTGGCTCTCAAAGTACCATCTGAACACATAATAACATTAACTCTGATTTGCTAAAAAGCCTTCCTGCTTGGCACTTGGTATATTCTGTTTTAATCCTCCTGATAACCCGCAAAGGTATTATTATTCCATTAACAGCAGAGGAAACTGGCTCAGGGTCAGTGAGCAGAAAAGCCAAAATCCACAGCCAGGACTTTCTCTTACCGGCAAGCTGCTGCCCCCCCTTATCAGGCAGCCTGTCTGAAGTTAGCCACCTGGCTGTTCTGAGTACTTTCTATCCTCTTCACCTCTATGTCCCACCCCCTAACAAATCATACCCTAAGTGTTTCATGGGAACTGGATCTGATCCACTCTGTGTTCCCTGCAGAATCTCTGGTGCACACAGTAGATACACAGTACACATATGTTGCAGGAATGGAGGGCTGGTTGATTTGGTTCCTGCTTTTTTGGTGCAGAGATAGACTCAGACTTCAGATGAAATACTTGAACCATGCCCCACATGCTTGCCACTGGGTTAGGGCCACCTCTCTAATGGCAGATGACTGTGAGCATCCATGCTGTCTAATAGTAGTAGGCAAAATTTTCCAAATCAAATACAATTTTAACTTGCCTGTAGGCTGATTGTTCAAGTCCTTACTAATGTCTCTTCAGTTCTAGCTCTCTTGGGTAACTTGCCTTCACCAAGGATCTTTCTGCTGCAGGTCACAAAACCCCAACCCAGACTAGCTTACATAACCTATGGGTTTATTGGCTCTCATAGCTGAGAATGACTTAGGGAGGCTTAGGGAACTGGAGGGAGAGCTCCTGAGCTCAGGGCCTAGGGATAGAATGAGGAATGCCACCCTTGCCGGACTGTCTCCTCTCCACTTGCCAAGTTTCATCTTGCGGACAAGTAAGCACCATAAGGCAGGGAAGATCACCTGTAACCCAGAGCCTGCCTCCTGGTAGCTCATGAGCCCCAAAGGAAAGAGCAATCCTCCTCCACCTTTGCCCTGGGAAATCTGGGGAAAGACTCTGGTCAGTCCAGCCTGCGTCGAGTGCCTGCTGTTTGGACCAATTCATTTTCGGCTATTATGAGCAACATGACACCAGAGTCATGAAGCTCATGGTCAAGGAAGGGACGAATGTAAATCTCATGGCCACAAGCACAGGCTTGCACGATGGCAAGTGCGTGGAGGGAGAGAGAAGTGTGTTACAAGAG
This sequence comes from Sus scrofa, assembly GCF_054392235.1. Classification (NCBI taxonomy): domain Eukaryota; kingdom Metazoa; phylum Chordata; class Mammalia; order Artiodactyla; family Suidae; genus Sus; species Sus scrofa. Next base: position 36,280,036 of record NC_139386.1, on the reverse strand, counting down.
TGTGCATGAGGAGTTGACCTTGGAGGTCAGGGAAAGCTTCCCTAAGTCAATGAAAGATCAAAAGGATGAGTAATGGAGGTGAAGAGTTGCAGGAGGGCTACTTAGAAGGAGGAGCATGTTAATAAGCAAAGCCTGGGGCTGTGAGAAGGCCTGGGTAGCTAAAATGAAATATCCTGATGAAAGTAGTTCAAGTGAGACAGCAGAAAGGGGAGGGAGCAGCCCATGAAGTGCCTTGTGGGTGACACTAAAAATTGGGTCTTTATCCTAAGGCCACGGGAAGCCAATATAGAAATAGGGGATAGGAGGAATGACCCAATGATATCTGTCCTTTGGACGAAGGCCTCCAGCTGCAGCAGACTTAGATAGAGGTGGCCCCACTGGAGGTGGGAACATCAGTTAGAAGCCATCAGTTGTTGGGAGCGACAATGACAGCTGGGATTAGGGTGATAGGACAGATGGACAGGAACGAAATCTAGGCGGTGAAATTGGCAGCCCTTGACAGCTTGGATGTGACAGGGAAGGGTGAAGTTGGTGTCAAGGATGACACCCAGTTTAGTCAACAATGTCCATAGGGAGGCAGGCCTAAGGCTGGCCTGGCTGGGTCATAATCTACCCCTGTGGACAGGATCGAACACTGTGGCTTGTCAAACCCACTAGATTTGCCTGCAGTGGGGGAGAAATTTCCTGAAGGAAAGGGGTGCTGTTGCCAGGCAAAAAATGGGGGGAATCAGCTGAAGAGACTCCAGCTGTAGCTACCACAGCCCACTGCAGAGGATATGGAGGGTCCAGTTGCTGACCTCCCTGAGACACTGGTAATCAATGTCACCCTTGTTTTCTCCACTAATCACCGGTTTGCATTTGCCATCAGGCCAGATGCCGAGGGACACAATCCTGCTGCTTTAGGAGGCCCCTGGGAGAGGTTTCCCATGGTCAAGTTCACAATCAAAGGCAAACACCTGTAGGGGGTACCGTTAACTCTTATCACTCCCTTCTCTGGTCCCTCGGGTGGCCAGCCAGGTGTCATTTTGGCCCCAGTTTATACCCCAAGTTGAAAGGGCAGAGGGATTACTTCCAAGCGTTTTAGCCAAACTGGGAAGTAGCAGAAAGAGCTAAAGGAGAGCTGCCTGGGACATTTAGTCTTAGTTTTGCATAAACACCTGCTCACAGGCTCATACACTTGTTGGCATTCTTCACATCTTTCCACATCATGGAGACCCAGCTCTCAGGCAGAAAAAATGCTCTTTGTTTATCTTAGGAATTTCGTTCAGGGATACCTGGAAACCACTGGCAAATATGTCAGAATTACAAACCCCAGTGATAAGCCAGTGATGAGGTTAAAATAACAAGAACTGGTCTTTCGGGATCCCCAAAGGTACTCAGCAAAACCGGTTGTATTTAATGACAAAGTAAAAGAAGCCAGATTGCCCAGGATGTTTGTCTAAGCAAGTGATAGTGTCCCTTTTCGTGTACCCAGTGAGAAGTGTGGATTTGGCAGGGTTCACTGAGTCCTAAGTTCTTGTGAAGGGACAGTGGTGACTGCAGGCTTTATCATGGGGAAAAAAAAGCTGTGTGAGATCAAACACTATCTAGCATGTTGGGGGTTTGTTTTAAGTACTGTTCCCCCAAAATGCTTTGGAGGAGGTTCAAGTAGTGAAGTAAGGGAAACCAACCAAACTCAAAGAAAATATACTGTGCTGGAGTTCCTGCTGTGGCTCAACAGGCTAAGGACCCGATGTTGTCTCTATGAGCATGTGGGTTTGATCCCTGGCCTGGCTCAGTGGTTGAAGGACCCAGCATTGCTACAAGCTGTGACATAGGTGGCTCAGATCTGGCATTGCTGTGGCTGTGGCGTAGGCTGCAGCTGCAGCTCCAATTCGACCCCTAGCCTGGGAACTTCCCTATGCCCCAGGTATAGCCATAAAAACAAACAAAGATACTGTGCCATAAAATAACAAACAGGAAAAGTCCTGAGGATTTGTCACAATGATGTTAAATTGGAAATGAAGCTGGTTGCAGTCATCACTAAATACTGGGTGAAAGTATTAAATGAAACAACAGCACTTGCAAGTGGGATGTTTCCAAACTTCCTGTGTGGTGGTCTCTAGGCCCAAGCCCACTGTCGGGGTGGGCAGCTGTCTCCAGGGAGGTCATGTCTTTTCTTCTGGTAGTTCTGCTCAGTAAGAAAAACTACTGTTATTTGAGTAATAAAAAAATTAAAAAAATAAATTGGCAATAAAAATTAAAAATAAAATACATACACACGCACAAAAAAATAATAAAAACAAAATATGAAAACTACTGTTGATGGAGAGTTCACATGGGCAGGGCTCCCCAAGAGCTTCATATGGGTAATTTCTATGATGTCTTCTCAAGAACCCTGCAGTAGCCCCAGACTTGTCCCCATTTTAATGGAGGACATTGAGGCCTCGTGAGGAGGCAGAGCTTACTGAAAGCCCTACAGCTGGTAAGGGATGCTGCTGGGATTGATTGATTGATTTAGTCTTTTTAGGACTGCACCTGCAGCATATGGAGGTTCCCAGGCTAGGGGTCCAATTGGAGCTGTAGCTGCCGGCCTACACCACAGCCACAGCAATGTGGGATCCGAGCCGCGTCTTCGACCTACACCACAGCTCACGGCAATGCCAGATCCTTAACCCACTGAGCAAGGCCAGAGATCGAACCCACATCCTCATGGATGCTAATCAAGTGTGCTAACTGCTGAGCTGAGACAGGAATGCCAATTTTTTTTCTTTTTTTTTTTTTTTTTTTTTGGTCTGGTGCTAGGATTTAAACCCAAGGTTCTGTTTCCAGAGTCTCCCCGCTAAGACACTGTGCTAAACTACACCCTCCACACTTGCTGTTCTACCTTGTTGCTCACTGAATTCTGCCCCTCATTCCATTCTGGGGCTGGGCAGAAGGTGAGGGGGGCGGGTGTGATGGTATCAGAGCCTCTGTGAAAGGCAGATTTGACCCCTGCACGTCACCTCTGGGGTGGCCATACTGACCTCTGTGCTGCCCCCACATGGGTGATTGGCAGCTGTGCCTAGTGTTGGCTGCTGCTGCCAACATGCAGAGGGGATTCAGAGGGATTACCGAATAAGGCTAGAGAGACAGAGACTCCTGGAACCTACCCAGTACCCGTCGTTCCCTTTCACCCTTAGAAATGGATTGCTGCTTTGATTCCGGGTGGCAATGGGCTCAACTGAAAAACTAGATTTTCCTGCCTCCCTTGCGTGCAGGCAGCCATGTGACTTAAATTTTAAGCACTGAGATGCTCGCAGAATTGTTGTGAGGGTTTTCTGGGGTTAAAGGAAGGTGATGCAACAGGGAGGTGAGTCCTGCCTCCTTCCTCCTTCCTGATGCCTTAGATGCAGCTATGACAGTGGGTACACCAATGGCCAGCTAGGACACGGCTGTCATTAACTCTGTAGTTGGGTATATGCACAAACTGTAATGTGCATATAAATCACCAGGGGTTGTGTGTAAAATGAAAACTCTGGAGTTCTCTTCCTGGCTCAGCAGTTAATGAACCCGCCAAGGATCCATGAAGATGCAGGCTTGATCCCTGGCTTCAGTCAGTGGGTTAGGGATCTGGCATTGCTGCAAGCTGTGGCCTATGTTGCAGATGCGGCTTGGATCCTGAGTTGCTGTGCCTGTGGTGTAGGCCAGCAGCTGGAGCTCCGATTTGACCCGTAGCCTGGGAGCTTCCATATATCGCAGGTGTGGCCCTAAAAAGAAAAAAGAAAAGTGCTAGGAATATACCCAAGACCTACTGAATCAGAGTTTGCATTTTTTTTCTTTTTTTTTTTTCTTTAGGGCCACACATGCAGCATATGGAAGTTCCCAGGCTAGAGGTCAAATCGGAGCTTCAGCTGGTGCCATAGCCACACCAAATCCGAGCTGCATCTGCAAACTGCACTGTAGCTCATGGCAACACCAGATCCTTAACCCACTGAGTGAGGCCACAGATTGAACCCACATCCTCACAGATAGTACTTCAGGTTCTTAACCTGCTGAGCCACAACAGGAACTCCATCCCTAGCATTTTTCACTGAGCCAACTTAGGAGCAGAGAGAGACGCTTTAACTCTACAGAAGCATACCTGACACCCAGGTCTTGGCTTATGAATGCCAGTTCCACTAAAAGAAACCAGAGCCCCTTAGAGAGAATGGCTCATTTTAGGGCTAGAACTGGAAAAAGATAAGAAAAATCTGAACCATCTAGTGGCCCCAAACAAGAAAGTGCCTAGTGGTTAAGGACTTGGTGGTGTCAGTTTTGTGGCTCGGGTCACTGCTGTGGCATGAGTTTGATCCTTGGCCTGGGAACTTCCACATGCCATGCACCAAAAATAATGGGAAACTTTCAAAAGGACACGTAAGTCAGCTTGAAGGGACTGCCATTAGCCAGATCATGGACAATGGGCACATATATTTAATAATGATAGTAACAGATTAGCACCCTCTGTATAAAGTAGGAAACCATGGCTCTGTGCGGATATAAATAAATCCCATCGTGGCTCAGCAGTAACGAACCTGACTAGTATCCATGAGGATGCCGGTTCAATCCCTGGTCTCGCTCAGTGGGTTAAGGATCCAGTGTTGCCGTGAGCTGTGGTGTAGGCCAGTGGCTATAGCTCTGATTCAGCCCCTAGCCTGGGAACTTCCACATGCTTTGGGTGCAGCCCTAAAAAGAAAAAAGAAAGAAAGAAAGAAATCAATGAATAAACGGAACATTTGACGAGAAACTGGGTATGTACATAGTTTCAAAATATTCCTAATGAAACAGGTATTAATTACAAAGGAAAAAAATAGCAACTAGGCGTCAGGTACAGACCTAAGTGTTCAAAATGAACATCCTCCCCCCGGCCCCCAGCAAAAAAAAAGAGTTCCCATCGTGGTGCAGTGGTTAAGGAATCCAACTAGGAACCACGAGGTTGCAAGTTCGATCCCTGGCCTTGCTCAGTGGGTTAAGGATACGGTGTTGCCATGAGCTGTGGTGTAGTTTGCAGACGAGGCTCGGATCCCGAGTTGCTGTGGCTGTGGCGTAGGCCAGCGGCTACAGCTCCAATTAGACCCGTAGCCTGGGAACCTCCATATGCCGTGGGAGCGTCCCTAAAAAAGGCAAAAAGACAAAAAGGCAAAAAAAAAAAAAAAAAAAAAGAAATGAACATCATCAGTCATGGGACAAATGGAAATTGTAGTCCACCTGACAGGATGTACTAAGAAAGCAACATCAACTCTGTGACATTCCCATCAAAAACATAGAAACTCTCCATCTCACAGTGAGGAGACAGATGCGAATCATTACAGAAAAACTGGTCTCTCCTGTCCCCGCTCAGGAATGGGAATGGGAAGCGCAGACTGAACATTTGAAGGAGACAAAAAGGCATGACCACCAAATGTAACATGTGCTTTTCAACTAAACCCTTTTGCTGTAAAGGATGTTATTGAACCCCCGGGAGAAACTTGGGGTCTGAGAATTTAGAGGGTAGTAATGTATCACTAACACAGATGGTGGTCTTATGGTTCTGTAGGAAAATGTCCTTGTTGACAGAACACGAGCACTAACGTAGTCAAGGTCAAGGACATTAGGTTGGCAACTTAATCGCAAATGGTTTAGAAAAAATTCTTGGTATGTCCAACTTTTCTGTGACTTGGGGTTCTTTCAAAATAGAATTTTAAATTTGGTTTTAAAAAGAGTATGCTCCGTAGCATAGCAGGTCATTTCATCCAGCTACTCTGTGGCAAGGCATATTTTGATGGAGGCTTGATTATGAACATAATTGTTTGGATTTGGCTGTGTCAAAAACTCTTGGCGAAAAGAAAAAAAAAAAAGTTAAACTCTTGCCCGAAAACATAAAAGTCATTCTTTTAGGATGCAATAGACCCTTCTGAGATTGACTTTGTATTTCCCCATATCCAACCTCTCCCCCACATACACCCAGTTATAAAGGGCTTGGACTTTCCATTTCATTCTGAATCGGCTTTTAGGAGGAGTTATTATATGTAGACTAAGTGAAAGGAAAAAGCAATACAGACACTGTCTGAAAACGCGCCATGGGTCAAATGAGTGAGCAGGACCAAAAAGTACAAACTTCCAGGAGTTCCCGTCATGGCGCAGTGGTTAACGAATCCGACTGGGAACCACAAGGTTGCGGGTTCGATCCCTGGCCTTCCTCAGTGGGTTAAGGATCCGGCGTTGCCCTGAGCTGTGGTATAGGTTGCAGACATGGCTTGGATCCTACATTGCTGTGGCTCTGGTGTAGGCTGGCGGCTACAGCTTCGATTGGACCCCTAGCATGGGAACCTCCATATGCCGCGGGAAGCAGCTCTAGAAAAGGCAAAAAGACAAAAAAAAAAAAAAAAAAAAAGTACAAACTTCCAGTTGTAAAATAATGGGGGATGTAATCTACAGCATGGTGACTGTAGCTAACGACACCCTTGATTCTAGGTTTGAAAATCGTTAAGCAAGTTGATCTTAAAAGTTCTCACCACAAGAAACATTATAGCTACATGTGGTGATGGATATTAACTAGGCTTATTGTGATCAATTTGCAGTATATACCAATATTGAATCATTGTTGTGCACCTGAAATTAATGTTACTAATATATAAATATATTTATATATTTAATATATACTTTATAAATTATATAAATATATACTTATTTACAAACCCAACTAGTATCCATGAGGATGTGGGTTTGATCCCTGGCCCCCTTCAGTGGGTTAAGTATCCAGTGTTGGCATGAGCTGTGCTGTAGGTCACAGACACAGCTTGGATCCTACGTGGCTATGGCACAGGCGTAGGCCAGCCGCTGCAGCTCCAATTCAACCCCTGGCCAGGGAACTTCCATATGCTACAGGAGCAGCCCTAAAAAGCAAAAAAAAAAAAAAAAAAGAGGGCAGACACCCTCCCCCCGCCCAGAAGCTTGTATTCAGAATGTATAAGGAATTCTACATCTCAATAAAGAGGTAAAAGCCTAATTTTTAAAACTTTAGCAAAAGACTTTAACAGACATTTCACAAAATAAGATACGCATGCAAGTGGCCAAGAAGCAAGGAAAAAGAGCCGTATCACTAGTGGTTGGTAGAAAGAACCTTTAAATTAAGAGAGGCTTGAGAGACGCGTCAACCAAGACAAATAAACCGAACTTATTAAATCCTGTTAGCAAAAAAAAAAAAAAAAAAAAAAAAAAAAAAAAAAAAAAAATCCTGAAACGGAGAAATATGAACATTGACTGCATACCTTATGGTATTAAAGAATTACTGCTAATTTCTTTTAGCTAGAATGATGGCGTTGTGTTTAAGAGTCTTTTCTTAGAATTCCCATTGTGGCTCAGCAGAAATGAATCTGACTAGCATCCATGAGGACGTAGGTTCCATCACTGGCTTCGCTTAGTGGGTTAGAGATCCGGTGTTGCTGTGAGCTGTGGTGTGGGTTGCAGACACAGTTCAGATCCCACGTGGCTGTGGCTGTGGTGTAGGCCTGCAGCTGTACCTCTGATTCCATCCCTAGCCTGGGAACCTCCATATGCTGCAGGCGCAGCCCTAAAAAGCCAAACAAACAAAACAACCAGAAAAAGTCTTTCTCTTTTTTTTATAGATATCTTCTATAATAATTGGAGATAATAACTGGAGATACAGTGATAATGTTTGAAGTTTTCTTCAAAATAATCTGAGGGTATGTGGATTGTGGGGATATAGATGAAGCAAAATTGACCAAGTATTAATAACTGTTGAGTGGGTGATGGGATTTATTGTAATATTTCCTCTACTTTTATAGCCTCTATGCGCAAATTTCCAAAATAAAAATTTTAAAGGTCAAAATGACAAAAATGAAAGGAGAAAGGAAAGATAAAAGTGAAGCAGAATAAGATAATTGACTATAGATGATTAATACTTAAGAGTTAAAGGCTAGCCTTAAAAACTCAATTAATGTCATCCATCACATCCACAGGCCAAAGAAGAAAAATCACATGATCACATCATTAGATGCAGCAAAAACATTTAACAGAATCAATTACTCATTCAAGATAAAAGGCAAACTAGGAATAGAGGGGACCTTGTTCACTTAATAAAGATTATTTACAAAATCCTACAGTTGAAATCATACTTACTGGGGAGCCTCTCAAAGCTTTCCCACTAGATACTAGAAAACAATATCCCACTGCTCTTTTTCAACATTATACTGGCATTTCTTGCTAATACAAAAAAGCAAGAAAAAGAAATCAAAGAAATACCTACAGATTGAAAATGAACACATAGAGCTGTCTTTGGTTGCAGATGATATGATTGTCTACATAGGGAAAAAACCAATAAACTCCTGTAACTAATAAGCAATTATAGCAAGGTTGAAGGTACAAGGCTTAACATATAAAAACCAATTGCTTTCCTATATTAACCAATAATTAACAAGTGGAGTTTGAATTTTTTTTTTTTTTGTCTTTTTGTCTTTTCTAGGGCTGCACCTGTGGCATATGGAGGTTCCCAGGCTAGAGGTCAAATGGAGCTGTAGCCACCGGCCTACGCCAGAGCCACAGCAATGCAGGATCTGAGCCCTGTCTGCGACCTACCCCGCAGCTCACGGCAACACCGGATCCTTAACCCACCGAGCGAGGCCAGGGATCGAACCCACAACCTCATGGTTCCTAGTTGGATTCATTAACCACTGAGCCATGATGGAAACTCCAGAATTTGAAATTAAGAATACCATACCACTTACCTTAGAACACAAAAATATTTAGGTATAAATCTGACAAAGTATGTACAAAATCTATATGCGGAAAACTATATAACTCTGAACTACATCAAAGAAGAACTAAATAAATGGAAATTTGATGCTAATGGATAGGAAGATATTGTCAATATTGTCAATGTGTCTGTTCTTCTCAACTCGATTTATAGATTCTATGAAATCCCAATCACATTCCCAATGAGTAAACTTTGTGGATATCAACAAAACGATTGTGCAGATACATGGTTAGGTAAAAGGACCCAAAATAGCCAACCCCACACTGAAGGAAAATCAGAGTTGAAAGTCTTATGCTTCCTGGTTGAAGACTTTAATCAAGATAGTGTGGTATTGTTCAAACAAAAGACACATAAATCAATGCAATAGAATAGAGTACCCAGAAATAGACTCCCAGAAATCGAGTCAACTGATCTTTGACAAAGAGGCAAAGGTAATACAATGAAGCAAAAATAATTTCTTCAACAAATACATGCTGGAACAACTGGACTTTTGCATGGAAGGAGAAGAGAAAGAAGCAGGAGGGGGCGGGGGAAGAGGAGAATCTAGACAGAATTTAACCCCCTTCACAAAAATTAACTAACACTAGATCATAGACCTAAATGTACAAGGCAAAACTATGAAACTTTTAGACAATAACAAAAGAGATAACAGGAGAAAATCTAGATGACTTAGGGTATGAGGGTGCATTTTTAGATATAATGCCAAGGACACATTCAATGAAAAACAACTGATAAGCAGGACTTCATTAAAATTAAAAAGTCTGCTCTGTGAAAGACACTGTGCAGAGAATAAGACAAGCCACACAACAGGAGAAAATATTTGCAAAAACATAACCTGATAAAGGACTGTTACCAAAATATACAAAGAACTCTTAAATCTCAATAACAAGAAAACAGTCTGATTGTAAAATGGACAAATATCTTAACAGGCACTTAACCAAAGGAGAGATACAGATGGCATATGGGCATATGAAAAGATGCTTCACATACGTCATCAAGGAAATGGAAAGTCAGGAGTTCCCGTCGTGGCGCAGTGATTAACGCCTCTGACTAGGATCCATGAGGTTGCGGGTTCGATCCCTGCCCTTGCTCAGTGGGCTAAAGATCCGGCATTTCCGTGAGCTGTAGTGCAGGTCCCAGATGTGGCTCGGATCCTGAGTTGCTGTGGCTGTGGCATAGGCCGGTGGCTACAGCTCCGATTCGACCCCTAGCCTGGGAAGCTCCATATGCCTTGGGCGTGGCCCAAGAAATGGCAAAAAAAAAAAAAAAAAAAAAAAAAAGGAAACAGAAAGTCAAAGGAAATGCTGCTACACACTGAGTAGAATGGCTGGAATGCAGAGCACCAGCACCACCAAATGCTGGTGAGGCTGTGAAACAACAGGAACTCTTACACAGTGTTGGTGGGGACGCAAAATGGTGTGGTCACTTTGGGAGGGTTTAGTAATCTTTCACAAAATTAAATATACTCTTAGCACATGATTCAGCAGTCATGCTCATTGGTATTTACCCGAATGAGTATAAACTTTTGATCACACACAAACCTGCACGTGGATTTTCCTAGCAATTCGATCCCTGGCCTTGCTCAGGGGGTTAAGGCTCTGGCATGGCCGTGAGCTGTAATTATAAACTTTGGCTAAAAATCACAAAGCTGTATCCTAGATTTTTGTACCCAACTGAATATAATTATCTCAATTTAAAAAATAGAATTCAGGAGTTTCCCTCATGGTGCAGAGGAAACAAATCCAACTAGTATCCACGAGGATGCGGGTTTGATCCCTGGTCTCAGTGGGTTAAGGATCTGGCATTGCCATGAGCTGTGTTGTAGGTCGCAGATGTGGCTCGGATCCCACATTGCTGTGGCTGCGGTGTAGGCCAGCAGTTGCAGCTCCTATTCAACCCCTAGCTTGGGAATCTCCATATGCCACGGGTGCAGCCCTAAAAAAGCCAAAATAATAATAATAATAATAATAATAACAATAATAGAATTCAGGAGCTTTCTTGGGGTATAGCAAGTTAAGGATGTAGCGTTGTAACTGCAGTGGCTTGATTTGCAGCTGTGGCATGGGTTCGATCCCTGGCCTGGGAATTTCCATATGCCATGGAAGCAACCAAAACAAGATAGGATTTATGTAAAAATAAAACCTGGTTGTAGTAAAAACAAACAACAAAAAAACTTTCAGGCAGGGCATGGGGTAATGCTCCCCAATTGCCACATATCTAAGACATGATTAGAAGGAAATATACCAACGATACCTTTTTTACAGGGAGTTAAAAAATCTCTTAACTACACTCACACATGATACACTATCTCTCCACAAGACCACTGGTTTGTTTCTTCATGTGGAGAGCCAGGATGGCATCTATATTTATACTCAAATGCAACAAAATATATGTATTGCTCATCTATAATTTTCCTAGCTGAATCTTATTTGGCATATAATGTAAATTTAAGGTGTACATTGTTTTAATTTAATACACAATATACAAATAATTTGCATATTATACTTGCACTGTAGTGATAATTAGCACCTCTATTATGTTACATAATTGTCATTTCTTTTTAGTGGTTGGAAACATTAACTTCCAGTCTGTTACTAATGTTTGCGATTGTAATGCATTTTTTGTTGTCTGTATTTGCTAAACTGTACATTAGATCTCTAGGACCTATTTACTATTTGTTCAAGGTTTTCCCCTTAAATAATAGCTGTCCTATTCCCCCAACCCTCATCCCCTAGTAACCACCATGTTACTCCATGCAAGATCGCTTTTTAAAAAGCCAATTTAGGAGTTCCCGTCATGGCGCAGTGGTTAAAGAATCCGACTAGAAACCATGAGGTTGTGGGTTTGGTCCCTGCCCTTGCTCAGTGGGTTAATGATCCGGCGTTGCCGTGAGCTGTGGTGTAGGTTGCAGACTCGGCTCGGATCCCGCGTTGCTGTGGCTCTGGCGTAGGCCGGTGGCTACAGTTCCGATTCAACCCCTAGCCTGGGAACCTCCATATGCCACGGGAGCGGCCCAAAGAAATAGCAAAAAGACAAAAAATAAAAATAAAAAGCCAATTTAGGGAGTTCCTGTTGTGGCACAGCAGAAACGAATGCGACTAGTATCCGTGAAGATGCAGGTTCGATCCCTGGGCCCACCCAGTGGGTTAAGGATCCGGTATTACTGTGAGCTCTGGTGTAGGCCACAGATGCATCTCAGATCCTGTGTTGCTGTGGCTGTGGCATAAGCCTCGCCTGCAGCTCTGATTGAACCTCTGGCCTCGGAACTTCCATATATGCCAATTTAAGTTCATATTGATGTATAATTGGCATGTAACAGTATATTAGTTTCAGATGGAGCACAATCATTTGATACTTGTATTTATTTCAGAATGATCACACTAAGTCTAGTGTGATCCATCACCACACATACTTAGAATCTTTTTTGTAGTAAGAACTTTTTTTTGTAGTAAGATCTACTCTCTTAGCAATGTTCAAATGTGCAGTACCGTATTAGCAACAATCGTCACCCTGCTGTATATTACATTCCCAGAGTTTATTTTTATAATTGGTATAATTTGTACCTTTTGATCCCTTTCATCCATTTCACACACTCCACACCCGACTCTGGCACCCACCACAGGTTCTCAGTATCTTTGAGCTCAGGGGTTTCTTTGTTTTTAGTTTTGTAGATTCCACATACAAGGTGACATCCTATGGTATTTGCCTCGGTCTGACTTATTTCACTTGGTATAATGCCCTCAAGGTTCATCTGCATGGCTGCACATGGCAAGATTTGCTTCACTTTTATGGCTGCATAATATTCCATTGTATACAGAGACATAGCCAGCCCTCCATATCTGCAGATTCTGTGTCTATGGATTCAACCAACCATGACAGAAAATACAAACATATGTTTTAATTCCAGAAAGTTTAAAAAAGCAAAATTTGAATTTGCTGCCTGCTGACAACTATGTATATAACATGTATATTGTATTATATTATAAGTAATTTAGAGGTGGCTTTTAAAGTACACAGGAGGATGTGCATAGCTTATAGGCAAATACTTTGCCATTTTATATAAGGGGCTTGAATACGGGGGCTTTTGGTACCTGTGGGAGGTACAGGAAATAATTCCCCTCAGATACTGAGGGGCGACTCTACTACGTTTTCTTTATCCATCATCTGTATCTTGGCTACTGTAAATAATGCTGCAGTGAATACGAGGGTATAGCTTTTTTAAGTTAGCATTTTCATTTCTTTTGGATAAATACCTAGAAGTGGAACTGCTGGATCATATGGTAGTTCTATTTTTAATTTATTGAAGAAATTTTATACTGTTTTCCAGGTGGGAATAGAAATTGATGCAGCCACTAACAGTACACAAGTTTCCCTTTGCTCCACATCCTCACCGACACTTGCTACTTCTTGTCTTTTTGATAATAGTCATTCTAACAGGAGAGAGGTTATACCTCACTGTGGTTTTGATTTGCATTTCCCTGATAATTAGTGAAGTTAAGCACATTTTCGAGTACCCATTGCCATGTGTATGTCTGCTTTGGAAAAATGTCTTTGAGATCCTCTGCCCAATAATTAATTGAATTGTTTGTTGTTGCTATTGAGTTGTGTGTGTTCTTCGTATATTTTTGAGTGTTAACTCCTTATCAGATAATATGATTTGCAAAATTTTTTCCCCACTCTATAGGCTACCGCTTCGTTTTAATTGCTTTGTTTGCTGTGCAGAAGCAAGACCAAAGTCAAGGAGCTTTACACCTGTTTTCCTCTAGTTGCATGGTTTTGGTCTTATAATTTAAGTCTTTAATCTCTTTTGAGTTAATTAGGGAGTATGGTGTAAGATAAGTGGTACAGTTTTATTTTTGCATGTCCACTTTTCCCAACACTATTTATTGAAGGAACTATCCTTTCCCCCACTGTATATACTTTGCTCCTTAGTTTTAAATTAATTGGCCATATATGTGTGAGTTTGTTTCTGGCCTCTCAGTTCTGCTCTACTGAGCTCTGGTTTTTACCTAAAAATACACACATACTGTTTTGAGTATAGACCTTTGTGATACCGTTTGAAATCAGACCACATGGTGCCTTCAGCTTTGTTCTTTCTCAGTATTGTTTCGGCAATTTAGTGGATTTTGTTTGTGTCTATAGTTTCACACAAATTCTTGAATTGTTTTTCTATTTCGGTGAAAAATGTTACTAAAATTTTTATAGGGGTGTTCCTGTCGTGGCTCAGTGGTTAATGAATCCGACTAGGAACCATGAGGTTGCGGGTTTGATCCCTGGCCTTGCTCAGTGGGTTAAGGATCCGGCATTGCCGTGAGCTGTGATGTACGTTGCAGACGCGGCTTGGATCCCGTGTTGCTGTGGCTCTGGCGTAGGCTGGCAGCTGCAGCTTCGATTAGACCCCTAGCTTGGGTCTAATGCTGTGGGAGCGGCCCTAGAAAAGGCAAAAGACAAACAAACAAAAAATTATAGGGATTGCATTGAACCTGTAGATTGCTTTGTGTAGTATAGACATTTTAACAATCCATGAACCTGGAATACCTTTCCATTTGTTTGTGTCTTCTTCAATTTCTTTCCTTAATGTTTTATAGTGTTCGGTATACAGGTGTTTCTCCTCAGTTAAATTTATTCCTATTTATTTTATTCTTCTTGATGCAGTTGTAAATAGGATTATTTTCTTCATTTCTTTCTCATAGTTCATTATTAGTGTGGAGACCTTTGTATTAGTTCCAACAGTTTGTGTGTGTGTGTTATCTTTGAGGCTTTCTAAATATAATAGCATCTGCAAATATTGACACTTTTACTTCTTCCTTTCCAATTTGGGTGCTTTTATTTCTTCTTCTTGCTCCGTTGCTGTGGCTAGAACTTCAATACTACATTGAACAAAAGTGGGGCGCGTGGGCATCCTTGTCTTGTTCCGGACCTTAAAAGGAAAGCTTTCCTCTTTTCTCTGTTAAGTATGATGTTAGCTGTGGGCTTGTGACATATGGCCTTTATTATGTTGAGGTATGCTTCCTTTATGCCCACTTTGTTGAGAGTTTTTATCATAAATAGATGTTGAATTTTGTCAAATGCTTTTCTGTATATATTGCAATGATCATATTTTTTTTATCCTTCATATGTTAATGTGTTATATCACCTTGGTTCTGTGTATGTTGAGTGACCCTTGCATACCTGGAATAAAGCCCACCTGATCACGGTGTATGATCCTTTCAATGTATTGTTGGAGTTAGTTTGCTCATATTTTGTTGAAGATTATTGCTTCTATATTCATCAAGAATCTTGGCCATTAATTTTTTTTCTTGTGGTGGTCTTGTCTTATTTTGGCATTAGTGTAATGCTGGCATTGTAAAATGAGTTTCAGAATATTCTTCTAGTTTTGGAAAAGCTTGAGAAGGGTCAGTGTTAATACTTCTTTTAATGTTTGGTATAATTCTCCAGTTAAGCCATGTGTTAAGTCCTGGACTTGTGTTTGTTAAGAGAGTTTTGATTACTGGTTCATTCTCCTTACTAGCAATCAGTCTGTTCAGATTTCCTATTTCTTCATTTGGTCTTGCTAAGTTGTATGTCTCCAGTAACTTCTCATTTTCTTCTAGGTTATCTAAGCTGTTGGCGTATAGAATTGTTCATTGTAGTTTCATAATTCTTTACAATTCTATGGTATCAGCTGCAACATGTCCTCTTTTGCTTTTCTGGAGAAATCTTTACCTCTTCTTTAATTCTGAGTGACAACTCTGCCTAGTAGAGTTTTATTGGTAGGTGTTTTTTTCTTTCAACACTTGAATATACTGTGCTGCTTCCTTCTGATCTGCAGTTTCTGTTGAAAAATCTACGGATGGTCTTGGGATTCCCTCGAATATAACAAATGCTTTTCTCTTGCTGCTTTTAAGATCTTTTCCTTGTTTAACTTTGATACTTAATTATAATGTGTCTTGGTGGTGTTCCCTTGGGTTCATTTTTTTGGAATTCTCTGGGCTTCCTTGATCTGGATTTCTGTTTCCTCCTCCAGGTGTGGCAAGTTTTCATCCATTTTTTTTTTCAAATTAATTTTCTGCCCCCCTTATCTCTCTCCTTTCTTTTATTTTTTCTTTCTTTTTTTCCCTGAACTAGTGGCATGCATAAGTTCTGGGGCCAGGTATCAAACCTATGCCACAGCAGCGAAAATGTCAGATCCTTAACCGCTAGGCCACCAGAGGACTCCCTCTCTCTGCTTTTTCTGATTCCCCTATAATGTGAATGTTGGTCTTTTGGATGTTGTCCCATATGTCCCTTAAGCTATCTTAACTTTTTCTTTTCTTTTTTTCTTTTCTTTTTTTGCCTTTTTTAGGGCCGCACTCATGGCATATGGAGGTTCCCAGGCTAGGGGTGGAATCGGAGCTACAGCTGCCGGCCCACACCACAGCCACAGTAACACAGGACCTGAGCCGAGTCTGTGACCTACACCACAGCTCATGGCAACACTGGATCCTTAATCCACTGAGCAAGGCCAGGGATCGAACCCGCAACCTCATGGTTCCTAGTCAGATTCATTTCCACTGTGCCGTGATGGGAACTCCGACTTTTTTTTCTTGTCTTTTCTTTTTTCTGCTCTGATTGGATAAGCTGTACCTTCCTATCTTGGATTTAATTGATTCTTTCTTCTTTATCTAGTCTGCTGTTGAACTCCTCTAATGTATTTTTCAGTCTGGTTATTATATGCTTCAGCCACATGACTGTTACTTAGTACCATCCTATATTTTCTTTCTCTTTGTTGATATTCTCATTGTGTTCACTCGTTCTTCTCCAGACTTTGGTGAGCACCGTTATGACCATTATCTTTTTTTTTTTTTTTTTTGTCTTTTTAGGGCTGCACCCGCAGCATATGGAGGTTCCTAGGCTAGGGGTCGAATTGGAGCTACAGCTGCCGGCCTACACCATAGCCACAGCAACGCAGGATCCAAGCCGCGTCTGCGACCTACACCACAGCTCACGGCAATGCCAGATCCTGAACCCACTGAGCGAGGCCAGGGATCGAACCCGCAATCTCACGGATGCTAGTTGGGTTCGTTAACCACTCAGCCACTGTGGGAACTCCTATGACCATTATCTTGAATGCTTTATGAGATAAATAACTTTTCCTCATTTCATTAATGAATTTTCCTGAGGTTTTATCTTGTTCTTTCTTTTAGAACATATTCCTCTGTTTGTTCATTTTTTCTTGCTCATTTTCCTTGACACTATATGCTAGTTTCTCTGTATTAGATAAAACAACCACTGCCCCCTGTCCTGGAGTGGTCTTGGGCAGGAGATGAACTTTATCATCCCACCTTGTCCTGTCTTTTGATTGTCTCTCAAACCTTTGTAATTGTCCAAGCAGCATATGTTTCGAGGCTCCCAGTAGTTGAGGATATGTAAAGACCTGTCAGTACTCCAAAGGGAAAGATCTCACTCTGGATGTCGATTCAGGTTGAAAGCTAGACCCTCAGGCAGCAACTTTTACAGGATGTAAATAGATACAGCCCTGTGGGACTGCAAGCATAACTTCCGCTAACCTTATTATGCTCAGATCCAGGTGATCTTGAGATGTTCTCTGGCGGGGGGGGCGAGCCACAAAAATTGAAACAACAGACTTTGGAGCAACAAATTTTCGAGTTCCCTTTGTACCAGTCCCTTTCAGGTGGTGACCAGGAGCAAGGTAAAGATAGAGTGGAAAATGGTGTCCAGCTAATCCCAGGAGCCTGATTAGCTCCTTGATGTGTGTCCAACCAGAAGCCTGCCCCTCAGGTTGAAGCTCCAGAATAAGCAAATGGACCTCTTTCACAGCAAGTGTGGGGGTGAATCTCCATCTGTTTGCACAGCACCCTGGTAGCCAGCCAAGAATTTTCTTCCCGTTTGTTACAGTCCCATGGGACCCAGGAACACAAGCCCCTTGCAGCTAGGCAATCAAATGGCCTCCCTGGACAGTAGCCACCAAAACCAAGGCGCCAGATATGTGTTCAAAGCTCCTCTCCAAGAGATACTGGTACTCTGGACCATGGCAGAAGGAAAGCACGAAGATAGTGCCCACACTTGATGTCTCTGCAGAGGGTGACAGGGGTCCCTTGTGTGTGTGTGTGTGTGTGTGTGTTTAATGATAAGCAGGCCTTTCAGGCCACAGCTATAGCCCTAAGCTAATAGGCTTCTTTCACAGTAAAAACAGGCATCTTAATCTGTTGCTTGTGTCCTGGGGTGGTAGCCAGTTAAGAATACTTTCTCCATGGGTTACATGCCATGGGACCTGCCAGTGTAAGCCCCCAAAGCCAGCTGATCCTAAAGGTCTTCCTGGTGGCAGCCACAAACAGCAGAAGGTTAGAGGAGGGTACAAACCCCTTTCCCAGAGATACCAGCAAGCTGATGTGAGGCAGAGAGGGCAAAGATGGCACCCACCAGTGACTATGGCCAGAGTACTCCAGCAGGCCCCTAGGTGTGTGTTAAAGTAGATGCCTTCCCTATAGACCCGTGTTTTAATGCAAGCAAATAAACCTTTATCACAGGAAGTCTCAGTGCCTCTGTGTTGGTCTCTGGGATAGGTGACCTCAGTGCCCCTGTGCTGAGCCCTTTAAGAGCCATTTCTCAGTTCCATATACCCTTGTAGTTACCATGGACATAAGCCCCAGTGGTTTTCAAAGCTAGGTGTTTGGGAAACTGTTTATAAAGTGCAGGTCTTAAAAGCTGGGGTGTTCAATATGAGGTTCAAACTCTTGGCTCTTTGAGAACTCCAAATTTTGGAGTTCCTTTTGTGGCTTAGTAGATTAAGGATGAGATGTTGTCTCTGTGAGAATGTGGGTTCAATACCTGGCCTCCCTCCATGGGTGAAGGATCTGGCATTGCCGCAAGCTGCGATGTATGTTGCAGATGCGGCTCAGATCCAGTGTTGCCATGGCTGTGGCCTAGGCCTCAGCTGCATCTCCAGTTTGACCCCCCTGGCCCGGGAACTTCCATAGGCCGCAGATGTGGTTGTAAAAAAACAAAACAAAACAAAAAACTCCAAAATTTGAGTTTCCTCCCAATTCAGGGTTCTCTGCACCAGGGTACCAGGGGTCAAGTTGATGGCAAGACTGTGTCTCAACCTCTACTATCCACTTCCTCGTGTGTTTTTACCTCATTTGCTTGATGTGTAGGAGTTGCTCAGCCTAGTTTGAGGGATTTTTTTTTCCCCTATAGTTGCATAGGTAACTATAGATTTGGTGTATCTATGGGAGAAGTGAATTCAGGATCTTGCTATATTGCCATCTTGAACCAGAACCCAGTGTGTTTTGGCTTTTGTAGATTCCACATGTAAGTGAGGTTATGCGGCGTTTATCTTTCTCTGTCTGACTTGTCTCATGTAGCACAATGAGGCCCATCCATGTTGTTGCACATGGCAAGATTTTCTTTTCTATTTTTTAAGGCTGAATAATATTCCCTTATGCATAGACCACATTTTCTCTATCAGTTCATCTGTTGATGGACACTTAGGTTGTTTCCATATCTTGACGATTGTGAATAAGGCTATAGTAAACATGAGCATGCATACATCTCTTTAATATCCTGTTTTTGATTCTTTGGGGTATATACCCAGGAGTGGAGTTGCTGGGTCATAGGATTTTTATCTTGAAAAGATGCATTTTGTCAAGTATTTTTTCTGAAAGTATGGAGATTCCTCAGAAAACTAAAAATAGAACTCCCATTTGATCCAGCCATCCCATTCCTGGGCGTCTATCCAGAGAAAACCATGACTCGCAAAGACACATGTACTCCAGTGTTCATTGCAGTGCTATATGCAATAGCCAAGACATGGAAACAACCTAAATGTCCATCGACAGAGGAGTGGATCAAGAATATGTGGTACATATACACAATGGAATATGACTCAGCCATTTAAAAAATAAAAGAAAGAAATAACGGCATTTGTGGCAACATGGTGGACCTAGAAATTATCATGCTAAATGAAGTCAGTCAGACAAGGAGACACCAACGTCAAATGCTATCACTTACATGTGGAATCTAAAAAAAAGGACACAATGAACTTCTTTGCAAAACAGATAGTGACTCATAAACTTTGAAAAACTTATGGTTTCCAAATGAGACAGGTTGGGAGGTGGGGGGATGCACTGAGGGTTTGGGTTGGAAATACTGTACAACTTGGTTGTGACAATGGTTGTACACCTATAAATGTAATAAAATTCATTAAGTAATTAAAAAAATTAAACAGTATTTTTTCTGTATCTGTTGGGATGAACATGTGATTTTTATGCATCATCAATTTTTTTTTTTTTAGGGCTACACACCTGTGGCATACGGAGGTTCCCAGGCTAGAGGTCAAATCAGAACTGTAGCCACCAGCCTACGCCATAGCCACACCAATGCCAGATTGAGCAGTCTTCAAACTACACCACAGCTCATGGCAATGCTGAATCTTTAAGTCACTGACTGAGACCAGAGATTGAACCTGTGCGTCCTCATGGATACTAGTCAGATTTGTTTCTGCTGAGCCACAGCAGGAACTCCCTATCCATCATACTTTCAATTTTGTATTATTGTTGTAGTATTGTTTTGCATATGTTGAACCATTCTTGATCTCAGTGATAAATCCTACTTGCTCATGTTGTATAATCCTTTTTAATATGTTCTTGAATTCAGTTTGCTAAATATTTTACTGAGAATTTTGCCTCTGTATTTATTATCAAGGATGTTGACCTATGGTTTTCCCGTAGTGTCCTTATCTGACTTTGATGTCAGAGTAATGCTGACCTTGTAGAATGAGTTTAGAAGTATTCCCTCCTCTTTAATATTTTGGAAGAATTCGAAAAAGATTGGCATTAATTCTTTAAATGTTTGGTAGAATTTTCCAGTGAAGCTGTCTGGTTCTGGGTTTTTCTGCGTTGGGAGGTTTTGATTATTGATTTAATTACTTTACTCATTATTCAGATTTTCTACTTCTTCCTGATTCAGTCTTGGTAGGTTGTGTGTTTCTAGAAATTTATTCATTTCTTCTAGGTTGTCTAATTTGTTGGCATTTATTGTGTCTCTTATGATCCTGTGTATTTCTGTAGCAATCAATTGTAATATCTCCTCTTTCATTTCTAGTTTTGAGTCTTTTCTCATTTTCTTAGTGTAACTAAAAATTTGTGAATTTGGTTTATCTTTTTAAAAACTAGCACTTAGCCTTGTTTATCCTTTGTATTGTTTTTCTGTCTCCATTTCACTTATTTCCACTCTGATTTTTATTACTTATTTCTGTTCACTTTGGGCTTAATTCTTTTAAAGTTGTTCCTTGAGTTCTTTTAAAGTTGTTCCTTGAGTTGTCAAGTTAGGTTGTTTATTGGAGAGCTTTCTAATTTCTTAATATATGCATTTAATTGCTTTAAACCTTCCTCTCAGAACTGTTGCAACATAGGATTTGATATTTTGTGTTTTCATTTTCATTTGTTTCAAGATAATTTTTAAATTACTTTTCAATTTCTTCTTTGACTTACTGATTATTCAGAAATAAATTCAGTTTCCACATGTTGATTTTTCCAGCTTTCCTCTTGTTGATTTTTAGTTTACTGTTGTCACAAAAGATAAATGTTGCAATCTTCTTAAATTTATTAAGACTTGTTTTGTGGCCTGATATATGATCTAGCTTGGAGAATGTTCTATGAGCCCTTAAGAAAGTGTATTCTGCTGCTATTGGATGAAATGTCCTGTGTCTATTAAGTCAATTTGGTTTAAAGTATGGTTCGATTCCAATGTATTCTTTTTTTTTTTTTTTTTTTTTCTGTCTTTTTGCCTTTTCTAGGGCCGCTCCTGAGGCATATGGAGATTCATAGGCTAGGGGTCCAATTGGAGCTGTAGCCACCGGCCTACACCAGAGCCACAGCAACCTGGGATCTGAGCCATGTCTGTGAGCTACACCACAGCTCAGGGCAATGCCGGATCCTTAACCCACTGAGCAAGGCCAGGGATCAAACCCGCAACCTCATGGTTCCTAGTCGGATTCATTAACCACCGCGCCACGACGGGAACTCCAATTCCAATGTATTCTTGTTATTAATTGCGTGGATGATGTATCAATTGTTGATGGTGGGGTACTGAAGTCCCCTACGGTTATTGTATTGTTATCTATTTCTCCCTTCAGGTCTGTTAGCATTTGCTTAATATATCTAATGTGCTCTAATGTTGGGTGCATATATTTTTATATCTTCTTTCTATATTGTCCCTTTTTATCACCATATAATAACCATCCTTCTCTATTACTATTTTTGGCTTAAAAGTCTATTTTGTCTTGGAGTTCCCATCGTGGCGCAAAAAAAAAAAAAAGTCTATTTTGTCTGATAGAAATATGATCACCTTCATTTTCTTTGGTGTCCACTTACATGGAATACCTTTTTCTATCCCTTTGCTTTGAGCCTCTGTTTCTTTAGGGCTGAGATGAGTCTCCTTAGGCAGTGTATATTTATTAAGGGTTTTTTGTTTTGTTTTTCATCCAACCACTGGCCTGGAGGATTCAATGCATTTACATTTAGGGTGATGATTGGTATATAAGGATTTACTACTGCCATATTATATGTCTGGTTGTTTTGTATCTCCATTATTGCTTTTTCTTCTCTTTCTGCTGACCTTTATAAATTGGTGATTTTTTCCATGGTGGTATGCTCTGTCTCTCCCCTCCCCCTTCCTTCCTGAATCTACTCTAGATCTTTTGCTTTGTCTTTACCATGAGGCTTAATTAAAACATCTCATAGATAAAAACAGTCCACTTTATGCTGATAACAACTTAACTTCATATGTCTATAAAAGGCTCCACACTTTTTCTCCTCTACTTTTATGTTTTTGATGTTTTCATTCATCTCTTAAGCTGTGTATTCATTAACAAACTATTGTAGCTATTTTTAATTCTTTTTTCCTTTAACCTCTATACTATAATAGTGGTTAATACACCATTCTAACACTGAGTTAGTTTTCTAATTCTATTTTTTTCATCTCTATCAGAGAATTAATATACTTTCATGTTTTCATGTCTCTAATTAGCATATTTTAATTTTACTTGGAAGAACCCTTTTCAGTATTTTTTTGCAAGGCAGGTCTAGTGTTGGTGAGCTCCCTCAGCGCTTGTTTTTCTGGGAGAGTATTTTACTTCATGTCTGAAGGATAATTTTGCCTGATTACGTATTCTTGGCTGGCTTTTTTTTTTTAATCTTTCAACACTTTGAAGATATCATTCTACTCACTCCTGTCCTGAAGAGTTTTTGCTGAGAAATCCACTGCTAGCCTAATGAGGGTGCCTTTGTAGATTACTTTGTTTTCTGCTTGTCTGCCTCTAAGATTCTTGATTATTGGAGTTCCTATTTTGGCTCACTGGAAGCAAACCCAACTAGTACCCCCCCCCCCCTTTTAGGGATGCACCTGCAGCATATGGAAGTTCTCAGGCTAGGGGTAGAATTGGAGCTGCAGCCTACACCACAGACACATCAACATGGGATCAAACCCTGAGTCCTCTTGGATCCTAGTCAGGTTCATTAGTGCTGAACCACAACGGGAATTCCAACTAGTATGCTTGAGGCTGCGGGTTTGATCCCTGGCCTCCTTTAGTGGATTAAGGATCTGGCATTGCCACGAGCTGTGGTGTAGGTCACAGATATGGCTCAGATCCTTTGTTGCTGTGGTTGTGGTGTAGGCTGGCAGCTGTAGCTCTGATTTGACCCCTAGGCTGGGAACTTCCATATGCCACACCTTTGGCCCTAAAAAAAAAAAATAATAAATAATTAAATAAAAAATTCTTTTGTCATTGATTTTTTTTTTCACACAGTTTCATTATGTCCTACAGAAGGTCTTTTTGCATTGAAATATTAGGCTGTTCTATTAGCTCTGTGGTATGTATGTCTAAGTCCTTCCCTAGGTTTGGGAAGTACTCAGTTTTTCTTTAAATAATCTGTCTTCTTCCACTCTAGTACACTATTCTTGCCTTTCATATTGAATTCAATAGCTCTCTTCACTTTTTTTTAGATATTAATTCTCTCATCTTCTAACTGAATTATTGCTATATTCTTGTTCTCCAGGTCACCTACTCTCTCTTCCATATGGTCTGCCCTGTTACTGATGCTCTCTATTGGTATTCTTAATCTATTCATTTAATTCTTCAGCTCCAGAACTTGTTTGCTTCTTTTTTACAATTCAAATCTCCTTGGTAAGTAACTCCTTCTGTTCATTAATTTTTCTGAGTTTATTGAATTATCTGAGTTTTCTTGTAGCTCATTTAATTTCATCAAAACTATTTTGAATTCTTTTTCAGTTAGACTGCAATGCTCTGTGTCTCGTATTCAGTTGGTAGAGAATTATTTTTCTTTTTGTGATACTATATTTTCTTGATTATTCGTGTTTGCAGGCATGCACTCTTGCTTTCGCATTTGAAGCAGCAGCCACCTTCTTAACTAAGGTTTTATGTCCTCTTTGGTCCTTACAATTTAACAGATTGGCTATTAGAATACTTTGTTTTGTATTCCAGACTGTGACTCTATAGCTCAAGTTCATGGTTTTCTCCCTTGCCCACCATGATTGGTGGGTTACCTGAGCATCATGTGTCTACTGGAGCTGCCTCTTGGGATGCATTCAGGAGTGTGCATAAAGAGTTGGCACTTGAGTGGGGTTGGGGTGGGTTTGGCACTTGGAGCAATAGGGGTGCCACAGCCTGGTGGGGGGATCCTTCAGTGGGATACTCCAAGAAGTTTGTGGGTAGACTTCCTGCTTAAAGCAGACACCAGGAAATGCATTTCTTTAATGCCCACTGATATTCTTATATGCTTCCTTACCTTTTTCTTTCCTCTCTTCAGTCATGGAATCCTATCCTCTAGAACTCTAGATGCTGCTGGAGAGAAATGGGTTTCTCCAGCCAAACCCTGCATAACTGTGGTTGCTGGGCATTCATTCATCACCTCCACTTCCATCTGCAAGGTCCCCACTCTCTACCTCCTCTGCCATAGAGGTTGCCACTGCTATCACCAAAAGCCCAGTTCCTTGCAGTGCCCTCCTAAAGACAGGGGCTGCCCTTATAAGTTCTTTCCTCTTTTCTGCATCCACACTCATCTGTGTGTCTGTGCTGCTCTGATGAGGTGCTGTAATCTCCCCTCTGGCAGTCTGAATTTCCTCTAGTTCTCTCTCTCATGGGTATCTGCCCAGCTTTGCACTCTCCAAGCTTTTTACCCTCCATCATGACAAGAGGTGGGAGGTGGGGGTACAGGTTCACCAACCCCCTTGGATCCATATCCCTTACTGAAGTTTTTTTTTGTTTGTTTGTTTGTTTGTTTGTTTGTTTTTTTCACAAGTGGGCTAGTGTGTCCCTTGGTGTAAAGGGCAGAAGCACTTCTATTCTGTTATGGATGTCCAGTTAGTTGTTATAAAAGGAGAGAGAAGAGAGGAATGATGTAGACCACCATGATTCTGATATCACTTCATGATCTCTAAGACCAGGTGAAAGCTAAGTTTAAATGACCAAAAAAAGAAAAAAAAAATCTGTTTTTTAAAAGTTGTTATCCATTAATATAGTTGGTAAAGAAAATACAAAGAATTCCTGTCTGTTGAATTTTTTCATTATAAAGGATTAGCAAGAGAAAGAAAAAATCAACTGAAAACAAAACAAAAGTTAATGGCTCAGTCTCTGGAGTCAAAGAGCCTGGAGTTCTAGATTTGGCTTTGCCACTTACTAGCACTATGTGCTACTTAAAAACATAGCTAATTTTTTGGAAATTTCTTCTTTAGCAGCAATTGGCATTTTATCTAACATACTTGTAGAAAAGGCTGCTATCTTCCTAATTGGCACAGAAGTACAATACAGGGTCAGAAGGTTAATTCTTCAGGATTTATAAAAACCAATAATTAAAGTTTGGTTAAGCCCATTTACCAATTCCAAGGGAATCTAGAATGAGAACATGAACATGCTCAAAAAATGATTATAGGGCTGCTAAAGGAAATGTCTAATATTCCCAGGCAGTCCAAGATGTTCAGAAAAAAGGAAGATATTTTGATTTAGAATTTTAAGCTCAGTTTGGTTAAAGACCTCCTTTTTAATTTTTCTAAATAATGACTTTCTCTTTTCCTTAGTTTTCTGACTTTGTAAAATGTGTCAGCATTAAAGCATTTTTATGTTTTGGCTTACTGTCATGCACTTTGATAAACCTGTCATCCCATCTCCTGTCCCCAGGCTGAAGGTAGCCCGAGTACCTGAGATTTTACAGAACTTTTTCATAGTTCTTGGCAGTTGACACAGTGCCTAAGAGCAAACTCTAGAGCTGATAGGGTTGGATTCAAATATAGCTTCACCACCACTTACTATGTGACTTTGGACAAGTCACTAAGCTTCTTGAAGCTTTAGTTTCTTCATCTGTAAAACGGTAATATATTATTAAACCAATCTCATAGGGTGGTTATAAAAAATAAGTGCATGTAAAGCATCAACTTAATAAGTTAACATGTAGTACATGCTCAGTATTCAAAAACAAGCTTTGCAATGTTTAAAAAAAATTCTGATTTTTCAAATGCCCCACTCATCTTAAGAATCCCTGCTCTACACAGGTGCCCAACTGCTGCTTTTTAGTGGAGTGAGCTCACTTACTTTATAATACTTGTCACTCACAATTTGGTTCCATAATACCAGATTAGCATTGCATAACTGTAAATAATCACCAACACGTGTATATAACTTTAAACATGTTCAGATTTAACAAGTTTAAAAATTGAAAAGCATGTGTGTAGTATATAATTGGGCATCTGACTCACTTTATATTACTCGAACTTTTTATGCTGTTACTTAAGAAAATGGTCAAAATGTCTTTGATGACAACAGTTTAGGAAAAATACTCACATTTGGAGGAATATAAAATATCTTTGAATGTCTGGTACATTTACTTACCAATTTGAGAACGAGAATAAAGTATTCCAAGTACATTTTTTTTTTTTTTTAACTTGGAGCTGGAGATGCAGTGAAATAAAACTCCATCACCAATCACAAATCCACCTGCTCATACATATCTTATTGACTGTTCTCAGGTATTCTGTAGGATCTAAAAAATATTTCCCCACTTGTTCTCTACAGAGAATGTTAGGTTAATATTCCTTAGCCTAAACGATGTTGTTTTGTTTTCTGGGGATATTGTCAGTAAGAGTCAGTAAATAAATTGCATGTTTTTCTACCTTTGTAGATAAGGCAATTTTTCCCTCCAAGCTTGCCATGACTACAGACAGATAAAAGGTAAGTAACACCTACAGTTTGAAATTTACTCTTATCCTACCACGCATAGACATAAGCAATTGCAGCTAGGTGGTTGAGAAGACATAGCAACATCTGAGATGTATCAAAGAACCTAAAAAACTCTTAACTAGATTATCTAACTAAAGGTAAGTCATAGTCATAGGAGAGAGTGGGTCAATGTGAAGCCGACGAAGGTAAGACAAGAACGCATGCTGTCTCCAGAACAGCATGCGTCAGACCATCATAGCTGGACACTGCTGGCCAGTTCCACTGACTGCTTCCAACTTGAACCAATTTCTGGTTTTCATTTTGTTCCCAGGAGAACTGGTCTTACAGGGAGGATGCATTTATTTTAAGAATCCAGGTCCTCTTCATTTACCTACTGCAAATAGGGACCATGGTTCTCTATCAAAACAGTAAGAAAATTTCAAAGTATTCTCCAAGATGTCACTCACTTGTGACCCATTAGTTTTGATAGGAAAGAAGTATAATCAAAGGTAGCATATTGTGAACAAGGTTTATTACCTTATTTTATCCACAGAAGTCTCAGTGTGCATGTCGACCTGGAGAAAAGATCCTAGACTAGAAAAAGTTTCCAAGTAGCTATTATACATCTACTACCTGTAGAAAATATTATCAGTTTAGTTTTTCTCAAACGTTCCAACAGAAAAAGCCATACACATGCCATAGAAGACATGGCAGTAGTGTCAGCTGCTTTGTCCTGCTTCCTCTTAAATCCTGCATGAAGCCATGTGTTTAGACAATTACAGATTGTGAGCCATCCATTTATCAGACACAACTAGTCAGTTCTCAGTTAATTGTGGCAGTGAAGTTTTGCCAACACAGCAATGAGTAAATACTGAATCACGGCCCCTAGGAGAAATAAAAGGGTTAAGTACCTGAGAGCCTGTCACATTTTCATCAATTGACACATAGCTTTGTGTTTTTTTCTAGACACCTCATTTAATATGTTAACGTTGAACCCACAGCGAACAGCTCTGTAACTTATGCACAAATAACTTAAGAGTTCCCATCACGGCTCTGTGGGTTAAGAACCCGACTACCATCCATGTGGATGTGGGTTCGATTCCTAGCCTCGCTCAGTGGGTTCAGGAATCTGTTGTCACAAACTGCAGCGTAGGTTGTAGACGTGGCTCAAATTTGGCTTTGTTGTGGCATAGGGTGGCAACTGCAGCTCCAATTTGACCCCTATCCTGGGAGCTTCCATATGCCATAGGTATGGCCCTAAAAAGAATTTTCTCCTCAAGGCACATCAGAGCCTTCGTGTACACACAAGTGCATGCATACACACAGCACAAGAATGTCAAGGTTGTGGCACTAAACAAACCTTGAAAAGGACACTCGTTTATGAGAGCTGAACCAGGCAGATTGACCTCAGCTGGGAATGTGCGCATTCCAGCTGCCTCAACATTTTCAATGCTCTATGCATGTCTATGAATGACTATTATTTCCACAAAATTTGGAGGGTACAAGTCTAGTGAGTAAATGTGCAAATTCATTTACTTGAGTTTTGTTGGTTCCCCTCAATAGCTCTAACAGATTTCAGAAAACAGAGATGATTTATATTTGTCACAAGAATATTGAATTCCAACGAACAAAGTTACCCTAACTGCAGCCCTTGATTTAGAATGATTTTCATCCATGAGAACTTTAATGTGAGACACCTTAGAAGCTGCTCCTTTTAAAACCTCAAGGCTTGAACTATTTATTTTGTATTTTAAGAATAGTATTTCCCTGCTTTTCTAAAGTATTGGAGAAAAGCTCCCATGGTCACTCAGATTTTTTTCAACAGTCAGGGTAGGACTATAGTCAGGCAAAACACAAAACATTTATTACGTCTGCTAGGTACACTGACTTAAGCCATGGGATAGGAGGTGGGGTTTGTGTATAGCCTGAGTTTCAAAAAAAGCCAAAGTGGAAAGCATTCTAGGTAAAGAAGCATTGTAAGGCTTCATCATGCAGGGAGGGCTAACATCAGAGCCAAGGTTTTATTTGGATTTATTTGTTCCCAAAGGCTAGAGAGCTAGTGGTAATTCTAGCCTGGTGGTAAGATAGTCAGATGTGCAATTTAGAAAGCTAACTCCAGGAGTAGTATCAAGAAAATGGAATAGAGATCAAAACTAGACCTTTCTCAAAAGTGCATTCAAATTGCCTGGGAAACTGTTTTATACAGATGTCCTGGGCCCTAGTCCTGGTCTAAATCCATTCTCCAGATGTGGAAGCCCTACATCTTCATTTATCACAAATACTTTGGATAAGGTATTACACTGAGTTAAGTCACAATCAACAATCAAATTAAGGTCTCTTTAAAATACAGTTCGAGTTCTGGCTGTGGCACATGATGTGTCTGGAGTGCTGCGACGCAGGTTGGCTCCCCAGCCCATCACAATAAGCCAAGGATCTGGCATTGGCACAGCTTCGATACAGGTTGCAACTGTAGCTCTGATCTCTGGCCCAGGAACTTAATATGCTGCAGGGTGGCAAAAAAAAAAAACAACCAAAGAAAACCCAAAAACAAAACAACCAAAAACCCTCTAATCCTAACTTTTGTACACTTGATATAATATGGTCTTAATATATTCCTAGGTTAACAAATTCATTTGTAAAATGAACTAGAGGAAACATCTTACCCCTCTTTTCCAAAAAACCAAGACACCTTTAAAAAATAACATCTTTTTAACACCAATTCTAGTTTATCACCTATTATAATTATAAAGAGAAATAAAACAGCATAACATCACTGTGCACTGTTTAAGGAATTTTTATTAAAGCAAGAATTTTATAATCCAAATTACGTTTCCTTGCTCAGTTATCAATTCTATTGTTTCAAACAGAAGTGACATTCTGAGCTATTCCACAGTAAAGAATTACAAAATTAAAGAAAGGAATGCTTTAAATTTTTGTACTTTGCTGAAAATTCTTTTCCCAGGGTCTATAAAACATTAATTTGTTTTTATATTTTACTATTTTTTTGTGGTTTTTTTGTTGTTTTTAAATCAATAAGTAATCTAGGACTAGCATTGTCTGCTAGACCTGGCCATTGCTCGGTACATAAGGTTCAAAGTTTCCTTTCCTTTTTTTTATTTATTTTATATTTTGCAATGTTTTTTTTTTCATAATATTAAGTTTTTCGATGTTTAGGTTATTTTTCTTCGGTGAAGCACGAGTTTCTTTTCGTGGTCCCTGATCAATCTATAAAATGTGGGGGAAAGAGAGAATAATTATCAAATTAGTTGAGACAGAACTTAATGATTCCAACGTACTTAAAGGATCATTACAAAAGTGAGGTGCTAATAATTATAGCTACAAAGGCAATCACATTATAATAAATATATCAAATTAGTATGTTGCACAGCTTCCCTTTGCTCACTAGTTTGTTTTTAAAAATATTTGACATGTAACAGCAGCAATTAAAAAAAAAAAAAAGATACTGGCACTTGTCAGTAGTGAATTAAAAAGCCCTTGGCCAAATCCAGTCTGCAGACTGACTGTGTCAAGCTCTACTGGGAAGACGGGCACACCACTGACTCACATGAATGAGTCTGTGGCTGCCCTCACACTGACAGTGGAGCAGAGTTAACTGCAGCATATAACACAGCTTACAAAGCCCCAAGTATTTCCTATTTTACAGATGAGCTTCTCTTTTCCCTGGCTCCGGCTACATAGCTGCTAGCTCATGCCATTTCTTGGGGGGTAATGAAGGACAACAGTAGAGGCCAAAAGGCAGCTGTTGTTGCTGCGATCCAAGAAAATGTATACGCTATGAAAGTCCTTCAGAATAGTTCTACAAAGTGCCAATCCTGTTAGAGCCCTTAACACAAATTACCATACAGGTAAAATTTCCTTTAATCCCTCTGTATTTCTATTTCTCTTTGAAAAATTAGCCATACATTTAGAATAATGATAAAAAGAGGTTTTGCTATGTTTCAAAATATGTTCAAACTGTTAAAATAGATTTTAAAAAAACAGGCTCACTTTAAACAGTTGGAACACCAGTGGCACTGTTAACTGCTTTCTGGGCAGCCTCTTTAGCTTGGTGAGCTTGTAGTACAGCTACAGCTTCATCAACCTGAAAAATGGAAAACATTTGTTCTGAATAGAAGAGAATTTCAAATTGACAACACACAAATGTCCAACAAACGCAAACTCCTTTCCTCAGATGAAAGTGGGAAGAACTGTTATCAAAAAACATTCCAACTATGTCCAAATCTTTTGGGGTCCAGTCCACCACTGTTGTAGAATTACAAACCTCTTATACTTCTTACTCTCTTCCCCACCGAAAATCCCCCAAAGTTGAGAAACAGCAGCAAACAGCCCTTTCTCCAATAAAGAAGCACAGTTAAGAGAACAGCACAGATGTTGGAGTTACAGCGACTATACGAAACCAAGCTCTAACATTCACTAGCTGCTTTGTAATAAGCGCTGAGCAAATTATTCAAGCTCTCTATGCGCTTCAGTTTCCCCATCTATAAAACGAGGTAACAGCATCATAGCTTATTATTAGGATTTACAATAAGTATTTACAAAGCTCTTAGAACTGTGCGTGGCTTGTATAAAGTACTCGTAAATGTTCCTACAAAACATCCTGGAATATGTGATATAAGAAGCTGCTAGATAAATGATAAATTTAAATTACTTTAGAACGGAGAGACTCTGGAGACTCAAGCATATGAAGAAGTTCTGAATTATCAATCTCCAACAACATGCCAGTGATTTTACCAGCAAGAGTAGGGTGCATGGCTTGAATTAGAGGAAAGAGCCGTTCACCTAGGAACAAGAACATTCAAAAACTCCTTCAATCAAAAAAAAAAAAAAATTTTAAGGCATCTACCATATTAAAACTGGAGTTTGAGAACCTTTTGTATATAGCAAATAAATGCTAACCCATAATCCAACATTTTAATATTTTTCATGAGAAGACTGTTATAAAACAAAATTAAGATCCATCACAAGGCAATTAATTCTTGGCAGTTATCAGTTTGCCAAAAAAAAAAAAAAAAAAAAGAAATGAAGCTATGCTACTGTTAAAGTGTTAAATCTGCGTTCAGGGAAAATCAAGATGGTTTACTCATTTGGTTTAAAATCCTTCTTCCAAAAATCTGACGAGGTCCATGGCAATAGTACACCATTACCCTGTCCATCAAAGGCAACATTTTAATAGCTTTCTAGTCTTTTAATTAGTTAGGCAGACAAACTGTGCCACTGTAATCATTCATGCCAACTCAGATCCCTAGCTGTTTCTTAGTTGCAAAGGAGGTCTAAATGCCTTCCTATTTTCTAGTCTCTCTGTAACTGACAAGGTGGGACTAAAGTACTTACCCAACATTTGCTTCTGCTCTTGAGGAGGGGCAGATGCCAACATGGAAGCAGTCAAAGGCTCCTGACCTTGTACATGAACAGCAGGCTAGAAAGAAAATGGGAAGATTCCTAAGTTTAAAGTACAGAAGTAAGGGCAAGTACATAGTTATCACTGGATAAAAACTGTAATCTGTAATCTAAACACAAATGGGAAAAGCTGAGTGAGTCAGAAAAACAGCCTAAGGTAGGTATTAACACCTAAGCGCTATTATAAGCACATGGTACATACTGACTTTTCTTCCTCTGGCATCATCAAAGACAGTATATGTGTGTTGATGTATGGAGTAAAATGTCTCCCAACTATCTCACCCTTTCTTAAAACTATACTACACTGTCAACTCACATTAGTACTTCAGGATAGACTGCTGAGTGCTTGTCTAGTTCCTAGAGTATAATGCATGAGACATTTTTTATATACTATCAATTGGACCTCAAAATGTTCTAGATAGCTTAAACTTTGATGGAACATACAGTTGTCTTCAATGTCGCTGACTACCATCAAGGATGTCATCTTTATAAAGAAATTAAATCCACACCTGTTGCATGGTAACTTGTGGCTGGGCATTAAGATGTTGTTGAGGATTGCGAACTCCCGCAGCATATTTATACTGTGGAACGGTGCGAACAGCAGGAGTAGCTGCAGCAGCAGCAGCTGCAGGACGTGGACCCATTGTCTGTGTTGATGTGTTAGCTGAACAAATAAAAACATTTTGCTATTTATCTTGTTATTTCAAATTGGAGACCAACTTTTACAAGAAGGGTTAAGACTCACCAACACGCTGTGTGGACATGACTCGTGGAACCTGTGAAGAAGCTGGTCTCATAGTACTAAATGGTGGTCTAGGAGCAGCTGGGCGGATAGCACCGGGCATGTTTTGGAATGCTGTATTTAAAAACATGAACCCACATTAACTGGGGAAAACTTAGCGTTCAAGCTGCTTTTTTGCAGCTTAAGTTTGCACACGATAAACATGACTCAATATAAATGTGGTCATTGACTATCTGCCATTTCCCTGAACTTATCAGATCAAAAAGTATCAGTAAATAAATCTTTTATTCATGCAAGGGCATGTACTTATTAATATCTGAACATGATACATGGACCTAGTTCCCAAGTGTACCTGCAACAGAGCACTGGTCCACAGGACAAGGCGAGGTAACAGCCTGGTCCTCATACATAGAACAAGGTTCTTTTAAAACTACTGCCTAACTAAATATGAAATTCGGCTGGGTCCATTCCCAAACTTGTCATAAAGGAAAAGAAAAAAAAAAAAATTTCAAATCAGCATAGCAATTACTGTCTTATACTGTTGGGTTTAAAAGCTAACCTGCCCCATGTGTATTTATAGTCCAAATAGCCTGCAACCTTAAGTTAAAAGGAAAAAAGCTTACGATGAGGTCTGGCACCCTGAGCAGTCCAGCGAGGACTTGGTCTTAGTTGAGCAATTTGGCTAGGAGGATAGTATGCAGCACGGTTCTGAGTCTGTAAAAAGCAAGAATGTTATCAAGCTAAAGAAAAAAGCAAATAACTAGTTACAGGTTGTCAAAATATTTAGCAGGTGCTCACACTAAGCATTTTTTAAATCCAGTCACAACTCACATTGTAGAAGCTCCCGGGTGGAGACTGAACCTACTCCCTAGCAGTGACAACATGCTTAGCCCACCAGGGAACTCCCACATCTCTTAATGTTTTCATCCCGACTTTATTTTTTAGGGGGACACGAAACACTAAAAGGACCAATCAAGAAAACCTCATGTAGATGGTCTCTTCTAAAACCTACCTGTGGGATAGCTGCCATGAAGTAACCTGAAGGAGGTGCTGGCTGGTAGGGGTTGATTACAGGGTTGGGCACAGCTCTTACACTTGCCATTCTCTGCATATACTGGTTAGTGAGGTGGGCCTGGCGCTCTTCTTTGCGCTGAGCTAAAGCTACATACAATGGCTTGGTGGCCACAATTCTACCATTCATTTCTGTAACTGCTTTAGTGGCTTCTTCTGGGGAG
This sequence comes from Sus scrofa, assembly GCF_054392235.1. Taxonomy (NCBI): domain Eukaryota; kingdom Metazoa; phylum Chordata; class Mammalia; order Artiodactyla; family Suidae; genus Sus; species Sus scrofa. Next base: position 36,245,678 of record NC_139386.1, on the reverse strand, counting down.
GAGAAACAAACAAAACCGAAACCTTTGCTGCGACCACCCTCCATCATAACCTATTAAAAGAAAAAATAAAAACCACAGGATTAATGCAATGGTAGGATGAGGCACAAAAAGGAGAGCAATTACTATTTAGTCAACTAGATATAGCCCTTGACTCACATTTAACTAAATTCTGTCAAGGCTTTCATCGTTTTCTTCATAGTTTTTCCCTTAATACCCAAACATGAAGGGTAAACTACACGCATGCACTATCCTAACCAGCAAAAGAGTAAGTAAAGGAGTGGAGGGATAACAGTAACTTTGTTAAAGTTTTAGATATTCAATCAGATTTTCACTATTAAGGCTAAATTCCTAAATATATTCAAGGCCTACAAAATTTTAGCACCACTAGAAACATGCACAATTAAAATTTTGACTATTCTAGCAATTCAAGACGACAAGATTTTTTATCACTCCTGGGAGGGGTAGGAGAACAATTTTTTTTTTTTTTTTTTGGCATTTTTAGGGCTGAACCTGCAGCACATGGAAGTTCCCAGCCACGCCACAGCCACAGAAATGCCAGAGCTGAAGTCCATCTTCAAACTACACCGCAGCTCATGGCAATGCCAGATCCTTAACCCACTGAGGGAGGACAGGGGTCAAACCTACATCCTCTTGGATACTAGTTGAGTTCATAATCTGCTGAGTCACAATGTCAACTCCTGAACCTTTTAATATCCACATTTTAAAATAAAAATTTCAAGAGTTCCTGTCGTGGCTCAGTGGTTAACAAATCTGACTAGAAACCATGAGGTTGCAGGTTCGATCCCTGGCCTTGCTCAGTGGGTTAAGGATCTGGCGTTGCCGTGAGCTGTGGTGTAGGTCGCAGAATCGGTTTGGATCTGGCGTTGCTGTGCTCTGGGGTAGGCTGGTGGCTACAGCTCTGATTAGACCCCTAGCCTGGGAACCTCCATATGCCTTGGATGCGGCCCTAGAAAAGACAAAATAAAAATTTCACATTCAAAATTGTAAGGACCTTAAACATTGGGATATAAACAGTACTTATTAGGAAGCTTCAATGACTGCAAAGATCTTTTAAACAAGCAACGAGATGCACAGAACTTCTCACTAGCCCTGCAATGTACGTAAGCATGCTGTACAGCTGCATTAATCAGTATGCTGGTGGCACAGGAACTAACAAAACAGGAATAAAAGGGAATCCCATGATCTTACGTAAATGTGGAATCAAAACAAAAAACTGGGCTTATGGATACAGAAAACAGATTGATGGTTGCCAGAGAGGTAGGCAGCAGGTGAAAAGGGGTGAAGGAGGCTAAAAAGGCTATCTTGCCTTTTTTTTTTTTTCAAGGCTGCATCTGCTGCATATGGAAGTTCCTAGGCTAGGGGAAAATTGATGATAGGACAATATTAACATTTATTGAGAGCCTACATTATGGTGGGAACTCTGCTAAACCTTTTTGAGTACTAATTTGCTTTTTTGGTTTTTTTTTTTTTTTTTTTTTTTGTCTTTTTGCCTTTTCTAGGGCCGCTCCTGTGGCATATGATGGAGATTCCCAGGCTAGGGGTCTAATTGGAGCCGTAGCCACCAGCCTATGCCAGAGCCACAGCAACGCGGGATCCGAGCCGTGTCTGCAACCTATACCACAGCTCACAGCAACACCAGATCCTCAACCCACTGAGCAAGGCCAGGGATCGAACCCGCAACCTCATGGTTCCTAGTTGGATTCATTAACCACTTCCCCATGAGGGGAACTCCCTAATTTATTTTAAAATATACCCATCCCTGGGCATTTCCATCATCGCTCAGCAGAAACGAACTGACTAGTATCCACGGGACGCAGATTCGATACGTGGCCTCACTCAGTGGGTTAAGGATCCTGCACTGCCGTGGCTCTGATGTAGACTGGCGGCTACAGCTCTGATTCAACCCCTAATCTGAGAAACTCCACATGACGTGGTGTGGCTCTGAAAAGACAACCCCCCCACCGGGCCAAAAAAACCCAAAGAACAAAAACCACTTCCTACTAAATTGACAAGACCACTATTAATTTCTTCAGCCTTTTTGGACAATTCAGTTGTATTAATTTTAATTACACATACCCACTACCAATTTTAATTCTAGAACTTCAGAAAACTGGCATGTGATATGATCCAGCAATCCCACTACTGGGCATATATCTGGACATTTGTAATAATTCTAAAAGATACATGCATCTCATTGTTCACTGCAGCACTATTTACAATAGCCAAGACATGGAAACAACTTAAATGTTCAATGACAAAGGAACAGGTGAAAATGTAGTACATATATACAATGGAATATTACTCAGCCATAAAAAAGAAAGAAATGCCATTTGCAGCAACACAGATGGGCTTAGAGATAATCCTATTACATGAAGTAAATCAGAAAGACACTATCATGTATCACTCACATGTGGAATCACAAATGAACTTATCTATGAAACAGACTCACAAACTCATGGTTGCCAAGGGAGAGGGTGGGAGTGAGAGAGAGACTGAATGGGAGTTTGGGGTTAGCAAATACAAACCACAGAATGGATAAACAAAGATCTACTGTGTAACACTGGGGAAACTATATTCAATATCCTATGATAAAGCATAATGGAAAAGAATATAAAAATGTATAATAAAAATGAATATATATGTATAACTAAGTCACTGCTATATAGAAGAAGCTAAATCAACAGTGTAATCAATTATACTTCAATGAAAAAAAATACTGGGATGTGTGCAAAGATCTACGTTTATTAGAGTGGTGGGTCTAACAGTGTTAACATGTAAAACTTAACACAGGTACAGTAAAATAAATTATGGTCCATCTATACAATGAATATTCATCCCTTGGCCAAAAAAAAAAAAGCCTGAAATATGGACTTAGATCTACTATTAAGTAAAATGGCAAATTTTTACAGAATTCTTATAATACAATCCAATTTTCTGAAAGCTGTTTATATGTATACGAAAATGTACAAGCATGGAAAATTATCTGGGAAGGCCAAGCAAACTGCTTTTGGAGACTGAAAAGGAATACCAGAGTCGTATTTTACTTTTTACACTTCTGCCTTGATAAATGTTTCTCTCAGCAAGCATTATCGAGTTAACGTAATGACTCCCTCCTCTCAATAAATTCTTAATGAACTTTTCACCTCCTTGCCAATAGTGATACGATCCACAAAGACTTTTTAAAAGGGACTTGCATTTTTGTATTCACCTACTGTGCCCATAACATTCTCACTATCAATGGAGAATGGAGTTTGCAGAATAAAGTTTTAATCTTTTAAAGTTGACTTTTAATGTTTTCTATACTCTTTTGAGAATCTAGTTAAAGTTTTAAATACTCTTCCCAACACCCCAAAATACATGTGCATAAAACTTTACATACAGAAGGATTCTTGGACCATGGACACCAGAAAACAAAACAAAAACAAATAACCACCCAGAGCAGAGGTTCCTGTATTAAAATTCTAGAATTTAAACTAAAATCTTACTGCTGTTCTTTCATAGTTTCTGATTTCAGGTAAAAGCAAGTATGATCTCTACCTTTACCGTTAGGGGGCTTTAAGTTTGACTCCTCAGAATGAACTGTTTGTGAATATAAATTAGCCTGCCACTAACAACTACAGTTCCTTAATAAATTACCTTCTTTAATCAGTAAAAAACTAGTGTAATGAGTACAGAAGGGTGCATACCACGTAATGATTACTCACTACCTACAGTCATCAAATGCAGCCTTCCTTGGAGTTGCTGTTGTGGCTCAGCGGTTAATGAACCTGACTAACATCCATGAGGATATGGGTTTGATCCCTGGCCTCACTCGGTGGGCTGCCGTGATCTGGCATTGCCGTGAGCTGTGGTGTAGGTTGCAGACGCGGCTCTGACTCCGAGCTGCTGTGGTGTAGGCCAGTGGCTACAGCTCTGATTGGACCCCTAGCCTGGGAACCTCCATAAGCCACAGGCACGGCCCTCCTCATTACCTGCAAAAATAAACCACTGGCTACAACATCCACTTCAAATCTGAATTTATGCTTTTGAAGTAAAGATATAATTGTCTGAAAAATGATTTAGAGAAGAGAAAAAGAATGTTTGACCATTCATTTAAAGAAAAACTCTTTGAAGAAATTTATATACATATATCCATGTGCACAATTTCTTCCCAAATCTTATAAGTGCATCATATGCTTTACCTTTGCACTAGTGATTGTACCAAATGGAGAAAACTCTTTCCGGAGACGTTCATCATCAATACCATCATCAAGATTTTTCACATAAAGGTTAACACCCTAAAAAACAAACCACAGTGATTCTTAAGCCTGCTTACCATTATCTTAGTCCCTTTCTTATCCCATGTTTCTTCTCCTCCTCCCTTCTCAAACCCTCCAGTTACCTGACAGTAACTGAAATAAATGAACATAAAATAGGTTTCCTTATCCCTGTCTTATTTCTGCTTGTTTAGCTTAGAAGTGAACCTGGTATCTGGTGATCCTATCTTGCTTCATCTGTTCAAATTTGCGCTTAAGTTCCGTCTGCCGTTCCACTTTTTTCTGGGCTCGACCGACGTAAATTTGTTTTCCATTGAGCTCCTTTCCATTCATTTCATCTACGGCCTTGGAGAAATCACAAAAATTAATCGCTTGCATATATAAATCCATTTAATTTAAAAAATTTGTTATGAATATAAAAGCTTAACATGAACCCATCACAAAACTTAAAATCTGAGTTCCCCCCCACACCCCAGGGCCATGTTTTAGGACAGTACCTTTGGCATATGCAAATTCCCAGGTTAGGGGTTGAATCGGAGCTGCAGCTGATGGGCTAAACCACAGCCACAGCAATGCCAGATCTGAGCTTCATCTGCCACCTACACCACAGCTCACGGCAATACCAGATCTCTTAACCCATTGAGTGAGGCCAGGGAGTGAAGCCAAGTCCTCATGGATACTAGTAGGGTTCTTAACCCACTGAGGCACAATAGGAACTCCTCAACTTTGAGGTTATAGGACAATATAAGCTCTCAATTTATACTCTTTAAGCTTATATATATATAATGCAAGCAATTCAAACATGTAGAATAGCCACTGGCATCCATGTATATTTCAATGCAAGAGCAACTCGACTTTATATCCCCTGTGTCTGAATATAAAAATACAGAAAATCCTCAATGTGTTTGATTAGTATATTTAAATTCTTACTTTCTGTGCATCTTCATGCCTTTCAAAGCTTACAAATCCAAAACCTTTGGATTTTCCACTCTCGTCAGTCATTACTTTCACACTTAAGGCAGGTCCTAAAAAAAATTTTTTTTAATGATTCAAAGATATTCTATAGAACGTTTAGCTTATACATTTCAAGTTTCAATACACAAAGCCATAAAAAATACAAAAATGGGGATTAAAAAGAATTCCAAACATTTATTCCTCCTCTAACCACTCCCTCCCACTACAGGCATAAACATTTCCTTCAAAGATGTTTTATTTCTATTAAGAAACTAAGTAAATACTCTACTCCCTGAAACATTCCTCCTTCCACTTAAGCAGGTATGTTTTAGACAACTGTAAAAGATGATGTTTTAGTCTTAACATTAGTATAAAACAGATGCATTATTTTAAACAATTTGATTAATCAAGAATTTCTTAAGCCTTGGCCCACTTGATTTTCAATAGGAAGTAGAAAGAACAGAGTTTGACCTTTAGGGAGAGAGCAGAATCGCCTAGAAAAGGTGGCATGTTTATGAAGATACATGTTCCCTGGCCCCCCATGAAAAAGACTTAACTGAGGTGGGTCACTATCTCAGGTAGGTGGGGAAAATGGTTAAAAATGACATCTGATCAAAAAACTTTTAAGATGTATGGACACAGACAGGTTGTTTCTTTTGAATAGGCCTCTGTCCTAAGGCTCTACTTCCAATCTTGGCTATGCAAAAAGCCAAGAAAATATTCAACAAATTTACATATTGATGGTCAACTAACATAGCATTTCATTTATTCATTTGTGAAGTGGTTAACAATCTCCAACTTTAGAAATAGCTTCTAATTATAAAAGAAACAGACAGATGAAATATACAAAAACCAGTCAATAAAGAAAATTCAGAGTAAGATGCAACTATTTTCCTCATCTTACACAATTTACCTTTGTACAAACTGACAAATTTTTGCTCAAAATGGAGGGTTCAATGTGGCAAGCCACCTGGCAAGATTAAAGTATTAGATTTCCTAATTCTTTATGACTTGAAATGCAAAAAAAAAAAAAAAAAAAAGGACCCCTATTTAAGTCCAACAAAAGGAAAAGCAAAGGGTAAAGAAGTAAGCAAATCATCTTACAATTTAAAGTTCATCTTCTGAGAAGATCGGCTGCACAACTATCTCAAGGGAGGCTGGGTATACTTCATTACAAAGTTTAAGAAAGTTAATGTTAAAGGCAAGAAAAGAATAGTCCAAGATTCCACAGATTCAGAAGGCCATCCCAGGAGACATCCCCAGAAAATCCGGGTCTTTGTCTTTGAAAGTCATTCTTTCAAACTGCTCAAACGTGATGCTGAGACTGACCAAATATCCTAAAACTGGCCATCTTACCTGTCCCCTAGTTAAGCGACTACCTTCCAACCTAAGTGGACTGTCTCACATGCAATACCTTTGATGAGATGGGATCTGTAAGCGCATAAACCCAGTACAATTTAACATAGGAAAACCTTTTAAAACTTATTTCAATTACAGTCACACCTCACTGTGCCAATACGCTATTAACATTTAAACTCAACAATTTTATTTACATGCTACTTCATCTTATAATGGACTATCAGAAGCTTAATCTAAATAACTATGAATTTTTTTTAACTGAATATTTTCAAGTACCCAAGTATAAAGTACTACTGAAAACTAATACTGAGCAACTACTTAGAACTAAGTATAAAAATTTAATTCAGACACATTACCAAACTTGCCAAAGAGATCCTTAAGGCGCTCATCATCCATGTCTTCTCCAAAATTCTTGATGTAAACATTGGTGAACTCTTTTGCCCTAGCTCCAAGTTCGGCTTCTCGTTCTTTACGAGACTTAAATCGTCCAACGAATCTAATATGTCAGAACTATAAAATTAGATTCTATTTTATGAAATTTGGGTTAATGAAGCCTGATGGTTAATTCTGATAATTTCAGAATCCCTAATAAAGAATATACTATAAAACAGAAATACAGCCTGAAGGGAAGAAATGAAAGCAACAAATTTAAGAATAAGCCTCTTAAATCACAAAAAAAAAACTTTTCTCTTCATGCACGCTCCTTTCCCTTCCTTCTAGCTAACCCTGAGTTAAGATTACATCCATCAATACAAATGAGTGGGAATACACCTGCAAAACATTCTTTACTGCTTCACCATGGCTCTTGCACTTTGTTTGAAATATTTCAATAGAAATTTAAACTACCCAACCTTTTTTTTTTTTTTTTGGTCTTTTTAGAGCTGCACATGGAAGTTCCCAGGCTGGGGGTTGAACTGGAGCTGTAGCGGCCGGCCTGTGCCACTGCAATGCCAGATCCAGGCCATGCCTGCAACCTATACTACAGCTCATACATGGCAACACCAGGTCCTTATTATTAACCCACTGAGCAAGGATAGGGATCAAACCCACATCCTCATGGATACTAGTTGGGTTCGTTACTGCTGAGCCACAATGGGAGCTCCTAAACTACCCAATTCTTTACTCTTAACATAAAACAGATTGTAGCAAACTTCTCTGCAGCATTATCAACGTTTTAAATATTTAGGTTTCCGGAGTTCCCGTCGCGGCGCAGTGGTTAACAAACCCAACTAGGAACCATGAGGTTGCAGGTTCGGTCCCCGCCCTTGCTCAGTGGGTTAATGATCCGGCGTTGCCGTGAGCTGTGGTGTAGGTTGCAGACGCGGCTCGGATCCCGCGTTGCTGTGGCTCTGGCGTAGGCCGGAGGCTACAGCTCTGATTCAACCCCTAGCCTGGGAACCTCCATGTGCCAAGGGAGCGGCCCAAAGAAATAGCAAAAAGACAAAAAAAAAAAAAAAAAAAAAAAAAAAATTAGGTTTCCCCAAAAACAAAAGCAGCACAAGTGTTATTGAAGAGCATTATCATATACATCAAGATAAAAAACCAGCTCCCAGGAGTTCCCTTCAAGGTCCAGTGGTTCAAATGCAACTAAGATCCATGAGGATATGAGGGTCTGAGCCCTGGCCTCCCTCAGTGGGTTAAGGATCCGGCACTGCCGTAAGCTGTGGTGTAGGTCACAGATTCGGATCAGATCCTGCCTGGCTGTGGCTGTGGTGTAGGCCAGCAGCTGTAGCTTTGATTCGACCCTTAGCCTGGGAACTTCCACATGCCTCAGTTTCAGCCCTAAAAAGCAAAAAAAAAAAAAAAAAAAAAAACCCACAAAAAACCAAAAACCCAGCTCCCATAATCCCACCTAAATTATGACTGACTTTTAGTATATCTTTTTGTTCTCTGTGTTTAAGAGCATTCCTCCAGCACAACTTCTTTCCATAGGAGATACCTAAGTTTATTTCCTTAATCCCCACCCATGCCCTTCCATATGATGGTGCTTCTCCATGATATTAGTTTTATAATGTTCTCAAGGGGAACGTAATATCCCACTGTGGACAGCACAACTTTCTACTTTTGTAAATAATGACCTGACTTTATGATACTTTCTATTATTTGTCCTTAGGGTAGAGTGGCAGAAATCATAGCAGTTCAAAGGGCATATATATGATCTTAAGTTTACACCTACAAACTTCTTTCCAAAAGGGTTTTATCATTTTATACTCAAAAGAGCAATAGAGAGTTCCTGCTGTGGCTCAGCGGAAACCATCTGACTAGTATCCATAAGAACGCATGTTCAATTTCTGGCCTTGCTCAGTGGGTTAAGGATCGGCATTGCCATAAGCTATGGTGTAGGTCACAGCTCCAATCTGGCATTGCTGTGGGCTGTGGTGTAGGCCAGCAGCCACAGCTAGACCTCCACCAGTGGGAGCCATCCCCGTTCTGCCCCCAAGCAATGCTGACAGGCAAAAGATAATCTCATTTGCGAATGCTAATAATGCTGACTACTTCTTTCATTTAAAAATGTTTATTTTTACGAAATTAGCCTTTGCAATAAGCATTCATCACTTTGAGGTCATACCACCTGATGCAGTGATTTATGAGAGTCACAACTTTAGAGTGATGAGTTTACACAGCAACATAAACTCAGATACTTAGAGATGAATAACCTTAGAGATGAATCTGCTCAGATAATTAAGCAAAATCCACTTGCACTGACGATAAAACATGAGATTTGTAATTTCTTTGGCTTCACAAAAATCTCAATTTTTACAATCTATAGCAAAAATAGTCCCACAGAGGTTTTACCAATGTCATTATTTTAAAGTTTGGATTTTTTAAGAACAAGTTTATTTCAGAAAAGATTAATCATGAAGACTTCTGGCTGAATTCCAATTTATCTTTATCTGAGGAATGGAACCAAAAGGTGTTAAAACAATTTTTAAAACTCCATCAATAAATTATGGGAGTATGGCTCTGAGTTCAGACCACTAGGTTTTTATCCTAGCTTATCTATCATCCCAGCTAAATACAGGCAAATTATTTTAGCCTCAGCTTTGAATGGAAAATGGGCTAATTACTACCTTGGGAATTATGATTAAATTTCTGCCTAGATTTCTAGTTTTTCAACTATGGACTTTATTTTGAAAAAGCTTTATATTCCAGCATACCCATCTTCTCCTGTCTTTCTCTTGGGTCTGAATGCTAAACAACTGCATCAATTTACTGTTATTTGTATGTTATATTGAATGTGGAGAAAAAACAACACCAAGATGTGGTTTATTCGCTTTTACTCTAGTTCTATCTCTTTAGGAGCACCAATATATTACTCATATATCTCTATTAAAAACAGATCTGAAGTATGATTAACTAAATATTTATACTTACACTTTTCGATCATTTAGAAGCATCCCATTCATTTTTTCAATAGCTCTTTCAGCTGCTTCTTGTGTCTCAAAATGCACAAATCCATAACCCTTGGAACCATTTTCATCACAAACCACCTAGGGAAAAATGTATACCAATTTTTCATTACTTGCTATTGATTTAGCATTTTTCCAGTATTCACAGATAACTTGTAAGCCACCCAACCTGGGTATTTGGGAAATAGAGATACCCATTCACAGAGAGCATGGTTGCTGTTTTAAGGGATAAACTATGAAGTAGCTAAAACACTGTCTGTATGCTTACCTGTCACATTTTTACTAACCTTACATGAAAGGATGTTACCAAAAGCTGAAAATGTATCATACAGTGCTTTATTATCAATGGATTTGTCCAAATTTTTAATGAATATGTTGCCCACTCCACTTTTGCGAAGTGATGGATCACGCTGAGACCACATGATGCGTACTGGCTTGCCCTTTATAACATCAAAATTCATGGTGTCCAAAGCACGCTCCGCTGCAAGAAGAACATTTTCAAAGTAAATATTATTTCAAAACTTTTACAGCCCACGGAAGATTATATAAACTACTGTGGAGGGTATGGCTGGGCACATGGTCTTCTACTTCTTTAAACTTCAAGATGGCTGGACCGTAACTTCATACCAGTCTGGATTTGAATTTTTTAACACAAAAAGAGAAGACAAATCCAGAAACCCTACATTTATTATGTTAACAGATATTTCTGAAACAATCTCTTCCTTTAATTGCCATGAAATTTAAGAGCACCTTTTCGTTCCTAGTCAACATAATATTGAGATTCTCCTTAACAGACAGTATGTTTATTTAATGAGCAACATAAAAGCCACCAAGCAACGACAGATTACCCACAGGCACAGCAGTGTGTGGGGATTTTCAAGCACTTTAACATCTTCCCTATTACTTGCCAAAACTGACTTTCAATGCTCATCACTGTCAACATTATACAAAAATTAATCCATTTTCTTAAAAAAAGATTTTTCTGACTTATTGGGGAATTTCAGTGATTCACAGCACAACTTCCTGTGGCCATGTGGAAAAAAAAAAAAAAAAGGCTTTACCCAGTCAGGGCAATATCTGAATCAGGCCTTCAAAAACTAATGCTGCACACCCAGTTGTAGAAATACAAAATTTTTGAAATTCCAGGTCTACAGTATTCAGAATTCACTATTAATGCTTTAATTACATATAAAACCAATTTTATCTTAGATCATTTATTTAATAACTAATGGTTAATCAATTATTTCTGGATAGTACTAGAAAAATGTCAATATCTACCCTACAATTTCAGAGTCTATAAAGGCTCAAATAATGTGCACCTGTACCATTAAAGAAATACTTCAAGTTTATGTAGACTCTAAAAAGACTAGTCCCTAAACAGGGGGAACACAGTCTGTCTGAAGTCCTGAAACACAAATTTTCACAAATTCCATGCCAATGTAACTGAAAAGTTAAGAAGACAAAATTTCTGGCTACTTCTTTCTATAAATGAAAGTTTCAGTTTCTAGAAGATAGTGACAACCAGCTGTCAGTTCATTATCAATTGACCACACCTACTCAGCTCCCCTACTTTTTTAGCTGACTTTGCTTGAGCTTCTTTTGAATGAGTCACCTCTTCCGGTTAAATTGGAAACTGGTCACTTTCAGAAGCTATTCTAAAAGTCCATCAATGTAGCAGTAATTAGGGGGTGGGGGGTTAAAAACCACTGAAAATATTAAAGAGGATCACTTGTACACATACAAATGAAATAAACATTAGATGGAAAAAAATGCTACCTTCTGTTGAGCAGTTTTAGTACTAGTCTACTGGTATAGATAGATAATATGCAGTGTACTGTAACCATGGTAACCTCCAAGTTTGACTTTTCAAATTCCAACAAATTTTTAAAAATTGTTTTTTTGGGATTTACATGTAAGTTTAGAAAGAACAACCACTTTCAAAGGTTTCCATTTTATGGTCTCTAGAATTCGTACAGATTTTCTCCATTGACTCTTTAGTTTATCTGCCCCCAAATTATCTTCCCTGATCTTACTTTATCTTCCATTCAGTGACAAATCTCTCCCAGAGTTGAGAAGAACTGCTAAGGAGTGACATGTGGAGCTACTGCTTACAGAGCAAAAGGGCAGGAAACCTGCAGTGCAGTTTTACAACTTTTGGCTCAGTGTCACTCAACAGTCTGCCTCCCCAAAAATCTCAGTATCAACTTTACCTAGTGAAAAGTGGACCACTAAATAACTCTAGGTCTGTTATTAGAAATTCAAATTCTACCCTTTAGATCTTTCCTACAAAAATAAATTCCTTGTATTTTGTAATACTTGACATGTATTCAAGTACCCTGGGAAAAAAGGAGGCAAAATAGGGTCATAAACTCAAGTGAAAATGACTTTTGTAAGTCAACTAATCCAAATATAAAGAAAAATCCTGGCAACTCATCAGGCTACATAGTTTATCTGTTTGCCAAAATCTGGATTTTTTTGAACTGTTTAACTTCAAATTAAAAATACAAGGTTGCCTGCATTTTCCCTCATAAATTTCAAGCTAACTCTGTATCTGTTAACATTGTGAGCAATCATTCCCCATGTAGGGATACTCTGGACCACTTTTAAAAATAAAGACACCCCTACTTGAATGCCACATAAGCATATTATGGTCCAGTCCACACCACACTCACAAGTAACATTTTACAGTCAAAACAGATGACATTTAAAAGTTAAACCCCTCCAAACCAGAGAAACTACTTGAGAGGGGAAAAAATATTCTGAACAAGTTACTAGTACTGCGAAAATAGTTTCATTAAAAAAAATTAAGACGACCTAAATTAAATTGCCTGAGAAAACGATGGCCTTCAAAGGGGTCATTTTCCATATCCCCTCCTCCCATCCTGTTAACGTTACAGTGAGAAGTGCCTGATCTCGGGGAAAACCCCCAACGCTGGGCTCACTGGTAATTTACACTTCTAGAGCCATCAGTCACTGACAAGTTATTAAGAACGGGAATCAGAAACCTGACGACCAGCACAAGATCCCCAAATTAACTTTATTCTAAGTCCCTGTGGCTCCCCCAGGCGACTGGGCCAGTAGCAGGAACAGGCCTCGGGCCTGTGAGGTTACAGGGTTCAACACGTGGTATTTTTCGAGCACCGAAAGGCACTTCCTCCCGGTCCTGGGGCGCCGGCAAGAACCTGGGGTGGAAGGAGCGCCTCCACCTATTGCCGGAGAAGGGGGCTCGACGCTCGACGCCCCAGAATCCCGCAGCTACTGGCGGGAGTGCCTTGGAAGAGTCCAATCTCACCCACTCTCCCGGCGCGTCATCACCCTAAACTTTGAGCCGCTGAGGCCGAGAAAATGGTCGCAGAGGAGGAAGTGCCAGGCACGCGAGGGGCGTGAGGCTACTGGCGGCACGGGTCCCGGAGGACACGGGGAACCGGGGTCCCGGCGCCCGAACCTCGCCCCACTGGCCCTGTGTGTGGGGGGGTGACATGCCCTCCCGCTCCCTCCCCCCGGGCCCGCCGGCCTAGCCCGCCCGCCGCCGCCGCCACCACCACCGCCTGAGCCTCATGGCCGCTCGCCCGCCCGGCCCGCATCTCACCGTCCGCCGGCTGCTGGAAGTTCACATACGCGTAGCCCAAGGAGCGGCGGGTGATCATGTCCCTGCAGACCCGGATGGAGAGGATGGGCCCGGCCGGGCTGAACTTCTCGTAGAGCATCGCCTCGGTCACGTCGGGGTGTAGGTCCCCCACGTAGAGCGAGGCCATGGGGTAGCTGGGGGCGCTGGGGTTCATCTTGGCACGGCTGCCCGCAGGGCCACAGGCCGCGACCTTTCCGTGAGAGGAGAGCGAGTGCTGGGGCCGGGGGCCGGAGCCGGGGGGAGGGGAGCGGGGGCAAGCGCAGAGGGACAAAAATCAACCGGAATCGAAAACTACTCAACGGCCGCAGAACGGAGTCGATCCGCTTGCCGCTGGCTGCTGGCTGCCGGCAGGGGAGAGAGGGTGGCGGTGTCGGGTCCGGGCAGCGGGAAGGCCTCGGTCTCTTGGTTCCTTCTTGGAGCTGCTGCGGGGCCGCGGGCGGGCGGGTCGGTCTCGGCTGCTTCACCGGGTTATTTTATAAAAGAGGAAGAAAAAAAAATAAAAGTCTCCGGCGGGGGAGACGCGGATTTTTTGTAAATTTTTTTTGGGTTTTTTAAAAGATTTTTTTAGATTTTTTTTGGATTTTTTTAATAATAAATGTGTGTTCCGAGCCCGGAGCACACACTCCGCACTCTCAGCACTAACCGCCGGGGAGAAGGGGAAGCACCGCCTCCTGCACCCTCTACTTATACCCCCCGCCGCACTCGCCCCGCCCCCGCGCGTCTGACGCTAGGGCCCTACGCGAACGTCAGCGCCGGAGGAGGAGGAGAAAAGGGGGCAAGGAGGAGGAGGGAAAAGAAAAAAAGGAGGAGGAAAGAGCCGAGAGGAAGGGAGAGGTGGCGGCGGTGGCTGCTGCGGGCGTGGGGGTGGGGCTGGGGCGGAGGGGCGGGGCTTCTGCGCACGCGCCGCGGCCGGGGGAGGCGGAGCCTGTGCTGCGTAGCGCCTGTGGGGGAGGGGAGGGCCGGCTCGCGGGCTGCACTTGGAGGAGGTGGGTGGGACGGCCCCTCCTCCTACACACCCCGCCCCACCTCCACCCGGGAGAAGCGTTAACCCGTCACCGCGGCTGTGGGCGGCACGCGGGGCTTCCGGGTTCCCGGGCGCTAACTACCCCCCACGTGCACGGCCACCCGGGCCTCTTCCCGCCGCAGCCAACCCTGTTCCATTCGCCCACGCCCCCAAGGGATGCCGGGCACGAGTGGATGGGCGTGATCCCTTCCAGGCCCGGTTTCCCAAACGTGGGGGAAAGGAGCCAGGGCTGGCTCCTCCGTTCTCCTACCGGACCGCACTACGAGTCCCAGCGGGCAGTGCCGCCGCGCGCCTCGACCGCAGAAGCGGTGCTTGCTGGGAGCTGAAGTCCCCAACGGCCGCAGCGCTCGCTGACCCCAACTGGCCGCGGGTCCTGGCTGCCAGCTCGGGGACCTCCAACCGTCCGGTCCCTGGGCCCCAGTGGCGGCCCCGCGGTGCTTCCAGTAGAGGAGGAGAGAGGGGAGGGGCCCTCAGACTCCAGATCCTCTCGCTTCCGAGCCCTAGACTCTCCTCGTTCTGCCCGAAGGAGCTGTCGTTGGTCGAAGTGATTTTAATTTGGGGAAACTATTTTGGGGGCTTTGTCCACTTGCCTTTTTAAGGCATCGTGATCACTATTCACTTAGGTGGTAGACTGGAATCACTGATACGTGCCGTTTCTGCCAGAAATTTCTTTGAGGTAGAAAAAAGGACTCGAGAAAAATTAATGTTTTTCTTTAAAGTGTGAACATCAGTCATGCGTGACAGCACAGACCTGCAACCAAGCAAAATTAGTACTAGTCAAAACGCAGTATTAAAAATGTTTAAAACAATTTCGTAGTTAGTTATGGGCTTTAATAGGAATGCTAAACGTAATGAGTTGATAGCCATAAAAAATACTAGTTAATAGGAATGATGTTAAGTCAACATACAGATCCCACTTTAAAACAGTAATGCTCTTTACAGATTTTAAAGCACTTGCAAAAACATCCTATCATTTGTTCCCTACAGCAATATTGTGTGGGAGGTGGAGCAAGGAGTAATAATTTTATTTTACTGTTAAAGGAATGGTCTCAAATTAAATGTCCAATTCATTCTTCAGTGCATGCCAGATACATTGCCAGGTGTGGACTGGGTACTTTATTCTCATTTAATTAAAATGTAAACTTGCAGAATCCCCCATAAGTGCTAGTCTGTCCCCAACTGGTAGGAAGAGTATAATATTTTGGAAAATACGTTGCTTTATGTGCCTTAGTATGCAAAAGAGCAAAACTGAGGACTATGCATTAAGAAGACATATCTACTGCTAATGATAAATCACCATTCAATCTATTAGAACTCTGTGGTTAACAGCCGTCCATATATTTATTGAATACTTAGCAAGTGTATCTGTAGGGAAGGAAAACAGATGAAAGACACAAATACTTGTCTTCAAGAAGCTTCTAATGAGCTCTCTGGTAATCATATAAATATCAGCATTAGTCAGTACAATTAACAGCCAAGCCTAGCGTTTTATCTGGCTCTGACAATTTTCTATTAGATACTAAATTAGTTTTCTTAAAAAGAATGATGGAAATGCCATTATTGTACTTCAAAGAAAACATAATTTCCTTTTATTTAGTATTTTCCTTAAATTACTGAACAGAGACAATATGAAACACCAAACAGGGATAAAAGAAGAGGTGCACTCATTAAAAGCAGGGTGAAGGGAGAGCATCCCCCAACAACTTGCAAATTAGGTTACACCAAGGGTGAAAAATTACCAAAACCCATTCATAACCCCTCAGATCATCTGTCCAGGAGCTTCAACATATTCCTCTGGTAGAGAAAGACGAGGGAGCAGTTTCTGGTGGACCTCACTAAACATTGTAAATAACAAAGGTTAAAAAAAAAAAGTCTTCTTGGGGTCTAGAAATTTTGTCAGAGGACAAGAGTTTGGCAAGCACTCTTCACAGTGGGTTTGGGAACTTCAGTCACTAGAACGGGCTTAATCTCAGGTTTCACTAGAGCCTGGATTAAGTAACTCTCAAAAGACTTCTCTTTGTTATAATCCATTTTGAACAAGCAACCTTCCAATTGCTAAATCCAATTAATAGTCAAGCCTCCAGGGCCTCTTGACAGAACAGGTTGCTCTGGATGGTAGACAAAAGTATTCCAGCTGGTCATCAGGATTTCTAGGCAGCTGTGGCTCTTGACATTCAGTGGGCATCATTGTCATATTTTAGGGAGGGACAGCTGAGTACCAGGGAGACTAGAAGCAAAGTCCATCCTTGAGCGGAGGAAACAAGTAGAATTAGGACAGGGAGTCAAGAGTCCATCTCAGAAGGAAACAGGAGTGGGATCTGGAACTGGAATCAAGAACCTGTTTCCTCGATCCATCCTCCTCCTCTCTCTTTCTCTCCAACCAGCTCCTTTCTTTCAGATTAGAAATCTCTCTTTCTGATAAAAAAAAGAAAATCAAAACAAACTTTCCCTTAAGGACGTATTCCTCTCTAATTCACTCTCTTTTCACAGCTGAGATTTTAATTTCCACTTCTCGCCTTCACTTGATTCCTCATGACCACTACACTGTGACTTCTCATACCTCCACCTCCCCCCTAACTGCCTGTCGCCTGTCACTAGGAATTCCCCCTTGTATTTGTCAAATCCAGTGGGCTTTCTTTAAGTCCATCTCGTTCGACATCTGCAGGAGCTGACACTCTCTCTCCATGCTCTTGGCTTCTGGACTGAAACTCTCCTGGTTCTTCCAGGCTCACAGACTATTCCCTGTTTCCTTATCACCCTTCACGGACCCCCAGATGGGGCTAGGTACCCTTCCTCTGGCCTTTACCCACACCAGCCCTCTGCTACTACATTCATTACATCATATTAAAATGGTCTGGTTTTGAGCTGTCTCCAAGATAAGTTTAAGCTCCAAAAGATAGCCTAGGTCCTATTTATCTGTATTCCTGGCACAGAGCATGAAGCCTGACACACTGGAGGTGATTTTTCTTTTTTGACCCAACCTCAGGGAAAAGGCCAGCCAGGTTTGGGGACTGACCACACAGGATGGAGGTTAATAGGGAGATCTCAACCTGAACAGTCAGGGCTGTGTTCAAATCTGGACCACGTGGTCTGCTGTGCTGTACTACCTCTGACCTCCACAGGCTACTGGAGGGGGTATTTCCTAACACACAGGCTCAGCACTCATTTCCACTTTAGATGTTTTACTATTTTAGATATTTCATTATTATTATTATTACGCTTTTTCAGGGCTGCACCGGCTAGATATGGAAGTTCCCAGGGTAGGAGCTGATTCAGAGCTGAAGCTGCTGGTCTACACCACAGCCACAGCAACCCGGGATCTGAGCTGCATCTGCGACCTATGCCATAGCTCATGGCAATGCTGGCTCCTTAACCCACTGAGCAAGGCCAGGGAGGGAACCTGAATCCTCATGGGTACTAGTTGGGTTCATAACCCACTGAACCACAACGGGAACTCCAGGAGGTAGACTTAGTACCCGAAGTCAGGCAATCAGAAACTTACAGGGATGCTGGAAAAAAGGACTTTCTGGACCTCCAAAGTTGAGGACACTATAGCATGGCAATCCCATTAATGTCCTGTCATCCTTTAGAGGCTATCAGACAGCCTCCCTCTTGATCTTTTTGTTTTTGTTTTTATTTGGGGGGGGGTTGTTTGTTTGTTTTGGCCATGCCCAAGACATGTGGAAGTTCCCAAGCCGAGGATCAAACCTGTGCCACAGTAGCAACCCAAGCCACTGCAGTGACAATGCTGGATCCTTAACCCACTTCACCACAAGGGAACTCCAGTATGATCATTTCTGATAGAGGTAATTAAGGCTACACGTAAAAGACAGAAGATGGAATATTTGTCAATTCCCCTTGACGTTTTGATTCACTACTCTCATTTTTCTCTCCCATCATTTCTTTTTGGTCTTAAAAAATGTGCTGTCTATGTTTATCTGGCTTGCCTGTGTATATCTAATTTTAGGTTGCAAGCTGTGGCACAGAATAATGTCTTTATATGTGTAGCATTGCACTGTGGGTGCCTAAGAATGTCTAATGACATCAACATCATTCAATTAACCCATTTTTATCTTAGCAAATGAAATGTAAATTTCTCCAGAGAACTTGTTCACTTGACCCTCACTAGAGATTTCTAAATAATTTTCAGGCTATCTCCTGAATATATTTGGAAAATATCCAGAATAATTTATAGTATTTCATGTAATGCATGACAAATTAAAGTTGACTGGCCTTGTGAGATCTTTAGGTAATACTGAGAAATGTATTTGAACTGACTAATAAGGAAATATAGCAGCTCTCTCTCAGCTGAAGAGCTGTACTTTTCTGTAGCTCCTTGAAATTGAAAAATATTAAACAATGTCCATGACAAGACCTAAAGTATATAATAGGTTCTTTAGATTAGCTCTTTGCTTCACTGATTTGCCGGATTGGTGAAGAGCATAACACCTACTGAAATTTTTTTTTTTTTTTTTTTTTTTTTTTGTCTTTTTGCCATTTCTCGGGCCGCTCCCGCGGCATATGGTGGTTCCCAGGCTAGGGGTCGAATCGGAGCTGTAGCCACTGGCCTACACCAGAGCCACAGCAACGCGGGATCCGAGCCGCGTCTGCAACCTACACCACAGCTCACGGCAACGCCAGATCCTTAACCCA
Organism: Sus scrofa; assembly: GCF_054392235.1. Taxonomy (NCBI): domain Eukaryota; kingdom Metazoa; phylum Chordata; class Mammalia; order Artiodactyla; family Suidae; genus Sus; species Sus scrofa. The sequence continues at coordinate 36,226,373 of NC_139386.1, read as the reverse complement.
CTGAGCAAGGGCAGGGACCGAACCCGCAACCTCATGGTTCCTAGTCGGATTCGTTAACCACTGCGCCACGACAGGAACTCCCCACCTACTGAAATTTGTAAATTTGTAAATTTGTAAATTCCCTTGTGGTGCAGTGGGTTAAGGATTTGGCATTGTCACTGCAGTAGCTCAGGTCACAGTGGTGGTGGCACAGGTTCAATCCCTGACCCCAGAATTTCCACATACTGTGGAAAAAAAGATTTTTTTGTGTGAAGTGTCATGCTTGTGATCAGAAGGATTCCTATAATGAGTCCCATTCATATTTTTTGTTTTCTCCCTTATGCATTACATATTTTCCTTATGCCGAAAGAACAAAGAGGTTTATAAACAAGTTTGCAATTGGTTCTGACATTGTGTGTCAGATGATGTAACATGACGTTGGTTCTGAGAAAATGGCTGCCAAGCAGGAAGACAGATCTTGAAACACAGATCTTGAGGCTCACTTAGGGTCATTAACTTACTCATAAATCGAGAAAGAATCTTGGGAGAGAAGGATAATTAATGGCTTTCTTTTGGAAGAGAATAAGAAACCCAGAGAAATCTCAGACTACTTAGGTTTCTTACAAAATGCTCTTTTAATGGCATAGCCATCCATGTTAAGCCAGTGTGTTTGTTATGATAACAGGGCTACTACTGTAACAGGCGTATTACTATCGCCCTAATAGGGTTATCGTGAGATCTGAAAAAGATACTATATGTAAATCTAAATTACATAATGTTACCATTTATTGAGCAGCTCCTATTTCTGTAAATATAACCACACATTAATTTGGCAGATACCAAATTCATACAGAAAGCACAAGTGTTATACAGACATCCAATATACAAACATACAAAAGATAAGACTGTTACTGTCCAAAACTAATGGGGAAAAGAGAAAATTGCAACAGTTGTCTGTTGAGACGATATTAGGTGAACAACAATAACAACAATTAAAGTCGATTATCTCTCTAGGGTGTGGATTACGTGGGGAGGAGTCAACACGAGAACTTTGAAATGGATTTTACTCTAGGACCATGGTTCCTAAAGGCACAGATATCTTTTTTTTTTTTTTTTGGTCTTTTCTGGGGCTGTTCTCGCGGCATATGGAGGTTCCCAGGCTAGGGGTCTAATCTGAACTGTAGCTGCCTGCCTACTCCAGAGCCACAGCAACGTGGGATCTGAGCTGTGTCTGCGAACTACACCACAGCTCATGGCAACACCAGATCCTTAACCCGGTGAGCAAGGCCAGGGATCGAACCCACAACCTCATGGTTCCTAGTCAGATTCGTTAACCACTGAGCCACGACGGGAACTCCAAGGCACAGATATCTTAAATACATAAGATGTAAAGAATGACAAAAATATCTTTCAGGTAAATAGAAGAAATTTTGTTAAAACTCAGACCTGATATTTCTTGAGCACTTACCCGACTCCTCACAACAACCCTATCAGATAGGAAACAACAATATTGCCAATGAGGAAACTAAGGCTTAAAGAAGTCAAACAACTTTGATTAATTTTCTTTTTTTTTTTTTTTTTCCGGGCCACACCCACGGCACATGAAAGGTCCCAGGCTAGGAGTCAAATTGGAGCTGTAGCTGCCAGCCTACACCACAACCACAGCAACTCCAGATCCAAGCTCCATCTGCGACCTATACCACAGCTCACGGCAACACTGGATCTTTAACCCACTGAAAGAGGCTAGGGGTCGAACCTGCGTCCTCATGGATCCTAGTCAGATTTGTTTCTGCTGAGCCATGACAGGAACACCAAAACAACTTTGATTCAAACACAGGCAGTGCAAGATCGAAGGATGAGGTCTCTGATTTGGGAATTAAGGGCAGCAATACCTGGAATAATGAGAGCAAAAGGCATTGCAAGGTGAAGGAACCAACATCAGGAAGATGGTGGAGGTGGAAATAAACAAGGTATGTTGAGGGTGGGAGAAAATCTTATGGCTGAAACATGGCAGACAAAGGTGGGTAAAGGCAAGGGAGAGAGTGAAGGATCGGGGGCAAATATAAGGAAAAATGGAGCTTGAATATTAGAAAAAATAGATTGGGGCTTGAATGAAAAAGGAGCACAGAGTCTAATCTTGTGACCTTGTGGCGTATGGGAAGGTAATTCCAAGGTAATTCCGGTGGCAGTTTAAAAGAGGATTTGAAAGACAAAGACCAATTAAGATATTCTTGGAATTATCCCACTTTGCTCTTCCTAGAAATTCAAAGAACTTGAAAATAAGTTCTTACTGTCTAATGAAAAGAAGCACACAAGTTTATTCAGGAAGACAGACTGTTTCCCTGTAATAAATCTTAGAAAAGATTCATTTAGGTAGCTCTTTATATATGGGACACTGAACTATAGAATTCATTCATTCTTTTTGGTGACATATCTAATAAATTACTGCCATAGCCAATGTAAAAAAAATCATTCATTCATTCATTCACTACAAATCAAATATTCATTTAGCCCTACAGTATAAGCTTTAGGCCCTGTATATAAAACAATAAAACCAGTAAAGTCTTTTCCCTCATGGAGCTTACTTTCTAGAAGATTGGGCAATTCTCTCAGAGATTTTATCAAAAAAAAAAAAGTGCAGGAACAGTTTTCATGTGGACATTTTTATTTTGTCAACTCTGGTTTTTGTTTTTTTGTTTTTTGTTTTTTATTGTCTTTTGTCCTTTTCAGGGCTGCACCCACGGCATATGGAGGTTCCCAGGCTAGGGGTCTAATCGGAGCCGTAGCCACCGGCCTACACCAGAGCCACAGCAAGGCCAGATCCAAGCTGCGTCTGCCACCTATACCACGGCTCATGGCAACGCCGGATCCTTAACCCACTGAGTGAGGCTGAGGTTGAACCTGAAACCTCATGGTTCCTAGTTGGATTCATTTCCAATGAGCCATGAAGGGAACTCCATCAGTGTTTTTTTTTTGTTTTTTTTTTTTTTTTTTGCCATTTCTTGGGCTGCTTCCACAGCATGTGGAGGCTCCCAGGCTAGGGGTCTAATCGGAACTGTAGCCGCTGGCCTACATCAGAGCCACAGCAAGGCCAGATCTGAGCTGCATCTGCGACCTACACCACAGCTCATGGCAACGCCAGATCCTTAACCCACTGAGCAAGGCCAGGGATTGAACCCGCAACCTCATGGTTCCTAGCTCGATTCGTTAACCACTGAGCCATGACGGGAACTCCTGGGCTTTTTTTTTTTTTAAAGACAGATTGATGTCACTTTCCAAGTGAGGTTATTATGTGGTTGACTGTTTTTATGAGGTATTTAAGTCTAACATTGAGACCGATTTGATATGAATAAAGAGGGAATATAGCAACCCCCAGCTGAAAAGGTAAACTTTCTGGAGACTTCTATAATGGTAAAATATTGCATGAAGAATAGTCAAATGGGTGACAGATGTGATTGCCAGCAATCACAACGCAACACAGAGAGTGGCATAGTGGTAGAGTGAATACAAGGTACTTTGGGTACATAAGCAGGTGCAGTGAACTCAGCTTTGGGTGTTTGGGACCAGGGGCATGAGAGAAGCATGAGTTTCCCTATTCTAACAACAGTCACCAGGAGTTTCTGTTGTGGCAGAGTGGAAACAAATCCGACTAGGAACCATGAGGTTACGGGTTCAATCCATGGCCTCACTCAGTGGGTTAAGTATCTGGCATTGTCATGAGCTGTGGTGTAGGTCGAAGACGTGGCTCTGATCCCACGTGCTGTGGCTGTGGTGTAGGCCGGCAGCTGTAGTTCCAATTGGACCCCAAGCCTGGGAATTCCCATATGCCGCAGATGGAGCCCTAAAAAGCAAAAAACAAAAAACCAGACCAAAAAAAAAAAAAACAGCCACCATTTGGCAAGCTTGATTATACAACACACAGCTCAAGGCAGGAGCAAAGAGGCACCCAGGGACGGTCAGCACAGAGCTAGATCCAGGCCCACTAGCAATGCTTTAGAGAGGATGCCGCCTCCTCTGGGTTAGGCCCTGACAGAGAACTGCAGCTGCTCTTGTGAGTCATTAGTGACCTACCTGTCAAATTAAATGAAGAAAATTAATTCTGGTTCTGTATCATTAGCGATTAGGCAGCTCCTTTAATTGCGGTTCATTGGTTTACTTTGTTTTTTCTTCTAGGAAACCAACCAGGTATGAATAACTTCCTTCTAGAAATCTTTCTCTGGGCTCATTCACAGGTTAAGCAAGAAAATATATTTATGCTAAATGATGGATAATTGCCTACATCCTCACATGTGTACGTTAAATGATTGTAGTGACAAAATTAGGTATGTTTCTGACCTGGAAATCTATAATGGTATAGTTTGAATGTTTAAACCTACATTTAATTGGTTAGTATCACTTCAGGCTTTCCATGCAACACCATTTCCTTTTCATTAATCAGTTTGGACCATTGGCCATGTCTTTCCATGTAAAAAATCTATTTTAACTTTTTTTTTTTACTTTTTAAAAGTTTATTTATTTCATGATTTTTATTTGTTTCCGTTATAGTTGATTTAAAAATCTATTTTTAAAAGGTAAGGTGAAGATAGCCGCTCTGCCATTTATGACTATTGATAATTTGCATTTGAAAAACAAAAATCCTAGTTTCTTTCTTTTTTAATCTCCTTGTATTTTTTTAACCTTTTTTTTTTTGCTTTTTAGGGCCGAACCTGGAGCATACGGAGGTTCCCAGGCTAGGGGTAGAATTGGAGCTACAGCTGCCAACCTACACCACAACCATGGCAACACCAGATCTGAGCCGCATCTGAGACCTACACCACAGCTCACGGCAACACCAGATCTTTAACCCACTGAGCAAGGCCAGGGATCAAACCTGCAACCTCATGGTTCCTAGTCGGATTTGTTTCCGCTGTGCCACGACGGGAACTCCATCATATTTTTTAACTTTTAATTTTATTTGGTGTGGTTCTTTTTTTAAAATTGCAGTATAGTTGATTTACAATGTTGTGTCCAAAATCCTAGTTTCTCAAGAGGAAAAACTGCGAAGCTGAAAGCCACTTTATCCAAGAACTCAGAAGTGTCAGTTGGCTGCCTGCTGCTGCCCTCAGATGGACCAAGACAAGAGGACCAAGCCCTACAATGTAAGCATAATACAGACATGCAGGATGGAGGCTTATCAAGTGGCAAAGTGGTTGATCTGGACAGTCTTAGTGAGATGCGGTCTAAGAGAAAAGCAAAGAAAAATTTGAATGTTATAGTTTCACTGTTAGTATCACTATTTCTGTACTGTTCTATGCTTTTATCATCAGATAAAAGAAATGAATAACTATGGTAACTTTGTTTAAAATCCAACATCTTTTTTTTGGCTATGCCCATGGTATGAGGAAGTTCCTGGGGCAGGGATCAAACCCATTCCCCAGCAACAACCCAAGCTGCTATAGTGATAACACCAAATCCTTAACCTGCCATGCCACAAGGGAATTCCAAGAATCCCACATTTTTATTTAGAGTGCTAACTGAATGTTTTGTTGAATTATATTTAAAAAGGAAATATAATTTGGATGAAGAATAAAACATTAAGGTAGGCATACTTTAATGTGAGAACTAGATTGGAAAGATTAATATAAATTAATGCCATTTAATAAAACATGTCTTTTCTAGCTCTGCTCAATGAAATGGCCAAGGAATAATATCACTCCACCATCAGGAGGCTGATGCTATGAGCTCCTAATTTCTTTTTCTTCTTTTTTATGGCTGCATCTGTGGCATATGGAAATTCCTGGGCCAGGGGTCAAATTGGAGCTGCAACTGAGTCCTATGCCACAGCCACAGCAACACCAGATCCTTAACCCACTGAGTGAGGCTGGGGAACGAACTCGCATCCTCAGAGACAACATCAGGTTCTTAACCTACCAAGCCACAACGGGAACTCCTGGGCTCCTAATATTTAAATGCTGGGATGTGATACTGTATTTCACTTAAAGCAACATGTCTAAGACTGATTCATGTCTGGTTTGGGGAAGGTACCGGTAAGTCTCGGAACATTTTATTGATCCAGAAAGCAGAAAACTCTCAAAAATAATGGTGTTGCACAGAGGTAAATAATGGTGAACACAGAGGCCAGTTTAAAGGGACACTCATTACCTCTGTCAATTTGAGTATCAAAAGCAAAATGGTGGAGTTCCCATCGTGGCACAGTGGTTAACGAATCCGACTAGGAACCATGAGGTTGCAGGTTTGGTCCCTGCCCTTGCTCAGTGGGTTAACGATCCGGTGTTGCTGTGAGCTGTGGTGTAGGTTGCAGACGTGGCTCGGATCCCGCATTGCTGGGGCTCTGGCGTAGGCTGGCAGCTACAGCTCCGATTAGACCCCTAGCCTGGGAACCTCCATATGTCATGGGAACAGCCCACAAAATGGCAAAAAGACAAAAAAAAAAAAAAAAAAAAAAAAGCAAAATGATGATTATGGTCAGTCGAAATGTGTTAATTTGTGAAAAGCTGAGGTCACAAATGATTGCAAAAATGAGAAAAGTCGACAAATTGTGCTAAAGAAATTTCATAGAATTGAATGTCATTATTCACCCTTATCATGTTAGTACTATTGATTCATTTATTGAATCAGTGCAAAATATCAAATTCAGTAAATATCAAGTATGTTAGTTTTACTTAATCTGTTTACATTTAGAAAAACAATTCCTAACTCTTAGGCTATAACTGCCAGTGTCTACACTGGCACAAACTGATTTTTCCGAGTGACAAAATTATATCCTTGCTGGCCTTAGAAATCTATGGTGGGAGTTTGTTTATTTGTTTATTTGTTTTTAGGGCCACACCTGTGGCATATGGATGTTTCCAGGCTACAGGTCGAATTGGAGCTGCAGCTGCCTGCCTACACCACAGCCACAGCAATGCCAGACCTGAACGTTGTCTGCAACCTACACTGCAGCTTGTGGCAAATGAGCGGGGCGAGGAACTGGACCCACATCCTCATGGATACTAGTTGGGTCCATTACTGCTGAGCCGCAATGGGAACTCGTATGGTGGGAGTTTTGATTGTACCTCAAAGTACCATTCTAGTGAGTCATCTAGGAAGATCAGCACTGGAATATATTTGAATCATTGTACTCCTGAGTTTCTGTGTATTGATCAGCTAAGTGTTGAGAGCTAGATCAGAAACTGGGAGGTACTCTGCATAAGTCTATATAGTAGGCTGATAGAACTTTCCATGACGTGGAAATGTTCTCGATCTGTGCTGTCCTGTGTGCTAGCCATTAGTCACATGCAGCTAATGACTACTGAGCACTCGAAGTGTGGCTACTGTGACCAAGGAACTGAATATTAAATTGAATTTTATTTAAATTAATGTAAATACACATGGCTCACAACTACTGTATTGAAGAGCATAGGTTTACATTTTAAACTTCCTTTTTTTTTTTTTTTTTTTTTGGTCTTTTTAGGGCTGCACTCACAAATCCAAGCCATATCTCTGACCTACACCACAGCTCGCGGCCACACCGGATCCTTAACCCAATGATTGGGGCCAGGGATTGAACCTGCGTCCTCATGGATGCTAGTCAGATTTGTTTCCTCTGAGCCATGAGAGGAACTCCAAAATTCCTTTTAATTGCATAGAATAACTTGAAGTTTACTCAGCAATGCAAATTTCTTCTCATTAGTTCTGGGACATAGTCCATTTCCTTTAAGATATTGAAAGGACTGGGAGTTCCCGTCGTGGCTCAAGTGGTTAACGATTCCGACTAGGAACCATGAGGAAAAAAAAAAGATATTGAAAGGACTATATTGAAAAAAATTTAGGATTAAAATTTTGTTTTGAGAAACTTATAAACCAACTAAACTTCAGTAAAACCTTTTTTTGAATAGGTAATACATTTATATTGTTTAAAACATTAAAAAAATTTTAAAAGTATACAGTAAGAATTCTCTCCCAGATGGAGTTCCCGTCGTGGCACAGTGGTTAACGAATCCGACTAGGAACCATGAGGTTGTGGGTTCGATTCCTGGCCTCGCTCAGTGGGTTAAGGATCCGGCGTTGCGAGCTGTGGTGTAGGTCGCAGATGCGGCTTGGATCCCGAGTTGCTGTGGCTCTGGCGTAGGCTGGTGGCTACAGCTCCGATTAGACCCCTAGCCTGGAACCTCCATATGCCATGGGAGCAGCCTAAGAAATGGCAAAAAGACAAAAAGACAAAAAAAAAAAAAAAAAGAATTCTCTCCCAGCTACCCAGGTCTCTTCACCATTGGTGTGACCTGTGTTATCAGTTTCTTATGTATCCCAGACATACTCTCTGCGTATATGAGGGATGATAGCACACCTTTGTTTTACATGAGACTTTTTCTTCTTAACATATTTTAGGGATATTTCACAGTAGTACATTAGCCGTTTCCTTCGTTATGACTGCATGGTCTTAAGAATCTATTTAAAGGATCTCTGGGAGTTCTCTTGTGGTGCAGTGGGTTAAGGATCCAGTGTTGTCACTGCAGCAGCTTGAGTCACTTTTGTGGTACAAATTAAATAACTGGCCTGGGAACTTACACATGCCACTCGTGCAGTCAAAAAAAAAAAAAAAAAAAATCCCTGAGGTTGACCTCTCTGCTGATGAGATAGCTTGCATTTGGAATGTTAGGAATTCTAATTTCACAAAACAAGGAGGTTTAACTGCAGATAGAACTTATGGCAGCTGCTCCCCAGTATGCCCCACCCATAAGTAGGAGGCCCAAATTAAAAAATGCCTAGTCCTTTTTCTCTTAAACTTACATTTTGAACCAAATCATGCTAAGCTTTGTGAAGTGGTCCAAGATATTGTAATACCGATTATGACTTTTAAAGTGATAGTATAATTATAATATCAATGATAGGTAAGCCCTGCTTATGGCTTTCCA